>NW_024871049.1:0-600000 GCF_019054845.1 Dipodomys spectabilis
CGTTAGTTCATAATAAAACATTTATGATATCTTCACTGCATTATAGTACTGGCACTCTCATTTGCCATCTTCCATATTACTTTTAAAAATCTTGGTGGCCGTGGAAAATGTTTTTAAAAAAGTACAGTTTCATTTAAAACTTACAGTTATTTGTGGTGAAAACAGATTATGTTATTTGAAACCTGAATATGATTACTTGGTTGACAAGGAAGCACCTTATGGTGATTTACAGCAGGGATTCTGAAACTAAATCTTCAAAATTCTGAACCCTACTACTTACTAGCTGGTGTACATTAGACAACATGTCTCAATTTCATTTTATCTTCTCTGAAAAATCGAGCTCATAGCTTTAACTGCTCATAACAGATTTGTTATAGAATTTGAAGGGCTTGGATTTCCAAAATCAATATTCTATTAGCTCTATAAATCTGTCAGAATGAAAACAGATTATTATCTTTCATTAGTAATCATAAATTTGAATTGAACTAATTTCTAATTTTCCCCAAATTAGTAGAATCTTTCTATCTTTCTTTCTCAACTGTCTTTTCTCACTATTGCTTTGTGTCTTTTCCCTCGATCATCTCCTTTTCTCTCTGTCTCTGTCTCTGTTTTTATCCATACCCCTTTGATCCATAACACTGATTCAAAACAATACTCAGTTTCTGGGATTTCTTATTAACTGTAAAATCTCTAAGAGCACAGAATATTTTTAGATTACGTTTTATTTCTAGGAACACTCAAATTCTGGTATAACATGAATCTATAATAAAGATTTACATTGACATAAATAATATTCTCTCATATCTAAAATATGGACATTCCTGTTTTCTATTACATCTTGAGTATTTCATAAAATACTTACTCATTCTGGAATTTTTTTGTTTGTTGTTTTGTTGCTTTTAAATATACAGTCATCTTTTGCTTATTGAGTGACTTTTTGTAACTTTATGAATGGAAATATCAATTTGCAATCTATAATTTTTCAATAATTTATTATGTTTTTTATTACTTCAATTCCCAAATTTGTGAATTTTGGCAGTATTAGAACTGGGGAAATTAATAGAGGAAAGTTTTCACATTAATTAATATTCCCCAGATAAAGACAAGCAAACTTTTTGAGGGCTTGATTCAGCGTTCTCCTATCAACCGTTTTCTCTCTTTGTCTCTTGAAATTCGGAGAGGAATTTCTTGAGGAATTTCGGCAGGGAAGGCAGCAGCAGCAAGCTTACAATTTATTTTAAATGTAGTTTGTATTAGGTGTCAATGTCAACCAATTAATTGTTTTATCTATGCTAAGAAGTGTGTCAAAAAATACTACAGGTGAGCAAAGTTACAACAAAAGAAGATCGTCAGCTCCAAGACCAACACAGACTTCTGAATAATATAGTGTAAGGACATTTTTTTATGGGAAGCATGTTTTACTTATAAGGTAGTTACTATACTTTAAACAGGAATGTGAATGCTTCTACTAAATTTTACAAAATTGGGTTGAATTATTTCAAATTCGTAATGTAATTTTCACACAGATTTTTCAACCCCAATCCTTTTATTTTCATTTTCTAATACAAATTATTGATTAATTAAAGGCAAAGACTACAGTGTGTATTAAATCTGTCCTCTCCTTTTTGGAATAAAATTTGCTATTAAATGAATAGCCTCTTCTGAGTGTGTTCAAGTGTGTTTGGCAACACCTAATTGAGTCTCAGGGACAGTATTCTGTGTTTCTATGGGAACCTAGAGGAAATTGTAGGGATTTCATTGGAATTTTACTCACATTGTAGACATTTTATGTAGTCATTTATCATTAAATAATCAATAATTAGCATTAGGAAATGAAAATAAAAGGATTGGGCTTGTAAAAAATCTGAAAATTACATTATGAATTTTAAAATTATTCAACCCAATTTCTACTTTGTAAAACTAAGTTATCTGGGCATTAGTTGAAATATAATTCTGAATTTAAACCAGTTAAAAATGTTTCATATTTGATGGAGTGCAAATTGAAATTTGTTTATATTGGTAATTATCAAATGTTGTTACAATACTACAATTGAAAAGTCAGTGCTGCTTACTGTTGGTAAGCTATGTAGTATGTTTACTATATACAACTATCTTTTTTACTAGAATATCTGAACTATACTTGTATAGTTACTACATAGCGCTGGTACAGTTGCAATACACTTCATGATAGAACCTATGTAGATCTTCACACAAACACACATAAACACACACACACACACACACACACACACACACAGAGTCTCTCACCTTGCTTTAATTTTTATGATATTGACGATAAAAGTAGATTCTTCAGACCTTCTAGATTTCTGTGAGAAATGTATATCAAGAAAGAAAAAGATACTAGGGCACCGATTTGAGCAAACATTTATCTTAGGATTTTCTCAATCTCTTTAAGAAAGACTTTGATGCCATAGGTAGCGCTCCATGTAATTTATTTGAGGAGGAAGCTAAGAAATAGATAAAAATATTTTATAGGGTTAAACTATTATCAAGTACCTAATAGGAGTGCAAATTCAAGTTTGCTTACCCCAAATTTATTTCAGACGTTAAAGTCAATAATGTATGAATGCATTGATCAACTAATAGAATAATTATGGTAGAGTCCAATTGTTAGGAAAGAGTAAATTGGTTATATCTTGACACAAATGACCTCTGAAGCATAGCCAGCTTTTGAAGTATGAAGAGAGAGTATCTTGCACAGACATGGCATGCAGCTAAAGCAAATGTAGGGAAATTTCTATTAGATGATGGCAGAGAAATGTTCATTGTCATGGAGTTTCCTAAATTAAAATTAAAGATGTAGAGAAAATGTTCATTTCAAGCTGATTTTGGAGAGTGCTGAGCACCTGGATAAACCTTTAAGGATTATGTTGTGTGAGTATTGTATGGCATGGCAGATACTCATGGCAAGAGCTGGAAAGCAAAGTGCAGGGTCTTATTTGATTACATGTTACAAAAATAAGACATGTTCATCACTGTTCATTCAGGTAAGACACAATAAGCATTTCTAAGATGGTTATCTACCTAATATTACTTGAAACTGAATTATTATGCTGTTTAAATATTCAAATAATATGGTCTGGTAAGGAGACTTTGGCCAAATATATTTTTGTTTCATCATCATATTAATTCAGTTTTTCTATTATCTATGATGTACTACCAGCAATAGAGCACTTCTGAGGGCTTCTGGGCAGATGTAATAGAAGAAATATTGGGGAAGACAAATTCCTTGCAGAGAACAATATGTAAAGTCCTACAAAGAATGAAGAAAACTATACTTCAATTCTCCGCAGTAGGAAAGATTATCATTGGCTGTCTCTTGTCACTTCAAGAAAAAAATCTTTGAATCTATAAATGATAACTCCTGAAATCTTGTTTGTAAATTCCCACAGAAAATTATTGTATCATTATTCTGCACTGAGAATGCTGACTTTATTTTTACCATAAATACTTTGTGTTCATAAGCATAAATTCTTCTTCTAAATGCAAAAGGAAAATGATTTTCAAGTGCAGATAAAATGTTAACGCATTTTTAATTTAAATTTTATTTTAAAATTGTACAAAGGGGTCACAGATTCAAAAGTAAGGTTTTAAGTACATTTCTTTTTGAGCAGTATTATCCCCTCCCTCATTTTATCACAATTTTTCACCTCCTGATCTCCCTCCCTTAATGTTGTAGTTCACTTCCAATTTTGTGTCTGTGTATTAGTATTCCTGCTGAATTGGTTGACTATTTGTTCCACTGTTTCTGTGCTTCTCTATTCCCTCAACAAATCAGGTAATCTCAGATAGAAGATAGTAAAGAAATTTTTAAAAACAAAAACAAAATATTAAAAAGAAACAATGACAAAGGAATAAACCGAAGTTTGAGGAAGGGGACAACTGGAAACGGTACAATAAGAAAGTCAATTAAAAAGCTAGAAAATGTTCTGAAATTTTATTTTGCACTAGATCATAACTTTTGATAAGATGATTCACTAAATGTTGTTTTATTATTATACTCCAAAATTACATTGTGTATGTCTCTTTTAGAACATTTCTAACACCCATGAAAACTACACATCATTTTCATGGACGGATAATTTTCATTCTTTCTTTAAGATGTATTTGAAGGGTTTGATTATAAATATTAAAAGAAACAGTACAGAGACACTCTAAAGACTCATCTTTGGGGATTTTAAAATACTTTGATCAGAATTCCTGTGATAAAGTTCAAAAAACTCTCTATAGTGAATGTTCTCTTGTTCTACTTTAAAGAAAAAGAAAAAGAAGCAATTTTTGTGATTTTAATTACACTCTACTACGTCTTAAAGGAGGAGATGTATGGATTAAAGCAATACTATGAAAGTAGATTAAAACACTTTCTCTTTTGTTGTTTTTTCCCAAAGTAGTCTTAGCATGCAATATTAAGATTTGAGTATTCTCAATTCAGGAATGTTTCTACAGCATATAGAAAATCCCTCTATATGGATAAGTCTGCCTAGCAGTCTCTTTGAGGATGCCATTGGTGAGCATAGTTCTTTACCTTTAAAAATTATGATTTATCTTTATTTCTTAATGCGTATACACATAAATAACGTTTCCTTCTTTGAAATATATTGTGGATCATCTGTTCAAAAACTTAGACTGGAACCGGGTGTGCTGGGGTTGGGGGTGGGTGGGGTTACGCCTGTAATCCTAGTTACACAGTAGGCTGAGATATGAAGATCATAGTTCAAAGCGAGCCCGGGCAGGAAAGTTCGTGAGGCTCTTATCTCCAATAAACCACTAGAAATCCAGAAGTGGTGCTCAAGTGTTAGAGCTCTCACCTTGAGCTGAAGAGCCAGGGAAAGCACCTAAGCCGAGTTCAAGCACCACGACTAACCAAAAAGAAAAAGAGAAACAAAAACTTAGATTGGTTACAGTATTTCAAATTCAAGACAATATATATCTTCCTATTAAGAAAATGGTTTGTCAGATGTGGTAAAACAGTTTTTAACAGTAAAAGTCACATTTTGTTGTACAAATCTGTCAGTGCTTTATGTCCATGCTGTGAAACGTTATTCCTTGGGATGATTATGGGGGAGAGACTATGGTTAAGAATGCCTTTCTGTGACTAGCTATGATTTACAGCATTGAGTAGATAATTAAACCCTTAAATGAAACCTTCAGAGCAGGACATAGAGACTATTTTGAGCCTGAAATTTGACTGAGACAATTTTCTTAGTCAAGCCTCTATGGGTTTACTAGTTGATTCTTATTTGTTTTGATTGTCATTGAAAAGACAAGCTGTTTTCTTCTTTGCCTTGAATTTCCCCAAGTCAAATCCTCAATTTTAGTAAGTTTTATGATTAATGAAGAGGGAGAAATTATCAGAAAGAAGGAAAGTGCAGGATTTTAACACTCCACAAGTTCCAAAAGAAATGTTTTTTAGCATGCCAGATATTGTGTAAGGGAGAAGATTATCTAGGACACCAATTAATCTACTCACCTGAAAAAAATGATGATTCTCCACGTGGCTGTTATGACTTGCTGCTAAATCTTCTTTCATACACCTTATATTTATTCAGTCCACAATACGAATCACCAGGCAAACTAAGAGGGCTATAGTGTCAGTTCTAATGTCACAAGATATAGAGTCAAACTTCTTCACTTTTGAATGATTATCCTTTGATTACTGGTCTTTGAATTATTATTTGAATTATTTGTCATTTTTCACATTTGTTCCTTCTTACTTTGGCATGGCTTACAAGAATTACAGGATTATTTATTCACCCATCTTAATTCTGTATTTCAAATGATCTATTTCTTCTGATCAGTATGCCTAATATATCCTGTGAAATTTACTCCATGTCCTGCTTCTATATCTTGATTTGCAGAGCAGAATTACATATCCTCAAAAGCACTGTAAATCTCCTTAAATAATGAAGACACACAAGGTAATTTTTGAGTATTATTAAATACTATGAAAATAGATGTTGCTTAAAAAACTTTTGTAATGGTGGAAAGTTACGTTATTTGCCTAATTTATAACCAGATAATTGGAAATGTTTGTGATATAGTGAAACCTGTGATACCGAAAATTAAATCCAGTTGTTGTATTTAGAATGTATTATAGGAAGAAAGATTAGGTAAACGATGGCATCTCAGTGGCATAACAAAGTAATAATATCATAAACTGTCATAGTGGTTAGTAGATGGGGGGAATGTGTATAACTAAATTATATTAAAAATTAATCAATATCTTTACTCTCATGAAATTATTATCATTAGCAACCTACTGAGTTCCAGATCAAGGGAGTAGAAGCTAAGATAACCCTGACCATTTGAGTAGGCTGATGGCAATATTCAAATAATAACAGGACATGGAGAATGAAGAAACCTGAAGCAAGGGTGCTTTTTCAGCAGAAGCAACATATCTATGTAGAGGTTGAAGGGAAACAGGAAATGACTATTAAAAGAAATGATCAGAAATAAAGATTTGAAAACCATTTTAATAAAAGAGGATGTTGAGCCAAGTTCTTTTTCTCACTTCCCTTGAAACTCACATGAACCAGATTAAGGAGGAAAAATTCTGGGAACTTGCAAGGTAATATCAGGACAGCATTTTAAAAAATAAGGGGAAAATGAGGAAGCAAAACAGAACCTAGAGCCAGACAGAAAATGTAGAATGAAGAAATAGTGTGGAGGAAAGATACACTGCATTTCAGAATTCATAAACTCATATCAGGGAAGATAAATCCCCTTGTTGAATGATTGATGGTAAAAGAGCAACAAGAGAGTTTCCAGAATGAAGACAATAGCTGTGATATATTGATTGTAATATGTTTATCATAACTTAGTTTTCATAGAGTTAAGTGGATGCAGTAAGGATATATATTCATGCCAAGAAAGCATGGACCCTGGTTCTGACCCTCAGAACAGGAAAGAAACAAAAGCAGACAGATGTAATAAACAGTAAATACTAATGCAGAAGAAACAACCACCTCAAATAAAGAAACAATTGTTTTCTAAATAGGTGAATTTTAATAAATAGGGAATGAAGACTGTATTGAAAATTCATAAGATGGATCCTATCGTTTTGTAGTAAGAAATATGTCCACGTTAACAAGATTTCATAGTTTATTCAAGAAGAAATGAGCACTAGGTAAGATTTTTTTTTTTTTTTTTGGTGGGTCGTGGGTCTTCAACTCTGGGCTTGGGCGCTGTCCTTGTACCTTCAGCTGAAGGAGAGCACTCTACCATTTGAGCCACAGCGCCACTTCCTGTTTTCTAATGCTTTATTGGAGATAAGAGTCTCATGGTCCCACTTTTGGGCATTTACCCTAATGTTTACAAAAAAGACCACACTAAAGCTACCAGCACAACTATGTTTATTGCAGCATTATTTACCATAGCTAAGATATGGAACCAACCCAGATGACCCCCAGTAGATTAATGGATCAAGAAAATGTGGTATATATACACAATGGAATTCTATGCCTCCATCAGAAAGAATGACATTTCCCCATTTGTTAGGAAATGGAAAAACTTGGGAAAAATTATATTAAGTGAAGTAAGCCAGGCCCAAAGAAACATAGGTCCCATGGTTTCCCTTATTTGCAATATCTAGTATAGGTATGAGTCAAGCAGAAAAAGTCAGATAATGTGATGTTAGGAAAACGAACCCTCAAATATGTATTTTAATGTTTTTTTTCTTTCATGCATGTGTTTCTAACGAATTCATAAGATTATTTCTTTGTTGCTTTGTATGTCCCTCCCCCACAGTGTAACCCCCGCTTTCACTATATTTGATGTCAGTATAACATGTGGAGGAGACGGGGACAAACAAGTCGTTTAAAGATTCAGGTGGACCTGTTGCAACAATGAGAAGTACAAAATGTCATGTCAAAACCAGCTTTACAATGTCGGAGTGGGGGGGGGGGAGGGGGGGTATGATTGGGTGGGGGAGAGGGGGGAGGGTGGTAAGGGAGGTGAAGGGTAAACAAAGGAGGAGGCTGCAATGCTTGGTAAGAAATGTATGCATTATCCTGCCCATGTAATTGTAACCCCTCTGTACAGTATGTTCTCAAATAAAATAAAATTAAATTAAAAAAAAAAAAAAAAGAGTCTCATGGACTTTCCTTGCCCAGGAAGGCTTGGAACCGTAATCCTCAGATCTCAACCTCCTGAATAGCTAGGATTACAGGCATGAGCCACTGGTTCCCCACTCACTAGGTAAGATTTTTTAAAACTTTTAACCACACATTTATATTTAATCTCTACTTTCTGCTGCTGGCACCAACTGCACCTTGATTAAAATTGAGTATATAGGGTTCCCTTTTGGTCACATCCCCTCGAGAATCGGTTATTAGATTTCTTGATTATAGCCATTCTAACTGGGGTGAGGTGGAATCTCAATATGTTTTGGTTTGTATTTCTTTTATGGGTAGAGAAGATGAGCATTTCTTGGTTTGTCTATTGGTCATACTTATATCCTCTTCAGAGAAGTAAGACTTTAGGCTACTTAATTATGAGACAGTTGTTTCTTTGAGGATATGTTGTTGGGAGATTTAATTTTTTGGGTTTCAAGTATATTTTAGATATGAGACCCTTGTCTGTTGCATGGCTAGTGAAGTTTTTCTCCCAAGTGGGCCTTCTATTGGTCTTGCTACCTATGTCCTTTGTCAGGCAGAAGCTCTGCAATTTCTTGTAATCCCTTTTATTGTATGGTGACACATAAGGTCCAAAGAAACAGAAGTCCTATGATTTCCCTTAATTGCAGTAACTAGTATATGTTTAACACAAGCATAGCTATGTACACATGACCATATAAGTTGATTTTAAGCAAAATGAACCCCAAGAGAGGGATATAAATGGTTTTTCTTTCTGGCTCTTCTTCTTAATCTATATATAATGTATTATGTGAATTTTTTAATTTCTTTGTTATGTTTCTCCCCTGTTTTCACTGTATTTGCTTCAAGTACCTTCCATCATGTATATACATTTTTTCTAATTTGTGGAAGGGAAGAGAAAAAATACAATGCTTATATAGGGATACTGGTTGACCCATTGTATCAATGAAATGTACTAGAAACTATGTTGAAAATGAACTTTACAAATTCAGGTGGAAGTGGAGGTAATGGGGGAGGGAAAGAGAGGATTTTGGCAGGTGGGTGGGATGAGATAGTAGGGGAAAAATTAAGGGGTAACCATGCTCGAAAGGGAATGTTTTACTCATGTAAATATAACCCGCCCGTAGTATCTTTACAATGAATATATATAATAAAAATGAATGAAAAAATATTTTTAAATGAGCATTAGATTTCATCTATATATAACTAAAGATATTGTACTTCATTTACTAATAACCCATTCTGATTACACTTGCTGTATAATATTTTATATATGGAAATATATAAAGCTAGTAGTTCACTGATTTTATTAAAACCTATTTTATTAGTCTATAATAATTAGCTTTACCTGGTGCAGAGTTTGAGGGCATCTCTAATTTTTAGGTGATTTCCCAAGGAAATAATGAAACATCCTGATGGTGATTAAGATTGTCCTGATTATTACTCCTGATAATTTTCTAAAAAATGTTGATAGCCAAAAATAACAAAATAATTTTATCCAACTTTCCTTGACAAAATAAGGAATTTTATAATGCGTTTTTGTTTTTATGTTAATGATTTGACTATAATATGCATTACTCATAAGTATCATATTTGATTCAGTTTTATGTAACAATTCACTTAATTTTCCTGTGGCTGAACTTTTGCTAAGTTTAACAATGGTCTGATTAAGATGAAAGAATAGAGACTTAGCCCTCAGAAATGTGTGTGTGTATGTGTTTGTGTGTGTGTGTATATATATATATATATGTATTTACATATATATGTAGGTATATATATGTATATAGGTAGGCATATATGTAGATACATATATATACATATATATACATATACATATATATACGTATGTATATATATATGTATATATATGTATATATATATGTATATATATACATATATATACATATATATATATATACATTTATATATATACATACACATATATATATATATATATATATATATATATACATACACACATACATATATTCCAGGATGAAGATGGAAAAGGAGTAGAAGTGCATAGAAAAGTACAAGACTCTAAGCTTGAAAGGGTAGGAACTCTCTTATGTATTAGGAGTTTAGTTTAGAAATTTAGTTTGAGAAGCCACTATCCAGTGCTTGAAACAAATAAGTTCTAAAAGCATACAGAATTGAAACCCAGATTTTAAATGGCGAATTGGAGATGCTTGAAATAATGAATAGAGTGAGGAATTCATAGTAAGGGCAATAGGAATCACTGAAGGGCAAGAAATGAAGTAGTGATAGAATCAAAATTGTTCTTCAAAATGATCATCTCATGGGAGGGGCAACTAGTGTGAACAGAGAAAATATGGAGTGTTTCATTAAGAAACAGCTGAACTATTGAAGACAATGCTCAGCTGATCAGGGTAATTTTAAAAGCAGCACATTAAAGGAAGTCTTTGTACATGGAGTCTAGTACTATGTAAGGTCTGAGGAAATAAAAGCATCTGGGATGCCTTGATTTCTAGTAGCCTCTGATTTTTCTTTCTGGAAGTTATAACCATAACCACAGGGAGAAGATATATTTGGAGGTAGAATTTCATGTATGAACAGGCTAAGCAAAAACTTGATCCAGTATCCTAGGCCTCTAATGGTGAAGATTCTAAGAAAAACTCAAGGAATCATATAGAGACCAGATCTCTGCTTCAAGTGCTTATTCTGGCATTCCATGGTGTGAAAAGAGAAGAGAATGGAGTGCAGAGGCAAGAACTTTTCATAGAAGAAGGCAGATAGTAAAAATTCTAGGGTTTGCAGATCACAGAGTTTCTTATCCAAAGCTCAGTCTTTAACATTGGGGTGTGAAAGCAGCGGTTACAAACAACATATAAGAAGCTGGCTGTGGTAAAATGTATTTAGAGATATAGAATTCACTATAGTTTGCAATAATTAACACCTACTGTTATTTGTGTATCTATTTTTTCCATCACTTAAAAATCATAGAAAACTATTATTAGATGCAAGATCAAAGCACAATCTATAGACCATATATAATCATAGGCTTCTATTTGTAGATTCCTGGTCAGGAAATTCACCTCTGATTAAAAGAATCCAAACAGGAAATGACAGATATGGGGTCTGAAAAAGAAAAAGAATATGTAGAGCATTGTAATAAAAAGTCATATAATTTGAGCAAATTATCTCTGACATTGATGGGAGCTGGCTGCCACGAAGTTAAAATCTACAATGATGAAGATTTAAAAGGTTTTATGAAACATAGCCCTTTTGTTATTATACAAGTAATAGAATTTAGAGTTGCTTAAAAAAAGAAGCCATCTTTCCACCCCTAATTCTTACTTTTGCTTACCCCTTTAAACCTCAAAAAACTTGATTTTAGATGTCTGAGAAGTTCTCATCTTGGCCCTCTTATGATTGCCAGTTAATTAGCTTTTCCTGTCTCAGTTTACTGTTCTTTGAAATAAAGGAATCTTGGTGGATCAAGAGAACAGTTCAGATTAGTTAAAAAGCACTGGTCATGATTGACAAAATGTTAATCTTTTATATAAGCAAAATTAGCTACATATAGTATTCTGTCAAATAGAACTATTTACCTCTTAAAATGCTTCTAATTATTTTGAAGCCCTATCAGTAAAGCTAAAAATTTATATAGTTTCTTTTCCTATGCCCAAATTGGAAACACATTTATTTTCTCATTAGAATCAGAACTTTCTGTATGTTTGTTTCAGTGGAGAGTTAGATTAAAATTTGAGAACAAAAATTCACAGAATCAGATTAGAAAAGCGAAGCCCAAATCAATGCATAAGTAACATATAAAAATATATGAGGATCACAATAAGAGAGAATAGCATGACCTCAGGCTTATGGTGAGGGGAGAACAGCGAGGTTTCTGTAGACAAACCACTTTGATTTGTCTTCTAAACTAGGATTATTGTTTTGATAAAACTACTGATGAGATATTCAATAATACTGTGGTCAAGAAGATCCAGATTGTAAAGGGAAATTAGAACGGCTACATGGTGAAGAGATTCTACTAGTGCATGCAAGTTTATAATGACAAAATTCTCATCACTTTTCTCAATTTTTTTAAACTGCAGCATATTATTGTCAATTTCAGGTAGCATTATTACTTATACATGCATATATACATTTCTGATATTCAGTGTAAGTGAAAGTTATGGTTAATTTTGAAATGAATTTTATAGGCAAAAAATGGATATTTAGATTTTAAAGGATACTTGCCTATCGAGCAAACTTTGGTGAATCTTTGTTATTATTTCTAGAAAACATGCTGGAAACAAAAATCTTAACATCTTTCCCTGAGAAGAAAATGGTAAGTGTGGAAACAATTACTTTAAATCATTCTTCAAGGAACTAACTCCCAGGCTGCTAATAAGCAACATTCCCATACCCATTTATTTTATGTCTCTCCTCTTCTCTTCAGGAGGTACAATATTAAGTGCAGAGATAAAGATAATACCTTGCAAAAATCTCCATTTATTTTTCAATATTTCTACATTTTACAGGTAATAGGAGAATAACACATTAGCATTTGATCTATCTTACTTGTCATGCTGTCATGTAGAATTTTTCATTTTCACTCTGACAAGTGGTACTGTATTCTGAAGATTTTTAGTTGTGAATCATTTCAGACTCTTCTGCCTTGCTTTAAGACAAAGATGTCCTGGTTTTATTTTGTTCCATCCCAAAATGTAAAAAAAAAGTTAGAGAATTTCAACCTTATAAAACGAATGCAAAGTGAAAAATACAACTCATATACAAATGTCAGGAAGAAAATGCTTCAGTTTCCAATTTCATGCAGTGTTTGGAATAGGGTATGATTTCCACTTATTCAGGTGAGTTAGAGGCTACATTATTATGTTCAGTCATCCTTTTATTTCTCTTTCCATGAATACAGTCTGTTCTCAATGTGAAGATACGTATATAGTAATAAAAGTTAAGCAAGGGTGGAAAGGTGGCTCCGTGGTAAAGTGCTTGCCTTGCATTTATGAGACCCTGGGTTTGATTCCTCAGCACCACATAAGCAGAAAAGATGGGAAGTGGCACTGTGGCTCAAGTGGTAGACCACTAGCCTTGAACAGAAGAGCTGAAGGACAGTGCCCAGGCCCAGAGTTCAGGCTCCATGACTGACAAGAAAAGTTATAGAATTTAGATCATCTGGTTTCTAATTAAATTCAAGCCCTTATAACATTGGATGATTTCAATTACAGATGGTTTTGAGGCTTAAACTCAGGTTTTGTTTTTGCCAAGCAGTAATTCTACCACAGGAGTCACACCATCAAGCTAAAGTATATTATTCATTAAAACATTTTCTAATTGTCTAGTACAAAGGCAGACAAAGATGTCTGTGTATCACAGGAAAATATAAATATTGTACCTGACTTGGCATAAAAGTAATTCTCTTAAATGTGAATAAGTTATGGACATTGATAAAGGGAAATAACCCTGAATTGTCTATCTGTGGATGAGGTGGAAAAACATGGCCTTAGATGTGAAAAGAGAGAAGACATGTAATGTATATTCTAGGCTGATCCAAATGGAAACTAAAGGACTCAGAGGTTAACTCAAACCTCAAGTCTGAATTTGTTGAGCAGTAGAAAATGCATAGTGGCACTGCTCACCTGAAATATCCTCTGATCTAATTGGATGTCTGCACTGTAAACCAAAAGCTTTTCAGAACTTTTAAGTCAGTGCCAGATTGAATAATGTCTGTCTGCATGGAAGGATAAGATCCGAGAACTTAGGAATAATGGGAAACTTTTGGAAATAGAGTGGAATCCTGCAGCAAACTAAGTGCTATCTTAAGTGGGATGATTCTGTTCCACCCTCCTGGCGTGGACATTTGAGCATACCTGGAGGGATTTTGTGTGTGTGTGTGTGTGTATTTAATTTACTTTTTTTATCAGGTCTTTGGTCCTGGGGCTTGAACTCAGTGTTGTTGTCCCTGTACTTTCCAATTTTCTTTCTTTTTCTTCGTCTTTTTCCCCCTTAAGTCTAGCTATCAAATTTAGCCACAGCTCCACTTCAGCAATTTGGTGTTTAATTAGACATTAGAATCTCACAGATTTTACTGCCCAGGCTATGTTTGAACCATCATTCTTAGGTCTTAACCACCTCCATAGCTAGAATTACAAGTATAAGCCACTAATGACAGGAAGCTACTTTTAATTTTCTAGTCAAGAGATAGCTTCTGTATAGATTTTGTCTGTAGGAAGAGCCTTACAAATTCCTTTACACACTGATATCCAGTTTGTTTATTAAGAGCTCCTACTTGTAGTACAGATTTCAAAATAGAAAGTGTACACAGTTGGAAAAAACTAAGTGTCTGGTACAAGTTTATTAATCTACAATCCTCTGTCGTGACCCCAGAAGAGTGATGATTCAGATATCAGCCTTTAGAAAATTGGATTTTATGACTGTTGATATTCTCAAACCTAATTATAATTAAACATATACAACTCACTATCTCTGGCTTTAAAAGTTTAAGTAAATATTAAAGAAGATATGTTGTTAACACTGAACTTTTGAAGTGATTTTTGATTCTTATTGTAATACAATCATTCAAATGTGGTTAGATCATGCAAAATATATCATAGAGAGGTTCTTAAAATGTTAAGAATAAATGGGATGTTTCCCCATGAATTTCCATAATATTCCCCGAGTCTGCTGGCTCACATTCTTTCCTTTGCTTGTGAAACATAGATTTCATGTAGTTTCTTTGTTGAATATTAAATGGATAAAATACTTTATAGAATACTTTATATGCTTGGTCATACACACTAGAAAGAATTTCTCAATGCAGTTCTCATAAATTCTAAGAGCAGAGAATTCAGAAGAGTCTTGAGGAGTCAACTGTATGATCATTCAGTTTTCTTCAGTAAAATATAAAAACCAAGTGACCTTTGCTAATCTATTCACCTGATGACATTCTTTTCTCAAAAAAATGGAAATGATATCTATCTTCACTAGATATCTATCTTCACTATCTTCACTAAATCATTTTTGTCAAATTTAGAGTGTTTTCTCAAAGTTATAGTATTTCTTGGAATTATCAGTGATTTTTTAAATTTTCCTGTGAAGCAACTAGATTCTTCCCATATGCATCCCATACTTTGACACTTCTTAGATATTAGACCTTCTTTTATTTGTGTAATTCCTTTCACACCTCAAGTTCTAACCACTATCTTGTTCTCTTTCAAGCTCACACTACAGCAGCAATTCAGATTATGCCTTTGAGTTCTAATGATGCATTAGAACTATATGCTGGTATATTTTGATGGTTATATCTCTCAAAACACTCATCTGAGCAATTTCTCCACAGATATTGGTAAAAAATTCTTTATTAAGCAGGGTATCTTATTGTAAACTTATTTTCTATCCTGGGGATTGTTCTACATGGAATTGTGTACTTACTACCGGAAGAATAATAAATGTAACTTTGTATGTCTTCTCTTAAGACAGAGAGGATTTTACATGGAGTCAATATCTGAGTACTAATTTTCCAAAGGCTGATATTCATTGTCTTATCAGATTTGTATTGCTTACCTAAAAGAAACATAAGGAAACAGTAAGGCTATTTATGTCTTAAGTAATAAAAATTCTGATTAATCAAATATTAAACCTATTATCAAGTTTTTGAAATATCTGTGATACATTAATCCTCTTCTTATAGATCTTTTTCTGAATTCAAAGTAGGAAAAGGATCAACAACTACATATTCTCCCAAGCTGGAAGATATAATGCTCCTAGCCTACAGGTTTTCATTTTCTTGTAAAACCTTGGAGACTTTTGCATTTAACCTTTTCACAGGCAGCACACCCAGATGGATCCCATTTAAAGCTCATCACCTGATAAAGATGGAAACTGATATCAGGCAGTGCAAGACACAATGTATGCTTAGAATGCTGTCTCCTTTTGCAAAGAGGAGCAAAATACATTACTCTTAAACATATGCATCTCAAACCATTGTTTATCTTCAAGAATTTGGAGTTAGATATTGAATGGAAAAACTCAGAAAGGTTTTGAAATTGATTTTGTAAATCTTGTCTGCCAGGATCACCAAAATTTTCATCTTCAGTTTAAAATGCCCTTTTCTTTTCCTTTTCCAAGAAAAGAAAAGAAATGGATTCCTTTTTATGTGTAACTATGATTAAATGTAACTATATACCTACCACTGAAAATTTTGATGACTGTAAGAGAAAGGTAAAATGATCACAATTTATTTCAAGGCTTTCCTTACCTAGTTGCTTCTAATAATCCCTGTTTATACAGGAAAAGTTCTAGTGTGCATTTTTCCTTCCTTAGCAGCATTCAGTATCACTAGACATTAATATGGATATGAGCATTCAGAAGAAATATTTAACATCCTCCTTTGGTCCCTCATCATTTTAGACATAGAGCATTTATATTCCCATTGCCCTAGAAATGATATTTTTCAGATCACTGATATACTCTTTTGGTTTCATTTCCCTGCTCTATGTTCCACATTTATGAAAGAAGAAATAGTTATTCCCAGTCAGGCTTTTTAAATTAAAAAAAATAAAAATTTAAAAAATGGGAAAAATCAAAGGTACTCAGGGAAATAAATGTTGGACAATTTGTGTGGGAGATACTATATACACAGGTAACAATTGAAAAATGAGGCCTTAAAGAAACTCAGAATTCATGAATAAAACATAATTTTTCAATAATCTGAGATTATTCAACATTTTAAATCCAATACTCTAGCTCTTCTGTAAAATATCCACTATTTTCTTTATATTTCATTTTGTATTTATCAAAATAGTAGTGTAGATCGTTTTAAACTTTATGCTTAAGTAGAAATGGTCAAAATATATTTTCATGTGAAAATTATTTTTATGTGATAAGAACATGATATTCAATATTTTACTCTATGTTTGGACATTTTTGTCTTTATTAAAAAATAAAACACACACACACACACACACAATCAGTTCTATAATTGGAGAGTATCACTTTTTTCAACACTTAAAGTGAACATGCCCTATTGTTTCTTCTTTACACCCTTGTCCATTACTAAATTGTTTAAGTGTTATTTCCTTAAGTTATCCCATCTTCTATGCATATATGGAAGTACAGTCAAAGACCTGGAAATAAAAACAGAAATCCTAAAAACGTTACAGGAAGGAAAATAAGAATCTCTAGGGCTCCTTGGCACAGGCCAAAATTTTCTTAATAGAGACCCAGAAACACAACAAATGAAAGCAAGAAAGGACAAATGGGATTGCAGGAAACTGCAGAGTTTCAGAAAGGCAAAGGACATAGCTAGATCAAAAGAAAGCCCATGGACTGTGGAGAAGATCTTCCCTAGCCATACAACGGACAAGGGTCTCATATCGAAAATATACTTAGAACTCCGTCCAGCGCCGATGACTCATACCTGTAATCCTAGCTACTCAAGAGGCTGAGTTCTGAGGATTGTGGTTCAAAGCCAGCCTGGGCAGGAAAGTCCGTGAAAAGTTAACTCAAATAAGCCATCAAAAAAAAAACAGAAATGGAGCCGGGCGCTGGTGGCTCACGCCTGTAATCCTAGCTACTCAGGAGGCTGAGATCTGAGGATCGCGGTTCAAAGCCAGACGGGGCAGGAAAGACCGTGAGACTCCTATCTCCAATAAACTACCAGAAAACCGGAAGTGGTGCTGTAGCTCAAGTGGTAGAGCGCTCACTTTGAGCTAAAGAGCTGAGGGACAGCGCCCAGGCCCAGAGTTCAAGCCCCACGACCGACAAAAAAGAAAAAACAGAAATGGCATTGTTGCTCAAGTAGTCGTGTGCTAGCCTTGAGCTTAAGAGCTGAGGAATAAACCTAGACGCCCATCAGTACATGAATGGAACAAGAAAACATATATATGTATTCCTCCGTCAGAAAGAATGGCATTGCCTCATTTTTGAGAAGACGGGAAGGCTTGGAAAAATTATTTTAAGAATCCCAGGCCCAAACAAATATAGGTCCCGTGGTTTACCTTTTTTGCAATGACCCGTACGTGTCTTGGACAAGTAGAGAAGGTCAGAGGCTGAATATATGACCACATGAGATAATGTTAAGCAAAATATACACCAAACCAGGCACACAATTGTTTTCTTTTTTCTTTCTTGCTAGTGTTTTTAATGTACTTACAATGCACCATGTGATTCTTTTGTTTCTGTTATATCTTCTTCCCCCATGGTATAACCCCTATCTTCACTGGATTTCACCCAGGTGTTCTTCACCTTGTATATACATTTTTATAATTTGGGGAGGGGGAAGGATATTGGAGAATGCTGAAATGGGGATGGAGCCTGACCCATTGTGATGAAGATATGTACAGGACACTATGTTGAAAAGAAACATTACAATTTCGGAAGGGAGGGCTGTAAGCGTTGGGGAAGTGGGGAGAGAAGTGATGGTAAGGGGACAAAAAAGGAGACGTTAAGAGTGCTTGCTGCGAAATGTTCCCATTATCCTACTTATGTAACTGTAACCCCTCTGTTCAACATTCACTGTATGCATATATATACATATGTGTGTGTGTGTGTGTGTGTGTGTGTGTGTGTGTGTAAACTAAGAGACCTCTCATGAAAATTAGTCATTAGTTGTGAAAATTATGAATATTGTACATAGAAATCAATAAATAAAATAGTTTGCCTTTAATTGTTTTACTTTCTTGGTATTTGTATAGTCTATTTACATATGTAGCCATAATTACATATACATAATTTATAAAGACAATAGAATAACTGTAATGCATAGGTTTTGTTCATGTGTACATATGCAATCTTTATCAATGAGGTAAACATAATAGAAAGATACTTTTATTTTTTATTTATTTTCATTTCTATTAACTGTAAGTAGCTGTAACAATGGAGATGCTATTCAACAAATTAGTTTATGAACACTTTGTCTTGATTAGCCTTCCTTCCCAACCCAATCGTTACCTCACGATTCTTAGTTTTGTAGGATAAGTATTGAATTTTGTTTTCCATTTAAAAACGTAGTTTACCTTTTGAACTTGTGAGCCAATTCCAAAACGGTACTCACAAGACACTATTTTAGAAATGAACTTTACATATTCCAGAGTGGGGGAATATTTGAGGGGGGAGGAATAGTCTGGGAAAAATACAGTGGTTAACGACATTCGACAAGAATTGTAATTATTACCTATTTATGTTCAACACATTTATAACAAATAAAATATAGTGTGCTTTTTCAGCTTTTGCTTTCAAGGCTGGCACATTATTACTTGAGCCACATCTCCACTTCCTTCAGCTTGATTTTGTCTCTGGTTTAATGATAAAACTGTCTACTAGGTCTATCTAATGAGCAGAGTTTGAATGGTGATCAGATCTTAGCCTCCTGAATAATTACGATTAAATGTTTGAACGATTTTTGTCAGGCTTCTTCAGGTGCTTTTAAATGAAAGAAAATAATTCTTACATACAATATAATTCCTCATCATTTCAGGAGGACCAAATATATAAGAATTTAAGAGAAAAAATAAAGGATTTTCACATCTGCTCTTTTCTCTAACTAGAAGCAGGTAATCCACACTTACTCTGTCCTATAATTAGCATACAATTTTTCATTGCATTTGTGTTGAACTCAAAATCAGCAAGTACTATTATAAATTAAATATATTTTCATTGTTAAGATAATGTACAGAGGGGTTACAGTTACAAGAGTAAGGTAATGAGTATATTATTACACCCTCCATTATTTTTCTCCTACCATCCCTTCCCTCTTCACCTTCTCAGCTCTCTGCCCATGAAGTTGCAAAGTTCGTTTTAAAGTGTCTTGTATATCTCATTGACACAATGGGTCATCCTGTATCCTTATTTCAGTATTTTGTTATTTCCCTTCCCCTCCCCAAATTAGAAAATTGTAGATACAAGATACTGGGCAACTGAATCAAGTACAGTGAAAACGGATTATATCATGTGGGAAGAACATACAAAAGAAGCAAAAATCACATAGTATATTATAAATAAATTAAAAACAACATCAAGAAAGATAAAACTTCTTGTGTCCCTCTCTTGGGGTTCATTTCTCTAAGCATCATCTTATATGGTCATATGTACATAGCTTTTAACCATTTCAGTTTGTTCTAACATACACTAGTTATTGTAAATAAGGGAAACGATGGGACCTATGTTTCTTTGAGCATGAGTTACTTCATTTACTATAATTTTTTCCAAGACTTTCCATTTCCTAATAAATGGGGCAATTTCATTCTTTCCGATGGAGGCATAGAATTTTATTTTATATACATACATACATACATATATATATATAATGTGATATATATTTGTCTATATAGTGAGAGAGAGAGAGAGAGAGAGAGAGAGCACCTGTTCTTGATCCATTCATCTACTGAGGGGCATATGGATTGGTTCCATACCTTAGCTGTGGTGAATAATACCGTGATAATCATAGTTGTGCTGATACCTTTAGTATGGCCTTGTTTGTGACCATTTGGATAAATAACAAAACCTGGAATTGCTAGGTCAAAGGAGATCTTTTTGGTACTCTTTTCATGAAACTCTATACTTCTGTCCACAGTGGTTGGACAAGTTTACACTCCCACCAACAATGCAGTATGATTCCCTTTTGGCCACATCCCCTCCAGCACCTGTTGTTATTAGATTTCTTGATTATAGCCACTCTACCTGGAGTGAAGAGGAATCTGTGTTTTTGTTATTTGAATTTCTTTTGGGGCTAGAGAAGCTGAGCATTTCTTTATGTGTCTATTGGCCATTCTTATTTCCTCTACATAAAAGTCTCTCTTTAGCCCATTTATTAATTGTGCGGTTGTTTCTTTGAGAATTTAATTTTTTGAGTTGTTGCTGTATTTTCAATATGAGGCCCTTTTCTGTTGAATAGGTAGTAAAGATCTTCTCCCATTCTATGGGCTTTCTCTTGATCTTGTCAGCTATGTGCTTTGCGATATGGAAGATCTGAAGTTTCATGCAATCCCATTTGTCCAACCTTTCTTTGATTTGTTGTTTCCTGGGGTTTTTATTAAGACAATTCTTGCCTCTACCAAGGAGTTGTAGTTTCTCCTTTTTTTCCTGTAATATTTTCAGGGTGTCTCTTTGACTTCCAGGTCTTTGATTCATTTGGAATTGATTCTGGTGCCCGGTGATATGTAAGGCTCTACATTTAATTTTATACAGGCGTTTAACCCATTTTGCCAACACCATTTATTGAAGAGGCTCTCTTTCTTCTTTTTGGTATTTGACTCTCATAAAGATTAAGTTTTCTATAGGTTTGTGGGTTCATTTCTGGGTGTTTTGTTCTATTCCATTGGCCGTCAAGTCTGTTCTTGTGCCAATACTAAGCTGATTTGTTTACTATGGCTTTGAAATTTGGTGTTGATATTCCTCCAGCACTGTTCTTTCTGCTAAGGATTGTTTTTGCTTTTCGGGGTCTTTTATCATTCCACATGAATTTTTGCATTGCTTTGTTGATTTCATTTAAAATGAGGTTTTGATATTGTTATGTATTACACTGAAATTGTAGATAGTCTTTGGCAGTATTGCCACTTTAACGGTTTAATCCTCCCAATCCAGGAGCTTGGGAGATTTTTGACATGGTTAGTTCTTTTTAATTTCTTTTTTCAGGTTTTTTAAGTTTTCATTACAGAGGTCTTTCACTTCTTTAGTTCAGTGAACTCCTAGCTATTTTATTTTTCGTGGCACTGTTACAAAAGGAATTGCTTTCCTGATTTCTGCCACACTCTTCTTGATATTGTAATATAGAAAAGTGATTGATTTGGGTGTTAATTTTTTATCCTACTCCTTTGCCAAATTTTTATATCAGCTCGAGATACTTGGGAGTGGAGTCCTTGGGCTTTTTAAAGTCCTTGTGTTTCTTTAAATACAAGATTATGTCATCTACAAAGAGGGAGAATTTTAACTTGTTTTTCCCTATTTGGATCCACTTTATATTTGTATCTAGTCTTATTGTACTTGCTAGGCATTCTAATACTAAACTGAAGAGAAGTGGAGAGAATTGACATCCTTGTCTTTTTCCTGAGTTTAGAAAAAAATGGCTTTAGCTTTTACCATTAAGTATAGTGCTGGTTTTAGGTTTGTCATAGGCAGCATTTATTATACTGAGAAATGTGTCATGGATTCCTAGTTTTCCAGAGCTTTCATCATAAAAGGATGTTGGGTCTTGTTGAATGATTTTTCTGCATCTATTGAGATAATCATGTGGTGCTTATTGTTACTCTTGTTGGTGTGATGAATTATATTAACAGATTTGTGCAGATTGAATTACTTTTGCCTCCCTGAAATAAATCCTGTTTGATTGTGGTGTATAATTGTTGATGAGGTGTGGAAATCGATTGACCAAATTTTTTTTGAGAAGTTTTGCATCAATGTTCATCAAAGAAATAAGTTTATACTACTTTTTCATTGATGAATCCTGCCTGGTTTGGGGATTTGAGTTATGGTGGCTTCAGAGTTTGGTAATGAACTTCTACTTTTAATTTCATTGAAGGGTTGGGGAAGTATTGGTTTGAGTTCTGCTTTGAAGGCCTTTTAGAATTCAGCTGTAAATTCATCCAGTCCTGGGCATTTCTTAGGTGAAAATATCTTATTGCTTTTCTACTTTGATGCTTGATAAGGGTCTGTTAAACACATTTAAATCATGAACAACAAGCACTTTCATATCATAAAATATAAATTTCTATGCTAAAAACATTTTTCAGGGCATATAATGTCTATCCCCACGTGAAAAATCATGAAACATGATATTACCTTAAATTCTCAGATTGTATTTTTGCAAGCTGTCAGTGTCTTCAAAATCCATTGTTCTTTTCTCAGTGTTGTTTTCAAAAATCAATTATTATTAATTTTTTATTAGTAATTGAGAATACGAGAAACCTAATAATGTTAATCTTGTACAAATACTTTAATTTCTTTATGTGTATACTGACATGCATATGGTTCAGAGGCTGTTGTGATACTGAATTTTTCTTACTCAGAATAAGTTTGAATACTCTGTATCCCGAAGTACCAAAAGTTGATATATACTTTTTGTTCAATATGGTACTCAAATGTAAGAAGATACATATTATTCTATCAACTATTTCTTGTAAGTATCGGCTCAATTATTCTCATGGGAAAACCTTTGCTGCACAGATATTACATTGTTGCCAATTTTTATACTTTAAAATTCCTGATTTAGTTCCAGAAATGCATATGTAAAAGTTCAGTAAGTTTTGTCATTTTTTCCCCAAGAACATTCTTTCATCTTATAAATTCTATCATGACCATGTATAAATGCTCTTCCCACAAACCCCCATTAACAGTGTACAGGGTAGAAACACCTTCATTTTACATCTATATAAAAATCTTCCCTTACATGCCCCCTATTCTCCCCTGATCGTCTTCAAATATTCATATCCCTTTCCATTTAGGGTCTTAGAAACCACACTTATTTCTCTCTGCTAATCTTGGGTTTTCTTCCCTTTGCCTGAACTCTGGATCTGGGCCCTGTCCCTCATTCTTCATTTCAAGGTGAGCGTTCTTCCACTTGAGCCACAGCACCATTTCCAGCTTTTACTGCTTATGGGGTGCTGAGGAATCAAACCCAGGGCCTCATGCATACAAGGCAAACACTCTACCACTGAGCCACCTTCCAAGCCGTGATCATTTTATTTTTAACTCTTAGTTTAATTCATAGTTTTTAATAAGAACATTGCTTTTTCTATGGGATAATATGACTTGAAAATTTATTGAATATTTTCTTACCAGACAATTTTTGGTTTTGATAAAGACTCACACAATGCTAAAAGTATTCAATATAGATAAGATGAAACTTGAATAAGATATCCTGTATTTCAGTGTTGAAACATTTTGGTAGATGTTCATGGAAATGTCATTACTTCTAATTAGAATCATTATAATTGCTAACCCCACCATATTTTCCTTTTACATGGAGGATTACAGAAAAACCTCACTGCATGGCACTTACTTATTCATTAGGTTCTTCGTCAGATTGTAAAATTTTGAACACAGTGGTTCAGTTAACTGAGTTAAACATTATCTTTATTATTTTCAGTTAAACATTATCTTTAAAGTTGAGTTCCTAAAATGGATATAATAGCCATTATTTTTATCTTAGCATAGAGGTGTTTTATAAACTAAGAATGAATTAAAAATATTTGATATCATGGCATTTTCCCCTGAAAACTTACTCAGATTGGCAATTGTTATCCTCAGTACAAATATAGAAGAACACATTGTATAATGGAACCTGTCAAAACAATGTTTTTCCTTTGTTTTCTGTAACTTTTATAACCTATATGCAACTTGGAAGGTAGGATTATAACACTAGACTAGAATTTTTAAGGTTTAAATAAAGATATACTTTTACAAGGTGAGAGCTGAGGATCATGGTTGAAAGGCAGTGGGGCAGGAAAGACTTTGAGATTCTTATCTCCAATTAACCACCTGAAACTGGAAGTAGTAATGTGGCTCAAGTGGTAGATTGCTCTCCTTGAGCTGAAGAATTCAGGGATGGCACCAGGCCCAGAATTCAAGCCCTATGAATGACCAGTAAATAAATATATATACACACACACACACACACACATACACATATATATGTAATATATACGTGTATATATTACATATATATATATATATATATATATATTCAAGGAATTTAAGAAAGTTATGGGTACTAAAATAACAATAAACAAAGATTCAAAACAGCCAGCCTGTAATCCTAGCTACTCAGGAGGCTGAGATCTGAGGATTGCAGTTCAAAGCCAGCCAGGCAGGAAATTCCATGAAACTTTTATCTCCAATAAATCACTAGAAAGACGGGAGTGGCGCTGTGGCTCAAGCGGTAGAGCGCTCATCTTTAGCTGAAGAGTGCAACGACAGAGCCAAAGCCCATAATTGAAGCCCACGAAAGGCAAAAACACAGACACACACACATAAAAAAAAAAACAGATTCAACACATCTTTGATTTTACAAATCCAGCTTTGTCCATCAATATATGAGATGGTAACTTTTGATAGAATATTTGTTCCTATTGTGTAACAACATATGAGAAACATACAGAGAACTTACAGAAAACATTATTTCTTGCTATTGAGAGACCAATTGTTTTCTTTTTTTGTAGTTCTGGGGCTTGAAATCTGGGGCAGGGGGCACTGTTTCTGAGCTTCTGTTGCTCAAGGTTAGCATTTTAGCACTTGAACCACAGTGCTACTTGCGCCTTTTTCTGTGATTAGTTGGAAATGATTCTCATGGACTTTCCTGCCTTATCCTCACATCTCAGCCATCTGAGTAGCTATGATTATGGGTGTGAGCCAATAGTACCTGGCTCAGTGCCCATTTCTATACACTGTATGCAGACTAGTTAACCATAGCTATGATGCAGTTCTTATATATGTACAAGAATGTGAATGATTAAAATTTGGACAAAATGGATTACCTCACTTCATACTAGAAGTGCTACAGAGAGTGAAAAGGGCCTTCACATAGTATAAATCATTTATGATTCAATACTCACTTTAACTGAAACAATAAATTACTCACATTTGCTTCCATTTTTCTTTTTGAAAGATGGGAATGTACAAGATGGCATATTGCAATGGCTGAAAATAAATGTACACTTAAAATGTATCAGATCTGTTTCTTCAAGAAGACAGAAAAAAGAAAGCTCTGCAAATGCTGCCTACTTCTGTAAGAAGAATTCAGAAGGGATTACATTTGAATTCTGATAGGATGTGAGGAATCCTTATGCTAATAATTGAAATTGATTATAGATTATAATAGAGATAAAAATCTACTGGGAAGTGCTGATTTATCTTTTCTTTCAAAGATCTGCATATGCTCAGAAACTAATATGTCATATATTTTAGAGGACCATTCTGCTTATTCAAAAAGTTTGGAATGCAGCAACCATTAGATCTCATTTCAAGGTTGATAAGTTAGAAATAAGGTATATTAAAAGACACAGTTGGGGCTGGGAAGGTGACTCACTGGTAGAGTGCTTGCCTTGCATGCATGAGGACCTGGGTTTGATTCCTCAGCATCACACAAACAGAAAAAGCTCGAAATGGTGCTGTAGTAGTAGTAGAACACTAGCCTTGAGCTGAAGAGCTGATGGAAAGTGCCCTGACCCAAAGTTCAAGTCGGACGACTGACAAAAAAAGACAGAGAGAGAGGACAGGATTGAATCATGATCTTTCATATGAACATTATTATTAGTTTCAGAAATTCATCTGTACAATACTACAAATAAAGAGCAGAGTTGCTCTATACAACTACTAAATAATTAAGCAAGCAAAAGTCATAATTAAATTAAATTCATTGCATATGTAAAATTAATCATATCTAAAAATTTAGATGAATAATGAGCATTAGGTATAAATAATAGTTGATAAGGGAAAATTTCTACTACACACTGGTAAAACTAAATAAATTGCTTTATGCCATTTATAACTATTATGAGGAATTTTCTTTAAAAAGCAAGCATCATAATACAAAAAGTATTTTTTCTAATTGTACTAGAATTTGAACTCAATGCTAAGCACCCTACTCTTGAGACCAATTTCTAATTTTTGTGGCTAAAAATTTTGTTTCCCAACTAGTGTTTCTTTGTTGTGGGAGAACTGGCTTAGTCCTATATTCTACTTCCACATTCCACATAGCTGGGTTCATAGGCATACATCAGTAAACTCAACCAAGAGGAAAGAAGTAATTTAAATGAGAAAATTGAGATTCAAATTCATATCCAATTTTATAAAACATGATAGGAATAGAAATTATTTAAAAGTAGGCATTTATTTATTTATTTTTATTGTGAAAATACTGTACAGAGGGGTTACAATTACATGGGCAAGATAATGAATTCATTTCTTATCAAGCATTGTAGCCTCCTCCTTTGTTGACCTTTCCCATCCCTTCCCATCCTTCCCTCCCCATCCAATTCTCCTCCCCCCGACCAAAGTTGTAAAGTTCATTTTGGACATAACGACTTATACATCTCATTATTGCAAGATCAATTGAAAGCCCACGAATTGGGAGAAGATCTTCACTAGCCATACAACGGACAAGGATTTCATATCTGAAATATATCTGGAACTCAAAAAGTAGACATTTAAAACACAATCTTGAAGCACAGTAGAATTCTTACTATAAGAGAATTATCTATCCCTGTTTACTCCTACACAGTCCTTTCAATTTTTTAGATTTTTTTCCTGAGTAGTATCATAATATAAAAATGCATATTTGAATTACAGAATGTCAGTAATCTTGAAAAATAAAATGCATATTCATATGTATCGTTTCAAAAAAGAAATTGTACTTAAAGAAAACTTGCCACAGTATTTTTATATTTATGTATCCAGCTACCTATTGATCTATCAATAATGAAAAAGAAACTAAATTCTGCCTTTAGAATTTAAATCTTTAGATTTAAGATAAATACTCTCAGATATTCTTACACTTAGAGCAGGTGTGGATACTAGCATGTGTCTTTATGCCCACAGAAGTCAACTGGGTCAAGTCTGAAAGGTATTTTATAAACGATCATTTGTTAATGGACTGTGGCTCTGATCCTTTGGTATCACCATCTGCAAGTGCATGACAGGTTACAGGAGAAAATAGTAATGAAGAGAAAGATAATAAGAATCAATCAATACTTTTGTGGCTTTCCCATTTATTTTTTGAGATCCTATTTTTTTATTGTAAAGATATTGTACAGGAGGGTTATATTTACATATGTAACTGTATTTGGTATTCATGCTTTTAAGAATATGCCATGGTAAATTTAATGTTATCTTACACAAAATAGTTAAAAGTGCACATAGATACAGGTTTACAAAGGAAAATCGTGAAAATAAATATTTTCTCTATCTCAGGTATTTTTCAGATGCCTCCTGGATGCAAATTTCTGTGTTCTAAGGTGTTTGTGAAGACATGTCCAGCCTCTGAAATAGATCATTTTTTGAATTATGTGAGTTATTGGCTACCTACAGAATATGGAATTAGCCAGTGCAATTTTAGACTATGTTATGCAGACAAATGGCTAATTTTCTTTAGTATATAAAATGATTATATTACCTGTTTTTCTGAACTATGATTTGGAATTAGCCACTTGAAGTTCATTCAAGAATAGAAGACTCTCAATTTTTCCTTCATGTACTTAAAAATAGGAAGATTTTATCATATAGCTCTAATAAAAAGGATTAATTTTTGAGCTCTTGAAAATGAATTTAAAGTTGCATCTCAGATCTATGTCTTTACATTTGTATAGCCCCACAGGTTGTACTAACCTATAATAATAAGATAGTGAGGAGTTGACATAGAATGGGGAGAATGGTGAAAGAATGAATAAGATTCATGGTATTCATGTAATACTTTGCTGAACGGCAATTCCTTAAAACAACTTTTTAAACATAAAAACAAAAGAAAAAATAGGCCTACAAAACAATTCTGTTTGCAATTATGTGAAATGATTTCTCTTTAATAGCAAAATATGTAAACTTGAAACTGTGATGAGAAAATATAAATATGCTGGTAAATCTGCTTAATGAAAAAATGGACACCCTTCATACGGTTATAAGAGAATGTGATAAGACCAACAGGAAGCCAACAGATGACTTCATGGCTTCCACACAAAAATGGATAAAGGAACTCCAGCAGAGTGAGAAAGAATCTAATGAAAAGTTAGAAACCCAGATAAAGGATTGAAATTCTGAACATCAATTCCAGGAGGTAAGACAATCTATTCCAAAATTAAAACCTTAAGAAAAAAGCTGGCCCCGATTTAGAATGACCAGCAAGAAGAAAAGGAGATGAACAGCAAAATGAAAGCCTTGAAAGCAGAATGGAGGAGGCAGAAGAAAGAATATTGCATGCAGAAGACTGTTTAAAGGGCCTGGTTGGTGGCTCAGTGGTAGAGTGTTTGCGTCACATGAATGAGGCCCTGGCTTCAATTCCTCAGCACCATTTAAATAGAAACAGCTGGACGTGGGGATGTGGCTCAATTGTTAGATCTTCAGCCTTGAGCTGAAGAGCTGAGGGACAGCACACAGGCCCAGAGATCAAGCCCTACGACCAATAACAAAAAAAAACAAAGAAGACCATTTAGGCTCCCTAGAGAAAGAGCACACAGCATGCCTAACAAAACTAAGAAGGATGAGAGATGACTGCAGCAAATACAGGATATATTCACAAAGCCTAATTTGACATTAATAGGTACACAAGATGGCAGGGGTAGGGAAACCAATGGATTAGGAAATATAGTCAGCAAAATTCTAGCAGAGAACTTCCCGAATATAAAAAGGAGAGACCCATCCAGATAAAAGAAGCTTTTAGAATCTCAAATAGACCAGATGAGAACAGGTCTTCCTACTGCCACATTATAATCCATGCCAGATCAATAGCCCCTAAGGAAAGAATTCTTAAAGCTTCCAGGCAGAAGAGCAGAATTACATATGAAGTTAACCCAAACAGAATTACCTCAGATTTCTCAGCAGATGCCATAAAAGCAAAGAGGTATGCCATGCCCTAAATTCAACTAAAGAGGAACCAATAATAATCAACCCAGCTAAGGTCTCATTTAGCAGAACAAATAAAAACCTTCATAACAAGGAAAATCTGAAGCACTATATAGCTACCAAACCAGCTCTTCAAAAAATCTTTGAAGACATTCTCCATACAGGAACCAACGCTAACAGAATATAGGAAATGAAGCAGACCACAAACAAAGAAGTATATAAGCACAAAAAAACAGCCAATTCACGGTTCCCCCAGAAAAAATATGTGTAAAAAGGTAGGGACAGACAAACACCTCGCAATTCTTACCTTCAATATCAATAGCCTTATCTCTACAATTAAACAACATAGATTGCCCAGTTGGATCAAAAAGCAAGATCCTTCTATTTTCTCTCTTCAAGAGACATACCTTGCACACAAAAATAATTATATCCTGAAAGTGAAAGACTGAAATACACTACCAAGCAAACGGCCCCCATAAACAGGCGGGAGTAGCAAACCTAATATCAGATAAAATAGACTTTAAATTAAATCAATGAGAAGAGATTAAGAAGGTGACTACATACTAATTAAGGGAGTGCTCCTTCCGGAGGCTATTACGACTCTTAGTACCTACTCACCAAATAACAGAGCAGCCAAAATTAATTCAAGTAACACTACTTTCCTTCAAATCACACATAGATACAAAACCAATCATTGTTGGGTTCTTTAACACACCACTACCACCACTAGATAGACCAACCCAGCAAATCTCAACAGAGAATCCTCGGGTCTTTACAGCTGCATAGATCAACAATACTTCATAGATATTTAATGAATATTTCACTCAGTAGCATCAGACTAAACCTTCTAATAAGTCACACATGGGACATTTTCCAAAACAGACAACATTTCAGCCCCCAAAGCAAATTTGATGAAATTCAAAAACATTGAAGTGATGCCCTGCATTTTCTCAGGCCACAAGGGAATAAAGTTAGAATTGAACACCAAAGGTGACCAAAGGAAGTCCTGTAACACATGGAGGCTGAACAACACACTGTTGAAACACCAGTGGGTCATGGAAGAGATTAGAAAGGATATTCAAATGTTCATGATATTTAATTAAAATGAACACACTCCCAGCTCATCTGGTACACAGCAAATGCATATTCAGAGGCAAGTTTGTATCTCTGAGTTCCAACATTAACAAATTGGAGAGATTTGAAACCAACAATTTAATGAGGCATGTAACACTCCTTGATAAAAGCAATAATCCAATAGATGGAAACAAATAATTAAAATTAAGTGAGAATTAAATGAATTAGTGTCCCCAAAAATCTATAGAAACAAGACAAACCAAAGAGATGGTTCTTTGAAGAAATTAATAAAATTGATGGACCGTGAGCAATTCTTATTAGAAAAAGAAGAGAACACATCCAAATAGACAAACAAACAGGTGAGAATGGTAACATCACTACAGAAACAGCAAAGATTCAGATTATAGTAAGGGATATTTCTCAAGCCTTTATGCTAACAAGACTGAGAATATGAAATATATAGATGATTTTTTGGCAAATAATGTCATATCCAAATTAAACCAAGATGATTCAAACCAACTGAACAGACCGATATATAAAGTATCAAAATAGAAGCAGCAATGAAAGACCTCCCACAATGAAAAGCTTAGGACCAGGTGGATTTACAGCTGAATTCTACAAGTCTTGAAATCAGAATTCACACCAATGCTCCTCCAACACTTCAATGCAATTGAAAGCACAAATTCATTACCACACTTTTTTTGTGATGCCAGCATAACCCTCATTTCCAAATCAAGCTGGCACTCATCAAAGAAAGTGAACTATAGACATATTTCTTTGATGAATATCAATGCAAAAGTTCTCAACCAAATCTTTGCCAATCTACTTCAACAACGCATTCAAAAAATTATTCAGCATAATGTATTTTTCTTTCTTGCAATTGTTTCTAACATATTCATAAGATGATTTCTTTGTTAATTTATATGTCCAGCCCTCACGGCATAACCTCTGTTTTCACTGTATTTGATGTTGCTATAATTTGTGGAGGGGAAGGGAAAAACAAATTGTTTAAATTGGGATACAGGTGGACCCATTTTAACAATGAGATGTAGAAGATCTTATGTCGGAAAACAATTTTTACAACTTTGTCCATGGGTAGGAAGTGGAAAAGGGGGTAGGGGAAGGGGGAGGGGGAGATGGGAAGTAATGCAAAGGGGAAACAAAGGAGGAGGCAACAATGCTTGGATAAGAAATGTACTCATTACTTTTCCCATGTAATTGTACCCCTTCTGTACGGTATGTTCACAATAAGATAGATAGATAGATAGATAGATAGATAGATAGATAGATAGATAGATAGATAGATAGATAGATAGATAGATAGATACACACATACATACATACATACATACATACGTACATACATACATACATACATACATAGAGATAGAGATATATACACTACAATCAAACAGGCTGACATTAAGAAAGCAACTCCTTTGAAATAGCCCCACAAAAAATAAAATACTTAGGAGTTAACAATAAAAGAGGTGAAGGACTTCTGTAACGAAAACTTTAGGGGAAGGGGAAAAACAAATCATTTAAATAGGGATACAGGTGGACCCATTGCAACAATGAGATGTACAAGTCGTTATGTCGAAAACGAACTTTACAACTTCGGTGCGCGGGGGTGGGGGGGCGGGGAGGATTGGGTGGGGGGGCGGGGGGAGAGCACGGGAAGTGATGGGAAGGGGAACTAAAGGAGGAGGCTACAATGCTTGATAAGAAATGTGCTCATTATCTTGCCCATGTAATTGTAGCTCCTCTGTACAGTATTTTCACAATAAAAAATTTTTAATAACCTGAAAAAGGAAAGTAACATAGAATTAAGCAAGTGAAAAAACTTCCCTGGGTTGGGATATTATTGGGAAAATGACAATATTGCCAAAGGCTAACTTCAAATTCAATGCAATACCTAAAAATATTCCAATCTCATTGTTCAATGAAAGAAGAAACAATCCAAAACTTTATATGGAAAAATGAAAGACCCCGAATAGCATGAACAATCCTTAGTGGAAAGATCAGCGCTGAAGGATTTGATTCCAAATCTGAAACTCTATAACGAAGCCCTAGTAATCAAAACAGCTTGGTACTGACACAAAAACCGACCTGAAGACCAATGGAATAGAACTGATGACCTAGAAATGAACTCACAGACCTATAGCCACTTAATCTTTAACAATGGAGCTAAAGAAATAAAATGGAAGAAAGACAAACTTTTCAGGAAATGGTTCTGGTAAAACTGGTTAAAAAGTTTTAGAAAACCATAGCAATATCCATATATACCACCCGGCACCAGAATCAGCTCCAAATGGATCAAAGACCTGGAAATAAAAAGCAGACTTCCTGAAAACATTGCAGGAAGAAATAGGAAAAACTCTAGGGCTCCTTGGCAGAGGCTGACATTTTCTTAATTGAGAAATAGAAACACAAGAAATAAAATAAAGGTTGGACAAATGGGATTGCATGAAACTACAGAGCTTCTGCAAGGCAAAAGACATAGCTTGCAAGATCAATAGGAAGTGCAAGGATTTGGAGAAGATCTTCAATAGCCACACAATGGACGTGTCTCATATCTTAAATATACTTAGAATTCAAAAAATTAAATCCCCCAATATCAAATCCTTAAAGTAACAACTGAGTGTTAATAAGTGGGCTAAGACCCTAGTCATAAAAAATGCAAATGAAGACAAAGCTGAGAGTCCACCTCCCCAAAGTTAGAATGCCTATAATCAAAACATCTAGTAACAACACATGCTGCAGGGATATGGCCAGAAGCGAACACTACTGCATTGTTGGTGGGAGTGTAAACTTGTTCAACCACCCTGGAAAACAGTATGGAGCTTCCTCAAATGACTCCTCATAGAACTCTCTTGTAACCCAGCGATCCACCTTTTGGGCATTTACCCAAATGATCACAAACAATGCCATACTGACAATGCAATAAAGCATGTTTATTGTGGCATTATTCATCATAGGTATCATATGGAATCAACCCTGATGCCCCTCACACACACACACACACACACACATATACATATACAATGAATTCTATGCCTCCATCAGAAAAAATGTCATTTCCCCATTTGTTGGGAATTGGAAAAAATTATATTAATGAAAGTAAGCCAGGCCCAAAGAAACATAGGTACCATAGTTTCCTTTGTTTGCTTGACTAGAACATGTCTAGGACAAGCAGAGAAGGCCAAAGTCTATGTACATGTGACCACAGGAGATAATGTTAAATGAAATATTCCCTAAGACCGGGACATATGCGGTATTTTCTTGGTAGGTATTATTTTTAATGTACTTATAATCCACTGTTTAATTCTTTTGTTTCATTTTTATGTACATATCCAATGGTATAACTCCTTTCTTCACTGTATTTCATTTTGGTGTTCTGCACCTTGTATATACACTTTTGTAATTTGGGGAGGGAAAGGAAAAAACAAAATGCTTAAATGGGGATACAGGTTGACCCACTGTGATGATGGGATGTACAAGACACTGTTGAAAACGAACTTTAGAACATCAAGGAAGAGGGCAGGAGGATATAGGGATGTTGAGAGGGAAATAATCGTAGGGGAAAACAATGAAGGAGGTAACAATGCTCCATAGGTAATGTACTCATTACCGTACGCGTGTAAATGTAACCTACGTGTACAGTATTTTACAATAAAAATATATATTAAACAAGTAAATATGATGTGAGATATATTGAAGATTGAAATATATTTAACACATTTAAAATTTTAAGGCTTCATTCTAAATCTAGTAGCGAGTCTATTCATAGTTCCAGAATGGAAATGGCTATAATTAGTTACACAATATTATATGGCGTACCTGTTCCATTCCAAAACTTTGTCTTAAATTCATCCTTTTCTGTATGATTGAATGATAAAATAGTAGTCTAGAAAGATATTTGTTTTCATTTAGAAATTAATATGGGGAATGTTTGACTGGCTAAAAAGGCTAACTATAAACAAAAACTATCTGTAGTGAATAACTGTGCATGTTACTGGTTACTGGTTTAGAAGATGGATATGTAGAGCTGCTCAAAATAGACTAAAAAATGAGGCAGGTTTTTAAAATTTCTTTTTGTCTTTCCAGACACAGTGATTCTCAGGTGGTCTTTCATTCTGGTCCTCCTGCTTCAGTCTTCTGCAATACAAGTGTGCAAGTGTTTGTCAGTCGATAATTTTTAATGGACATGTTGAAAAATAAATTGAAAGTATATATTTTCTGACTCTATGGATTGTACTTTTTTATATAGTTGACATAGAAAATTAAATCTTAATTTTTGTCTGAATTTATTTAGAAATATCTTGCTTTCCTAAGAGGAGTTTGCTTTGTAATTGATACCATATGTTACCTTAAAGTGTCCATTTACCATGTCATTATATAATAGGGTCAATAACCAATCAGTTATTCCTATAATACCTTAGGAAATTTAGGCATAACTTTTTAAAAAGTGAGCTTGAAATTTTGTATAGGCAAAAATAACACAGGCTGTAGTTTTGTTAATGAATACAAAGAACTAAAATAAAATTTCCAGTATTTTTGAAATATTGCTCACTTTTAATTTTGCGTTATTTAATAACAATGTAGATATTAATATATGAACTTTATATTGATTTTCTTTTAGTAAACTGATGTGTCTGAAGCTTTTTTTTTTCAAGTTTTAGAAGGCTGGTCTAAAGAATTCCATTTCTGTTAAATCTTGTTAGCTCAGATAACAACATCAGAGAGAATTCAAGGAAAGGATTTCAAGTCATTTTAAGATTAGATAAAGACAAAAATCTTATCATCAGTAACCAATATTTCCCAAATTGGCTAGTCCATCTTTGGAGATGTGAAAATTTTTGTTATGGAATTTCTTGATACAATCAAGATATAGATTGGGAAACATCCCAATCTATAGTGAAATCTCAAAAATCCTTAATATACAATTGGATACACAGAACAATAAAAACAAGGATAAAAAATTGTATAGGAGAATCTGTCTATGTGTTACAGCAAGGAACAAGAAACTAAATTCTACTTCGGCATGAATTGTTCATCACTAATCACGGTAATATTAAAAAAATTCAGATATCACCTTAATTTTTTAAAAAACAAAATCACTTGTTTAGGAAGTACATTTCAATAGTTTGAAAGAGGCACCAACTTTCCATAGGCAGAGGTTGTAAAGGTTGCTCTGAAGTTAGAGTATATAGCTTAGCCAAATCTTGCTAGGACTATTGAAGACACATTGGCCAATTTTTACTTTGGCTACTTGTGAAGACTTGGGGTCTATGTTGAGGGGGCAGAATGATGCAGTCTCCAGGATTATCTGAGGACTGTGTTTGAGATTAGGAAAGCTCTGGGAATGCCAGGCTAGAGAGGGAAAATGTTCTCTCTCCCTATCTCAAAACACATGTCACAGACTCCTGGGAGCTGAGGAGGTAGCTCTTCTGCTTGCTTAAGCATAGATGAACAGCTGGTCAAGCATTTTCCTGAGATTGGAGAAGTGGTTTGAGCTTGCTCTAAAATAGTTTAGATAATAATATACCTAGACATTGTCTCATAGGTTAAGTAAAAATGTATCTGTTGAAATTTTTTATGTAAATGTTTTCTGACCAAATCTTGGCAAAGATTATGTTTCCTTGTCTTTAAATACCCACTAACAAAAAAGCTCAGCATGCAGTGGCAATTGCTGTTTATACGCTGCATCCCCTGTGTCCTGGTGATTTCGTGACCCTTACCCAGGGACCCCAACACACTTGTGACTCCTTACCCAGGGACCCCAACGCACTAGACATTGACAATTGGTGCCCGAACAGGGACCCTGCATTGTTGAATTCAGGAAGGGATATTCAGGTACTTTGAATTACAGGGTGATGGGACAAGTTAAGTCTACTCCGTACTTACATATGCTTAAACATTTACTTGCTGCTTATGGTGTAAATATTTCTTCTTTTGACATAGAAATGTGTACTAATGTAGTTAGGGAACGGAATCCTTGGTTCCCCGATAAAGGAACATTAGATGTTGATAATTGGAAACGAGTAAAGAATAGTGTAGAAAGAGCTGTTTGAGAAGGGGAAAAGATTAGATTTTGGTCCATTTGGGCTATTTTACATACTAAGCTTTGAATGAGGAAAGATTAATAGCGGACTTAAAGAAAGAGGCCACTTCTTCTGTGGAGAGCTGCGGGAGCGGCGACCAAAGACGGCACGGCCGTAAGGCGCGGCCATATGGCTGCGACCAAAGATGGCGCTGGCTCCCGCCTTCCGTCTTCCCGGTGACGAGTGCTCTCTGTAAGAAAAACAACTCCTTATATGGCTATGACTTGGCTCCTAGTTTGCTTCCGTGTTTGCAGCCCTATCGGTATATGCCACGTGGCGCTTCGGGATTGGCCATCCAGGAGGCTTATAATCGGAGTGCAGGGGCGGAGGGAAAGAGAAGCAGGAAGAAGCAGGCAGAAGAAGCGAGAGAGAAGATGTTGTAAAAGGTCCTGAATAAACTGCCTGAAAGAAGAACCTGTTGTGGAAGAGGCTGCTGCGCATGTTGACTTATGAGAATGCTAATGAGGACTGTAGATGGGTCCTATTGCCTATTAATGAATCTGGGGATGTGAATACATATTTAAGGTTGTGCAAAGACATTACATCTGAATCCAGGCTTATGCAGGTGTTTGCTGAAACTATGGCCACTACCTGGCATGCTTTGCAAACAAAACCCACTAATCTAAAGTGTTTTGGATGTGGTCAAATGGGACATATAATGAAAAATTGTAAAAAGGCTACTGGAGGTAACAAGAGAGGACCAGGAATTTGCCCTAAATGTAAAAAAGGGAAGCACTGGGCAAGGAAGTATAAATCAAAGATAGACAATAAAGGAATTTCTATAAAAGATGCTTACCCTATGCAGGGAAACTCTCCATCGGGCCAGCCCCGAGGCCCAGGATTAATAATCGAGTGCAGCCAAGCATCTTTTCCCTCGTCTCTGCCACAGCCCACAGCGCCTTAGTGAACATACCAACCTTAAAAGATTTTATTTTGAAAGGTGGTGATAAGCCATAAAAAATTCCTACCGGAATTTATGGGCCTTTACCTGAAGGAACATTTGGCCTATTGACTGGTAGATCTAGTCTTAATGCAAAAGCAATTTTAGTACATTTAGGAATTATTGATGCTGACTATATTGGGGAAATAAAAATTGTAATGTCAGCTGCTGCAGATATTTCCTTTAAGAAGTGAGAACGAATTGCTCAAATTTTATTATTACTACATATATCTATTGGGAAATCATTTACACCCCACACTGGAGGATTTGGAAGTACTAACCAACAAAATGTGTTTTGTACTACTCATATTACTGAAATGCAGCCTAAGATTAAAATTAATATTCAAGGAAAGATATTGACAGGACTAATAAATACTGGCTCAGATATTACAATTATTAACACATGAATGGCCTAATCATTTATTATATGAAATAATCCCCTGTAATATTAAAGGAGTTAGCAATACTCCTGTAAATTCTATAACACAAGAACTGTCATGTTACTATAACCTCAGAAGACGGACAGATAGCTGTCCTTAAACCTTATATTATAGAAGTCCCAGTTAACATAATTGGTAGAGATGTACTGGAACAATGGGGAGCTCATATTCAATTTTAACATTTTTAGATGGGGCCCATAAAGATATTACGTAAATCTGAGGAACCTCTTTGGATTGAACAATGGCCTTTATCTACAGAAAAATTAGAAACAGTTCATCAATTAGTTGAAGAACAGTTAACCAAAGGACATATGGAACCGTCTATGTCACCTTGGAATTCTCCAATATTTGTTATTAAAAAGAAGTCAGGGAAATGGAGATTGCGGACTGACTTACAAGGAGTTAAGGCATCCATGTACCCTATGGAGGCTTTACAACCTGGTATACCGTCGCTTGTCATGTTTCCTAAAAATTGGCCAATAATAGTAATAGATTTACAAGATTGCTTTTTTACCATTCCTGTTCATGTAAAAGATTGTAAAAGATTTGCCTTTTCTTCACCACAAATAAATCATCAAGCCCCTCATCAGTGCTTCCAGTGGAAGGTGTTGCCCAAGGAATGATGAATTCTCCAACTATGTGTCAGATATATGTTGATAAGGCCTTAAAACTTGTTAGACAAAAATGGCTCCACATTTATATTTTTCATTATATGGATGATATTTTATTTGCAGGACCAAATATGACAGAATTAGAAATGGTGTTACAGTGCTTACTCTCTATATTTAAAGATTTTGGATTAATAATAGCACCTGAAAAAAATACAAAAAGGTACGGCGGTAAAATATTTAGGATATGTTGTTTGTACACAAACAGTGACACCTCAAAAAATATCTTTATGATGTGATCAATTACATACGTTAAATGATTTTCAAAAGTTACTAGGAGATATTAATTGGATGTGACTGGCCTTAGGAATTCCTACTTATCAATTACATAATTTGTTTTCATTGTTACAAGGGGACCCTGATTTACATAGCAAAAGATCTTTAACTAAGGAAGCTGAAAGAGAAGTACAATTTGTAGAACAGAGAATAAAAAAAATGTTTTTACATTGAGTAACGCTAGATCAACTCATAAATTTATATATTTTAGATACATGGAAATATCCAACAGGAATTATAGGACAAAATGAGCTACCATTAGAATGGATTTATACATGGCATAGATTTACAAAAAATATTATACCTTATGAACAATAGTTGACAATTATTATTCAACAGGCTAGGCGACGGATATTTACCCTATCAGGTTATGATTTATTTGAAGTTATTTTTCCTTTGCCAAAAGACCAAGTAGAATATTTGTTAAACATGTCTAAAATGCTACAAATAGCATTAGTAAATTTTAGTGGGCAATTTTCCTATCATTTTCCCAAAGGTAGATTGTGAGATTGCTTGTGTAAACAACAATTTGTCAATAATTATATAATTACCAAGACCCCTATTCCCACTGCTGTTACCGTTTTTACAGATGGCTCCAAAACAAAAGTGCTTATTGGACAACAAATAAATATTGGGTGCAAACAAGTACTTTAGCATCAGTTCAACAAAATGAACTTTTTGCTATTGTTACTGATTCTGCCTATGCTATAGGAGTTGTGACTAATATAGTCACTGCTGTTACTTATTCATCTAAAACCCAGCTAAACCAATTATTTGAACAATTACAAGCATTACTACAACAACATAATTCAAAAGTGTTTGTAACACACATTAGGGCTCACTCTTCGTTACCTGGGTACCTTGTATATGGTAATAATCAGGTTGATAAATTAGTTTTGCTTCTGCTGAACAGGATCATGTTCATTTACATACAAATGCTGGCCATATACATATGCATTATAAAATACCTTATTCTCAAGCTAAACAAATTATAAAAAGGTGTCCTATCTGCAGACCAATGCATTTGAGAGTTGTACCTGTTGGAGTAAATCCTCGAGGATTACAACATAACGACTCTGGCAAATGAATATAACCCATGTAGAAGCCTTTGGCCGTTTTTCCTTTGTACATGTTACAATAGATACTTATTCTAAATTTGTTTGGGTTCTGCCCTTATGGGAGAAACTGTTAACCATGTAATAGAACACTTATTGGAAGCTTTTGCCATTATGGGAGTACCTGCCAAAATAAAGACTGATAATGGACCAGCTTATAAAAGTATCAAATTTAAAAAATTTTGTGAACCTTATGATGTGGTACATATTACAGGAATAGAATATAACTCCCAAAGACAAGCCAATATTGAATGAGTTCATGGCACAATAAAACAATAAATTACAAAATTAAAATGACAAAAAGGTTAAATGAAGGTATGGATATTTTGTGGTTTTTCCATGCAAAATTCTAAAATAATTTTACATCAAGCTCTTTTTGTTCTTAATTTTTTAAACTTACCACAAGGAGATATTTTAACTAGAGCTGAGGGCCATTTTGAACAAATATCAGAAAAACCTTATTTAAATGCTCCTGTAGCGATTAAGATTGCATTGGATGCAGAATAGCAACCAGGAACATTATTACATAAGGGGCGAGGGTATGGTTTTGTGTCCACACAGGATGGCAAACAATACTGGCTTCCTGCACGATGGATACAGACGCGGCCCAGTGAGGACAGCCCCATATCCTGCAAGGAATCAGCCACCTGTTCAGGAAAAGAAATTCCCATGCAGGCCATGCTCACTTGGCAGTGGGACAACGTCGCCATGAGCATCAGTTCACTTGGCAGTGGGACAACGTCGCCATGAGCATCAGTTGGCCACCCCGCTGCCCACCTTGGGGCAGGTTAAAAAGTTGACTGGAGAAGGACAAAAGATGTTACAACGCACTGGTAAACCTGTCACGGCTGAGAACTTGTTCCTGGCCATGTGTGCGCTGCTTACTGTAAACTCTGCCCAGGCTAATGCTAATGTAAGTTATTGGGCCTTTGTTCCTAACCCTCCTTTATTGGAACCTGTTGTTTGGGGAGACATGGATATAACCTTCCATACTGTTCCTGCTATTTTATCTCCTCCTTGGAATAATTTGACATTTTACAATAAGGATGATGGTAGCTTTTTAATTTTTACTTACTATACTCATTCCTTGCCTGTTTGTCTGGGGCCTCCTCCATGTTTAGTTATGAATTGGCAACATTTTTACCTGGGAAAAGCGCTTCCAATTCTAGAGCATAGCTACAGCGATTAACTACTTGGTCCCTTAATAGTAGCTGGGAAAGTGTCACCTTTGGTGGTGAATTAACATTACCTATGGGCCCTGATTTTACTTATGTTGATTTAAAATATCACCCTTTTGTGTGGCAAGAGTGTAGAGGAACATGTGGGAAAATGTTCAATAATTTCATTAATTGGGGACCTTTTGGACAGTTTGTTAACACATATTCAGAATGGAATATTACCAGATGTGATTTATCAAATGTTACTAGGATGCCGAAAGCCATTAATGGATCGCTTACTGGAGCTCGCTCGATGGCCTGGGGAGATGGAGCCATTGCAGATGGTCGATGGGCTTTCATGGCTGCACCCACTGCTGTGCAGAGTCTTTGGAAGGTCGCAGCGGCGCTAAATGGATCGTTTTCGGGGACAGCAAACTGCATAAACTTATCATTTTACTTTGTATAAATCTTATAATGTAACTGCTTGTGTACCTCGGCCTTATGTATTTTTAGTGGGAAATTTTACATTTCCTCCTACTATTTCTTTTTTCAATTGTCTCCTGTATTCTTGTGTTAATTCCTCTCAATATTAATGACAGTGATAGTATTATGATTTTACAACAAAGTACTCATATTTGGCTACCTGTTAAATTAGGAAGAGAATGGTCCACAAATCTTTTGGACAGTGTTGTTATTATTTTTACCAAACTACTAAAACGTACAAAACGTATGGTTGGAGCCATTGTGGCTATGTTTTTAAGCTTAATTGCTATTACCACGTTGCTGCAATGTCTGGAATTGCCCTACACACTTCCTTACAAACTAAGCACTTTGTGGAAGAATGGCACTGGGATTCACATGAATTCTGGGTCTCACAGGTAGAAATTGATGCTCTATTACAAACACTGATTAATATTTTTAAACAGACAGTAGGATGGTTAGAAAAAAAGAGATTGGTTGTGGAAAAACAGTTATTGTTAAAATGTGATTGGAATTACTAATGTAAAATATAATGAATCTATACATGATTAAAATATAATAAAGCAGTATTTATCTGGAAATTCTACTGCTGCTCAATTAATTACTCAGTTACAATTTAATGTACATGATATTTTGGTAAGCAATTTACAAATGATGATGCTTCTAATATTGCAGATACATTTATTAAACAGTTGGAAGGGTTGGATCCGAAAGGAATACTACAAAGCATTTCACATACTGCTAGTGGTATGGGAATTATGATTGTTATTATTCTGTTTGCACTTGTGCTGTTGTATTTGATTTTTATGAAACCAATGCAAGCTTCTATGATAACCCTGTGAAAAGCTTTACTTTTAAAACAAAAGAGAAAAGAAGGACACTGTGAAGATTTGGGGTCTATGTTGAGGGGGCAGAATGATGCAGGCTCCAGCCTCAGGATTATCTGAGGACTGTGTTTGGGATTAGGAAAACTCTTGTAATGCCAGGCTAGAGAGGGAAAATGTTCTCTCTCCCTATCTCAAAACACATGTCACAGACTCCTGGGAGCTGAGGAGGTAGCTCTTCTGCTTGCTTAAGCATAGATGAACAGCTGGTCAAGCATTTTCCTGAGATTGGAGAAGTGGTTTGAGCTTGCTCTAAAATAGTTTAGATAATAGTATACCTAGACATTGTCTCATAGGTTAAGTAAAAATGTATCTGTTGAAATTTTTTGTGTAAATGTTTTCTGATCAAATCTTGGCAAAGATTATGCTTGTTTGTCTTTAAATACCCACTAACAAAAAAGCTCAGCATGCAGTGGCAATTGCTGTTTATACGCTGCATCCCCTGTGTCCTGGTGATTTCGTGACCCTTACCCAGGAACCCCAACGCACTAGACGTTGACAGCTACTAACAAATACTTAAATCAGAAAGAACATGATTCAGGAACAGATAGAAGAGTAAAGGGTGAAAGTGCTTCTATGTATTCTGTAACGTTCTGCTCCAACATTTAGAAAAGAAAGAATTAGTTGATGTGGCAGGGAGAGGATGGAGAGGGAAAGACTGATGATGAGGCAGCAACGCTCAGTGCAGGGTGTACTCATTGCCTTGTTGTGTAGTTGGGGCCACTCTGTACAGCATTTTTGCAGTAAAACTCTTACAAATGTAATAATAATAATAATAGAAATAATTTCTCAACTTTCAGTCCTAATTAGCTCAGTCTTCACCAATGAACACAAATATTTTAGAGTTCATTACTATTCTTACCTACATTTTTACAGCACATTAACTTATTTGATATTTAAAATGTGGGGTTTTAATTACATCCTCATTATTGCAGCTTTCCAAACACAAGTGGATGTAGATTACTGCCAAGTAAGGCTTATAACAAGTAGACCTCCCAATGATGTAGTGCAGACCATAACTTTCAGTTAAGGCGAACATCGTTTATTTCATGAGGCTTGCTAAGATCTCATATGAAGGACAAAGGTATTGACATCAGAATAAAAGAATGCAAAAGTAGAGAATTTTTGTTTGCTTATACCTCAAAAATACATCTCCAAACTTAACATTTCTTCATTTATTTACTGTAATAGAAATACCCTTTACCAAATGGAGCAGCATTCTAATGCTGTAGATGCATTTTAACTTAGAAACACAATTTTCATATTTGATGATGTATGGAACATCCTGTTTCTATATTTAAAATCTATGTTGAGAGGTTAGGGAAAATCTATAACTTAAAAATCTATATAATATACTGGAAAATACAATCACTTGGTTACAATCTCCTTAAAGTATTTTGGGTTGTCTTTCCCATTTTCCAGTGAACTTTATTAAACTCTCAAATACCTAATGGACAAATCCTTCCACATAAATCTTAATGTTTAACATTTCTTTCACTCATTATCCCTTTTAAAGAGCAAAATTCTTATTCAAAAATTAAGTTTTTTGGATTTACAAAGCTAGCAAAATGAAAACATAAAACAAACAAAAAGTGGCTTTTGTAGATTTGAAACAAAAACAACAGTTCTTGAATCTATTGCCTCAGATAAAATCACTGCCCATTTCTTCACATATTTACATTCAGTGCTCACTTCTTATCCACCTGAGGTCAACTATAGCATCTGGAACATACCAGAAACAATAATCTCTATGATCTAATATTTTCTTACATAAGCAAATGTTAGTGCTAATACCTATAATTCTAGATATTCAAGGTGCAAGGTTTACTGTTTAAAGCCAGCTCTAATAAAAAAGTACATGACATTCCATTTCAAAAGTAATAGTCAGAACATACAGGGCTAGATGCATGGAGGCTGATGTGGTAGAGCAACAACCTAGCAAGTAAGCTCTCAAAAATTCTGTAAATGCAATGGCTCATGCTTGTAGTCCTAGATTCTCAGGAGGCTGAGATCTAAGGATTAATGTTCAAAGTCAACCTGAGTAGAAAAGTCCCTGAGACTCTATCTTAAATTAACCCTAAAAAGCAAAATTTGGAGATGTGGCTCAAGTAGGAGAACAAGAGGCTCTCACAGGCCCTGAGTTCAAGCTCCTAGGGTTGCATAGACTCAAAAATGATAATTTCTATGTCTAAGTGATAAATAATACATGAGTTATACACATACAGAATAATAACTGGGTATACATGTATAGAATAATACACACTATATATCTATGCTTAATCTCTCTAAGGTTTTATGACTCTCCTAGGAGGCTGAAATCAAATCCTTTGCAAAGGTTTATTTCTGAGGGTTTATTTTCATACATATTTTATACAATTGTACATAATTGCTTTTCTCTCCACATTTCCTTTATGTTCATTCCAAGCAAAAGTTGTCTTGGTTAAATGAGTGCAATTCTGGCTTCCCTTGAGGAGAGAGCAGGTTTGTGATATCACTATGGGTTAGTGATATCACAATTGAAATGTTATTTTACAAAGAGGTTGTGATGTCACAAAAGTTATTTGTTCACAAATGCTGATACCAACTTTCATGCCACATCTGGGAATGAAATCCCAAAATAGGCTTTGACAATGTGTCTATGATGTCACAACGACAATGTGATGGCATATAGCTATTATGCTATTATACTTTCATGGTTACAAGAAGCTGATATTGTCATAATGAAAATGTTATATCATTGTGGGGATGATGTCACAAAGGATTTGTCATATTACAATGACATGCCTCCTCTCAATTGTCATTAGTACACTATGAAGATATGGGTAAAAAAGGGAATATGATGTCACAAAGGCCATGTGTTTTTTCAAAGGTCCTAAGAAGTTATAAAATTTTGGGAGGTCACAATGTAATTGTGATGTCATAAATGCCATTGTGTTTTTTACAATGGGTTTGTGAGATCACAGTGTTGATGAGGTCACAATATGTTCTTGAAGTCACGAGTTTTTTTGGTTTGTTTTTTGGGTGGGGTCCAGTCGTGGGACCTTAACTCCTGGCCTGGGCGCTGTCCCACAGCTCTTCAGCTAAAGGTTAGTGCTCTACCACTTGAGCTACAGCGCCACTTCCAGCTTTTTTCTTTTTGCTTATGTGGTGCTGAGGAATCGAACCCAGGGCCTCAGGCATGCAAGGCAAGCATTCTACCAATGAGCCACCTTCCCAGCCCCCGAGTTTTAATATTACAATGACATGTCCAATTTCAATACATACTAGTCACAATGAGGATACAAATTCTTGGAGCTTGAATTCTCAAAGGCCTTTATCATAATGTTTGTGAAAACACAATGGGACTGTGATATCAAAATGACAACATGATGTCACAATACCATGTCATAATAATGATTTGACATCACAATTAGTGGGTGATGCAATACTGGTGATGTGGCCACAATAGGTTGTGGTGTCACAATGGGTATGTGATGTCACAGTGATATGCAGAATCTCAATAAGTAATGTACAGTGAGTATATGATTTCACACTGGGAATGTGATGTCCAAAGGCATGTGTTGGCACAAATTTAATGAAGTCGTAACAGGTTTGTGATGTAAGAAAGTGACACAATAGTCACGACATCTGGTAGTGTGATGTCACAGTTTTCAAGATATCACAGTGTGTTTCTCATATGTCATACTGAAACTTATGGTGTTGAAAACAGGCAATGAGCTCACAAAGGACTTAAGATAGCACAATGGCAGCAAGTCACAAAATTTATGTGGAAAAGACAGGTCTGTGATATCTCAGAGGGTTAGTGGTACTACAGTGGCAATGTGATATCACAATGGTTATGAGATCACAATGTTTTAATGCTAGCAACCCACATGCCATATTGGAAATAGAATGAAATCGCAGAATAGGTTTTCACAGTATGTCTATTATGCCACAATGACAATGTGTGGTATTAATGCTATTATGTCATTGTAGTTTGGTGATGTTAATATGAGCTGATGGTGTCATAATGACAATGTGATTTAACAAAGGTTTTGTGATGTTCCAATGTCATGTCTGATCTTAATTTTCATTAGTGCACAATGAGGTTATGGATATACAAAAGGACTGTCATTTCACAAAGGGTATGTGTTTTTTTTTCAAAACTGCTAAGACTTCACAATAGGTTGTGATGCCATAATGTAACTGTGATGTCACTGGCCATTTGATGTCACAATTGGTTTTTGATGTCTCATTTGGTGATAAGGTCATAATGGAATTAGACTTCACAAAGACTTTGTTATATCAAAATATAGACATAGTATTTTCATGTCACAATTATGTGGTGATGTCATACTAATTATTAGGTTACAATTGGTTTGAGATTTCACAATGGGTTGGTAATGTCACAATGTTACACCAGATCTCAATTGTCACTAACTCATAATGAGTATGTGCTAACAAAAGAATTGTGTCTCCAAAGGCATGTGTTGCAATGTAGTCCAAACAAATTTGTGATGTCACAATGTGACACAATGTCTCGTGATATCTGGCAGTGTGATGTCACAGTGGTAATGATGTCACAGTGCATTTCTGATATCAGTTGACACACCTTAAATATGAGGTCGAAGCATTATGAGCTCACATATAGCTTGCGATTTCACAATGGAAGCCTGTCGAAAATGTAATGAGAACAGGACAGGTGTGAAGTTACGGTGGCAATGTGATATCAAAATGGTTGTGTGGTCTTCATGAGTTTGTGATGTCACAATGACTTTGTAATATCACAGTCACATGTCCAGGTTCCATTGCTACTAGTTCACAGAAGTCTGTGAAGTTGCTTGAAGTTTGAAAGTCTATGAATCTTATAAAATGTTACAAGGTCATAATAGGTTTCTGAAAACACAACCAGATAGTGATATCAAAATGGTGATGTCACAACGGCATGTCTGATCTCAATTGTCATTAACTTTTAATGAGTATACAAGTTCACAATGGGATTGTGATGTCTCCAAAGGCATGTGTTGTCACAAATGTGATGAAGCCTAACAGGATTGTGATGTCACAATATGACACAATTTTCATGATGTCTGGCAGTGTGATAATTTTCATGATGTCCCAGTGGATTTCTGATATCACATGTCATGTCTGAAATATTATGCAGTCAAAAACAGATTTTGATCTCACAAAAAGCCAAAAATATTACAATGGCATCATGTATCAAACGTCATGGTTTGTGATATCACAGTGGCTTACTAATATCACAATGACATGGTGAAGTCCTAAACGGTTGTGATGTCACATTGGTTTCTGATATCAACCCACTTGCCACATTTGAAATGTAAAGAACCAGAGAATATGCATCCGAATGTGTTCAAGACATCACAACTACAATGTGATATCAGAATGCTATGATGTCATTTTCATTTTGTATGTTACAATGAGTTGATGTTATCATAACAACATCGTGATATTGCACTGGTGATGCCACCACTGTTGTTTTGTTACAATTGTTATGGGGTCACAATGGGTTTCTGAATAGAATGACATCACATAATAGGCATTCATAATATGTCTATGATGTCACAAAGACAATGTAATGTCATAATGCTATGTTGACACTCTAATTTGCTTATGTCACAATAAGCTCGTGGTTCTATAACAACAATGTGATATGACACTGGTGATAATATCAGAAATGTTTGTTACATTACAATAGCATGTTGGATCTCAATCGTCATTAAACAATCAGGATATAGGAACACACTGGGACTATGATGTCAAAAATGCCATGTGTTTTTTCTAAGTTGTTAGTATTTCATAGTAGGTTGGGGATATCACAATGTGACCCTGATGTTACATAAGTAATGCCATGTTACAATGGGTTTGTGATGTCAAACGTGATGAGATCTCAATGGGCTTGCTTGTCACAAGTTTTTAATAACACAATAACATATCCAATTTCAGTTGCTATTATTTCACAATGTGGACACGACTCCACAGAACAAACTTGAAGTCCCAAAGGCTATGAATTTTCTAAAATGCTATAACATATTGTTTCTGAAAAACAATGTGATTACACAATGTCAATGTGTTGTCACACTCTCATGTCATAATGTTTGATGTCACAATTAGTTGTTGGTGCCATACTGGTGAGGAGTCACAATAGGTTTGTGATGTCACAATAGGTATATGATGTCACAATGACATGCCGGATCTCAATTGTCATTAATTCCCAATGAGTATATGTGTTCAGAAATGAAATGAAATGTCTCCAAAAGTATATGTTATCCAAATGTAAGGAAGTCCTAATAGGGTTGTTATGTCACAATGTGAAAAAATGGTCATGACTTCTGGTGGTGTGATGTCACAGGGGTTATGATTTGTCATACCAGAAATATTAGGAGATTGGAAACTGATTATGAGCCCACAAAGAGAATAAAATAATCCAATGGGAGCATGAAACAAAAGATCTGAAGACAGGACAATTTTGTAAAGGCAAGTCATTTAGTGACATCACAATGGAAAGGTGACGTCACAAAGGGATTGTGGGCTCTTAATGGGTTTCTGATTTCCACCACAGGCCATATTTAAAATAGAGTCAAGTCAGAGAATAAGCATTTCTAATGCAACTTGGAGGTCACAATGACAATGTGATGTCATAAATAAATGATGTCATTATTGTTTTATGGTATCACAATGAGCAGAAGGTATCATAATGACAATGTGATGTCACAGTGCTGATGAAGTCACAAAGAATTTGTGTGTTAAATGGCATGTCTGATCTCAATTTTCACTACTTCACAGGGAGAATATGGGTCTATGAAGAGACAGTAATGTGAGAAAGGCCATGTGGTAAGAGGAAATAATAGGTTTTGGATGTCATAATGTGATTATGATGCCACAATAGCAATATGATATAACAATGGACATGTGATGTCACAATGTGTTGAGGTCACAATGTCTTTGTAACTTCACAAGGAGTTTGTGTGTCACAATCACTTGTCCAGTTTCAATTGCTACTACTTCCCAATGAGGATATGAGTTCACAGAGGAGGTTAAAGTCCCAAAGGCTATGAATTTATTAAATGTTATGAGGTAATAGTAGGTTTCTGAAAAATGGGACAGTTATATCACTATAGCAATATGAAGTCAAAATATCAAGTCACAATAATGTTCTGATGTCACAAGTAGTTGATGTTGCCATAATGGTGATGAGGTTACAAAAGGTTTGAGATGTCATATGTGTTGGTGATGTCACAAAGTCATTTCCGATCTCAATTTTCAAAACTCATAATGAATATTTGAATTCACAAGAGTATAGTCTCCAAAGGAATATGTTGTCACAAATGTGATGAACTCCCAACAGTTTTGTCACACAATGTTCATGACATCTGGCAGTGTGATATCATAGTGGTCATGAGGTCACAGTGGATTTCTGGTATTATATTATATACCTGAAAAATTATAAAGGAATGTGATGTCACAGGTCATGTTTTTGTCAAAGATGCTAAGAGGTCATAATATCTTTGGGATGTCACAATGTGCTTGTGATGTCACAATGGTGTTATGTCACAATGAATTTGTGATGTAAATTCAATTTTCCAATATTACAATGAAATGTCTAATTTCAATTGCTACTAGTATAAAATGAGTGTGTGAAGTCAGAGAAGTACCTCAAAGTCTTAAATATTATGAGGTCATACTATGTGAAAACATAATAGGACAATTATATTACAGTGGCAATGTGATGTCACAATATTATTTCAAAATAATGTTTTTTCATTATTTATTGTGATTACCTAAATTTCACAAATTTCCTAGTATTCTGAGACAGTGATACCTAAAGTCACAAGACAGTTTACATTTCATGAGGCAAATTGTCATTATCATAGTCTATAAAGTTTGAGAATTCTATGAATGTTTACAAAGCAGCTATTTCTGCCACAGAGGGTGATAGGGACATTTTTTCCTTTTGCTTAGTGTTAGCTGTTCCCTCTATCACTCACATATCTGAGTTGCTTAGTTCTTTTTCATCAATATCCAGTGCAGCTGATGGGTCCCTCTGGTGTATGCTTTCCCCTGTTTCCTTCTGATTCTGTGTATTTTTCCTAGTTTCACACTGATGTGTACACATATACTTTATATGTATGCCTTATATGTGGACAGCAGGATGGGGTCATTTAATAATGATACAAGAGGAACGGAGGTCCTTTATTTCTCGATTCCTTTGTTGTATCTGCTCATATTCTGTATTTAACATCCACAGATGAGGGAGACCATGTGCCGTTTGTCTCTGCTTTTGGCTTACCTTTCTCAAAATGATTTTTTCTAGTTACATCGATTTCCATGCAAATTATATTATTTTATCCCTTCTAATAGCTTCAAAATATTCCATTGTATATAGGTACTAATTTTGGGGCCATTCATCTGTAAGTATCTAGGTTGTTTGAATATCTTGGCTATCATGAGCAGTGCTGCAATGAATTTGGAGGTACATGTGTCCTTGTATCCCGGTTCCTGTTCCTCGGGGTAGCTGCATGTAGATGGCTGGGTCGTAGGGGAGGTCTATATTTAGCTTTCTGAGGAATCTCTAGACTGCTTTCCAAAGTGGTTGTATTAGTGTCCTTCCCCACCAGCAGTGCAATAGGGATCCCCTTTACACATCCCTCCAAAGTTGCTGTTGGCTGAATTTAGGATGCAAGTCAATCTGAGTGGGGTAAGGTGTTATCTCCAGGTTGTTTTTATTGGCATTTCCTTTACAGCCAGGGATGATGAACATTTACTCATATGTTTCTTTGTCATTTTGATCTCTTCTTCTGAGATGTCTCTTTTTAGTTCCCTTGTCCACTTAGTAATTGGGCTTTTGGGAGAGGGATTAGTTTCTTTGAGCCCTTGTCTGATATATTGTTAGTAAATGATATCTCCCGATTCATTGGTCATCTTTCTAGTTTGGTTGGTATGTCTTTTTCTGTGCAGAAAGTTATGAACACCAGACAGCAACTGATTTTTGTGGGTTAATTTTGTATCCTACTACTTTGTCGACATAAGTTCTAAAAGTTGGGGATGGATTTTTCAGGATCATTGAGGTATACTATCATGCCATCTGCAAAAAGGATAGTTTAACTTTTCCTTCCCAATGAGGATTCTTTATTGTTTTTCTTGCCTTATTGCTCTGGCTAAGAATTCCAGAACTATATTGAAGAGGCATAATGAGAGGTGGGCATCTGTGCCTTATTCCTGATTTGAGGGGAATGGTTTTAGTTTTTTCCCATTAAGTATAGTACTGGCTATTGGTGTGTCTTATAGGCTTTATTATTTTAAGGTACGTTCCATCTATTTATATTTTCTCTAGAGCATTTAACATAAATGTTGTGTTTTATCAAAGATTTTCCTGCGTTAATGGAGATAATTATATGCTTTTTGACTTTGGGTTTGTTGATGTAATGGATTACATTTATTGACTTACATATGTTAAACTATTTCTGTATCACTGGGATCAAGCCTACTTGATTGTAATGTTTGTTTTTGTGGATATGTTTCTGGATTCTGTTGGGCAAAATTTTATGAGGAGCTTTGCATCTGTGTTTATCAAGGGGATTGTTCTATAGTTCATTTTTTTGTTGTGTCTTTGCCTATTTGTGGATAAGCGTGATATTGGCTTCTCAGAATGAGTTCAGGATAACTCTCTCTGTTTCTATTTCTTGGAAGACTCTGAGGAGCATTGGTATTAGTTCCTCTTTACATTTCTCTTAGAATTCCAGAATGAATCCATATGGTCCTGCAATTTTCCTTGTTGGAAGACTTCTGATTTTTTCCTCTATCTAATTGTAATATATTTGCTTATTTAACTGAATTACTTCTTCTGGGTTCAATTTTGGATATTTGTATTTCTCTAGAAATTCATCCATTTCTGCTAGGTTTTCCTTCCTTACTGAGTTTAGATTCTGGAAATAATTCTTTATAATACCTTGGAAATTTTTGTAATTTTCCTTGTGATATCCCTGTTCTTATTGATTTGGATTTCCTCTCTTCTTTTTTAAACTAATCTTGCTAGAGATCCATCAATTTTATTGATTTTTTTAAAAACAACTTTTTGTTTTACTAATTTTATTCATCTTTCTCTGAGTCTCTATCTCATTCATTTCAGCTCTTATTTTATTTATCTCACTCCATCTAGTAACGTTAGGTTCAATTTTTTTCATGCTTCTCTAGAAGTTTTAGTGGCAACATGAGAGTATTTACTTGATCTGTTTTGTTATGTGTACACTGAGAGCAATAAATTTGGTGCTCAGGACTGCTTTTGCCCACTGGTTTCTCTGTGATATGTATTCATTTTCATTAAGTTGCAGAAACTTTTCATTTCTTCTTTAATTTCTTCTGTTATCTAGGTGTTGCTGAGATGTGCTTTTCTATTTGCATGTATTTAAATAATTTCTACAGTGTGCATTTTATTGAGATCTAGCTTGATTCCACTGTGGTTAGATATAATACAGGGGATTATAGCAATCCTCTATTACATGCTTAAATTCCCTATATGAGCTATAAGATGGTCTATTTAGGAGAAAGTGCCATATGCTGTTGGGAAAAATGTGTACTGTGTTGGAAAATACAGTGGATGGAATACTGCTTGAGCTATGGCATCACTGGATTTGGAGGCTTTTAGTCCATTCCTCTGGTTAGCAAACTTGTCCTTTTGTGAGAGTGGAGTATTAGAGTTTCCTAGAATTATTGTATTTGGATCTGTTTTATCCTGTAAGTCAGAGAGAATTTGATTGACATATTTGGGTGCACCAATGTTTTGGGAGTATTAGTTGATAATGGTAATATCCTCTTTTTGGATTCTTCCCTGTATTCATATGTAGAGTCCTTCTTCTTTCTGTATTGATTTTAATGAAATGTTTACTTTTCATATATTAGCATTGGAACAGATGCCTTCTTGCTAGTAATATTTGCATGGTAGAATATTTGCATGGTAGAAGTTCCTTCATCCCTTCACTTACAGTTTGTTTATAACTTTGGCTGTGAGATGAGAGTCTTCAAGGCAACAAATGGATGGATTTTGTTGTCTTATCGAATATGTAGTTTTTTCTTTTGATTGGCTTATTGAGCCCGTTAATGCTTATTTATTCATTTATTTATTTATTTTGTCTGTCGTTGGGTTTGTATTCAAGCCCTGGCCACTGTCCCTCAACTTTTCAGCTCAAAGCTAATGCTCTACCATTTGAGCAACAGTGCCCCTTCTAGTTGTCTGGTGGTTTCATGGAGTTAAGAGTCCCACATTCTTGCTCAGGCTGTCTTTAAACTGCGATTCTAAGATCTCAGTCTCCTGAGTAGCTAAGATTAAAGTTGTGAGTCACCAGTGCCTGGCTATTTACGGTTATTACAGAGAGAGGCATTATTTCCTCTTATTTACCTGCTTTCCTAAGTTTTCTTCTTTCCTTTCCTCCTTTGCTTAATAAGTAGAACTTGTAGTGATATATGTTTGGTGTGCATCCCTGATCTTGATAGTTTCTTCTGTTTGTAGTTATGATATTAATATTCTTGGAAGTGCTGGTTTATTTTTTATGGATTCGTTTAGTTTTCCTTTACTAAATTTAGTTTCTCAATCGAATGTAAATCCTAGTTTGCTGAGTATACCAGTTTGGTTTGGCAGTTATTGTTTTTCATGACTCAGATATACTTTACTAGATTTTCCTTGCATTCAGTGTCTGTGTCACTGTGTTTGCATTTTTGTCTCTTTTTCCCTTAGTTAAAATTAATACATATTATTCAACTGGTTTACGTGTCTACTTATGTTATGATAAGTGGCACTGCTCTGTGTTAGAATTCTATCTTATAGAAAAAGATGTAAAACCTTTGCCTGGTTGATTGCCTACATGAGAATATTCTGATCAGAAGCCAAGGGCAGAAAGCTCAGATTCTCACCCAAGGATTTGCTTACAAATTTAATCTGCAATAGTGTTCATTAAACTTCTTCTATATCTGATATGAATTAATGGTAAGGATTTTGTCTTCAAAACTTCTGATATTTTTCAATGAGCTCAATTCCACTTTGAATCTTAGATTACAAAGGACAGAATGCTTAGGTCCAATATACACACACACACACAATATACAAACAAACATACACATGTATATATATAATTTATATATGTATACATGTATATATATATACATATATGTATATATATATCCATATGATACATATGTTAATATTCATCTTTTAGTTGAATTACTTGACTCTGCAAAGACTGAACCTTACTTTGGGCCAAACTAAGAATACAAGCCATTTTTTCAGACTCATAGGAAGTATTCTTCTGATTGCATTTCTGATTGCTCCCCATGTGTTTAGAACAATTTCTGTTGATACATACCCTCCTGACTGATCTAATTCATTTCTTTTTAATTTATTAACTTTTTATAGTAAAAGGGTATGTTTTCACTGTACAGAGGGGTTTCTTTCAGTTACATAATTAAGGTAAAGAATACAATTTTTGTCAACCTTGTTATCCCTTACCTCAATTTCCTCCTATTTTTCCTCCTCCCAAACCCCCCCCCCCCACAGCTGTACATATCATTTCCAACATATTTTCTTGTGTATCTTGCTGTTAGATTTGTTGCCTCCTTGTCCTTTCTCTGCTCTCCTTCCTTTCTCTAGTTCAAATAAACATATTTACAATAGCAGGGTACTAAAATCCAATACAGTAACAGCAGAAGATATATCATTGGGGGAAGAACATACAACAGAAACAAAAAATTGCACAGTACATTTAAAACCACCACCACCAACAACAACAAAGAAATTCATCTTTGGATCATCTGATATGGTCATATGTGCATAGCTATTGAGCCACTCTGCTCACATGGTAAGATTATCCTAGAAATATATTGATTATTGCAAATAAGGGGAACCATGAGTCCTATGTTTCTTTGGGTCTGGCTTTCTTCATCAATCATTTTTTCAAGTCTTTCCATTTCATTATGTAGGGGGCAGTCATTCTATCTGATGGAAGCATAGAATTCCATTGTATGTGGTGTGTGTGTGTGTGTGAGTGTGTGAGTGTGCATGTGTGTGTGTGTGTGTGTGTGTTTGACTGTTTGTGTCACATTTTCTTAATCCATTGATCTACTGAGGGGTATCTGGGTTGGTTCCCTTAGCTATAGTCAATAATAACGGTGATAAATATAGTTGTTCTGGTAGCTTTCACATGTTTAAGTATTCTCCTATCAGACATATGCTAGGCAGCATTTACTGATAACAATCTTGAGCATATTGATTTAACTATAACATTTTCTTGTTTTCTAATGTTGCTGTAAAACCACCCTTGCTCAACTTATTTTCCAAATTTATTCATATTAGTAACTCTATATGCTAACTCTATGCGCAGACTTTCAACTTCCCTCTCATCTTTCATTTTTTCTCAGTGGATGACTCAGTTTCTAACTTGGTGTTTGATTAACTTGTCATATCTGTCTCTTCTTCTAAACACTGGTTTGCTGACACTTTCTTGATCCAATAACCTTGATCTTTCTCTGGGTTCCCTGTGTCCTGTTGGTTTTTCAGTAGACAAATCACAAGAGATTTTGAAAAGTGATAGACTCAGTTAATGAATTATGCATAAGGACTGAGTTGTCAGGTGAAATATGGAATAACAAGGTGAATTTGCATTTCAGATAAACATATTTCTACTAAAAATTATTCATTGTTTACCTGTAATGCAAATTAACTGGATATCTTGGGGGTTTGTTTTGTTTTGTTTTTGCTAAAACTGCAACCTTCTATATTTATTTATCAAGAATTTGGTACCTCAGTTAATCACCTTTTATTATTTTTATCATTCTTTCTTAACTCATATTTTATCCAGTCCAATTTATGACTATCAGAGTCAATTCCTAGGATTCCTTCCCTAGGGCAACAGCAGCAGAATAATACATGTTCATCTCTTTGTTGATGAACCCACACTGTAGAACGTGGTTCAAGTCTCATTAGTAATATACTTAATTTTGATCGTCTCTTATTGCCTTTTGTTGCCTTATCTTTAATTTTTTATAATATGGAAAATTAAATTTTTAAATTAAAAAAGATATTTAAAAACTTATTTAAGTTACCTAGAATTAGGAGACAGGAAATAGAAATAATTTGTAGTTATTAATATTGCTCTGCCTCAACAAAATGGTGGATAGTCCAGAGAGATGTAAAGAGAAGTCACCAAATGAGATAGTCATTAGAGTAGGAAAGTGCCTTCTGTCCCATCAATGCTTGTAAGAGAAAACACGGAGAGAACAACAGACTTGTTCCCTAAGTACTAGCGAAAATACTATGTGGACTCAAAAGGCATAAAATCCTAGGTGATGCAGTTCAAGGAGGATCTCATAGAGGGTGGAAAATGAACCTGAAGAAGAATATACCCCTAACTATCAGTAAATAAGAAAGTATGTATATATTAAACCTATCCTAAGTAGTCACAGAAATAAATTAAAAATAAATATCTAATTGAAGATGTCAAATATATCATAACTATTGAGTGATCCAAATTAGGAAATCTTTCCAACTGTCAAGTGCCTTTTGGATATTTGCAACATCATTATGCAACCTGCCAAAATTACCCTCACAGACAGACAAGTTCAAGGCAGCCAAAAAAAAAATATGTGTCTGTCCTGTCAAATGCTTTTGTGGGATATATGCAGTCACTGAATATACCCGACAACTGGCCCATCTCAATGACTAGGCTTAGTGGCTGAAACTTGCTACATTCAAAGATACATAAAGGTAATATTATTGGGTAAGAATGAAAATAATAATTTTCTAGTATTATTGAAAATGTTAGTGGAAGTATGGTCTTGTATAATATTGGATAATAACAATGATTCCTCATGCCACAAATCTGACTAAATAATTATTTATGAAATTAGTATGAACAAAATTTAAAAAATAATTACATGAAAGTAATGCAAGCTTTGTGGACTGGTGGATATCAGTAGAGGAAGGGACCATAAATGGAGAGAAAAAAGTAAGTGTGAATTTGTTTGAAATGCTTTCTATTCATGCAAAAAAAAAAAAACAAGAAAATACAAACTTTATCAGAGTGAATTGCATGTAAGAATTGAAATGTCCCTAAGATTCCCCCAATTATACATCCAAGATGTACTGGTTAAAAAAATAAATATTCCATATCTAAATTCTGAAAGTTAAAACGCAAGACTTTATTCTAAAAAAATCAATTGACAACTGTGTTTGGGTTTTAGATATAAAAATTTATATATGTACATAAGAATATTCCTTCATGATTATAAAACCTAAAAGCAATTGAAACATAGTAATAATTATTTAAATAAATATAGTCCATCTACTTTCAAAGGGCTTTTTTATTTAGCCATTCATCTGCTTGAAACTTAAATGAAGACAATTATAAAATAAAACATACCGTGTGACTTAACCTTTGTTAAAAAGTTATCTTGATATGTATAAAACACTAAAGTAATGGCTAGAAGTAATTTTGATAGCAAATATCTCTGAATGTCAAAAAAATAAGTGATTACAGTTTCTTCTATATATTTTTCCTTATAAAATTCAGGTTGAATGTACTCAGGAACCTTAACTGTTATTCTAACCCCTCTGTACATCACCTTGATAAATTAATATTTAGTGTAATATTAGTTTTATTAATTTATTTAATATTTAATTTAGTAATTAAAATGTTTAATTTGATAAAATTAAATTTGAAATAAATAAAAATAAAATTCAAGTTGGGTTAAAATTAATCTGTAATAGAATACACCTTTACCAGGTGCTGCAGGCACTTCTTCTGGAGTAGCTAAGATCACAGCTTTATAGTACAAAGCCAGCCCAGGCAAGAAAGTCTGTGAGAATTTTTCTCTAAGAAACAACTGGAAAAACTGAAGTGGTGCTATAGCTCAAATGGTAGAACACTGGCCTTGAGCTGAAGAGCTCAGGGACAGCAACCAGAGTTAAAGTTCCTTAATGAAATCAAGCAAGCAAGCCTTTTACTATTGTACCAAACTTTTGCGAAATAGAACATTCTCATCTCAATAAAGTTTGCAAATGTCCTAATGACTCTCTCTGCACCTAATAATCGAGAAACTGTTGATTAACTTTTGTTCTTCAATTTTGACTGAATGACATCAAAATGGAATCAAAGTGGTTGTAGACTTTTAAGCGTGATTCCCTAAATTTGTTTAGACTTCTGTATATATTATTAGCTTGCTATCTTTTTTATAGAGTGATATTCTATTGTATGGTTGTGTCACAAAATATTTATTCAATCACTACTAGGTGTAGACATTGGGTATGTTTTAAGTTTGAACATTATGAACCAAACAATCTTACCCTGTATTAGAGAGTTTCTTTGTTTCTATTAATTAATTGTTGCTATTTTTGGTGTTTTTTTGAGAGAGGGTCTGCTCAGGTTCGCGTGAAACTTTTCATAAGTCTTACAAATTCTGAGAATACAACTATGCACTAACATATACCTATCTACAAGATAGTAATTATCTGTGTGAGTATCTGTGAAATTCTTGGGTTGAAGATCACAGATTTACTTTTGTGATAAAATAGTTTTTTAATATCTTTAGTATTTTTCTTTCTTTTCGTTTTTTTATTTTTTGTGCCATTTATTAATTTTTGTTGTGAAAATACTCTACAGAGGAGTTACAATTACATGAGCAAGAAAATGAGTATATTTCTTATCAAGCATTTATGCCTCTTCCTTTGTTTTCCTTACCATCCCTGCCCTCCTTCCTCCCCTTCCTGCCCACCAAAGTTGCAAAGTTTGTTTTTTGACATAATGTCTTGTATACCTCATTGTTGCAATGGGTCCATCTGTATCCCTATTTAAACAATTTCCTTTTTCCCTTTCCCTCCACAAAATATACCAACACCAAATACAGTGAAGATAATGTTTATACTGTGAGTGGAGGGACATCCAAAGCAACGGAAATCATCTTTTATATATGTTAGAAACAATAGCAAGGAAGAAAAACCATTTGAATCCTTATCCTGTAGTATTTTTTCATTATAATCAGTATTGTAGGAAAGGTAATGTTTGTTTCACTGAAGCAAGAAAAAAGCTTAAAAAAAATTCCCATTGCAGAAAAACAAGTTGTTTAAGGATTCAGGTGAACTCGTTACAACAATGAGAAGTACAAGTTGTCATGTCGAAAACGAATTTTACAACTTTGGGGGGGGGGGGGAGGATTGCGTTGGGGGGTGGGGGGAGGCTGGGAAGGGATGTGAAGGGTAAACAAAGGATAAGAAATGTACTCATTATCTTCCCCAGGTAATTGTAACCCCTCTGTACAGTACGTTCACAATAAAGAAAATAAATAAAAGAAATATAAAAAAAATTCCCATTGCAGAGTAAGACTAAAAATAAACGTATTAAACGTATTAAACTTACTAAGATATATGTGGCCTACCTATGCTAAGATAAAATAGTTTTCAATAAATTAAGACTATTAAAAATAAATATTTCTTACTGTGGGTAATAAACCTCAGAAGGTGCTTTTCCTAAGTGTCTGACCTTTAATGGGGATTTGGTTCATTCTCACTGCCTTACTCTTCAGCTATTGATTTTGTCTGTTTTGGTTGGTTATTTCTGCATCAGAGAACCCCAGGGAAAGCTCAGGAAGTCTTTTCTTACATTAATTTCTCCAATATTCCTAAATTTTATTATAAATTGACATATCTTCATTTAAGTTATTTACCCTGCTCTTTTATTTGAAATTATATTTACTTTCCATCACCCTTCACAGAAATGATTCCGAATTCTCAAGGATTATAGGTGGCTCATACCTGATTACAGGTGGCTCACACCTGTAATCCTATCTTCTCAGGAGGTTGAGCTCTGCAGATCACAGTTCAAAGCCAGCCCAGGCAGGAAATCCGATGAGACTCTGATCTCCAACAAGCCACTAGAAAACATGAAATGTTGCTGTGGCTCGAGCAGTAGACCATTAGCCTTGAGCTGAAAAGCACAGTGAAAGCACCCAGCCCCATAGTTCAAGCAGCATGACCAGAAAAAAAAAGTTGATTCAGAAATCTTCTAAATAACAATGAAGTTTGTATGTTGTATAGCTAAATATTAAAAATTTATCATTCTACTTTTCTCTGACCTGCCAGTATGCATTTCATTTTTGCAGAAGGAAGATAGTGATGACCTCTGTAAGACATACTTATTATTCTGGATATGTTCTTGGGCGTATTATGGATTTTGTATTGTTTATTAATAATATCATAAACAAAGGGCTAAAATTATTTGGACAAATTGCACAATTCTTTTTGGACAATATTGCCCCTTCCCTTATTTGTTACAAAATTTTCTCTCTGACCCAACCCCCAGATTATATAGACTAAGTAGGAAGACAAAAATAAAAGAAATTTTAAAAAATACAGCAGAACAAAAGAAAAAAATTCTTCTATTTGCTGGAGGATTGATTGATAAATATTATTTTGTGTGATCAGATGCATATAGGAATTTTGCCATTGTGTTCCTCTGTTTTGGTCTCACTGTGTATGAATGCCTAGAGAAGTGTGTAATTTATTATGCCCCAGTGTAGCTTAGATCTAGCTTTTGCATATAAGACATTTCTGTAATCATTTTAAATTTTATTTTATTATAAAGATGCTGTACAGAGAGGTTACAGTTACACGAGTAAAGTGACTTCTATAAGATTAAATTCTGTTAACCCTCTGTTAGATTTTTAAAAAGAGGTAGCCAAGTAAGAACAGCACCAGCACGCATGTGGTATTCAGGTAAGGGGTAGGTTTATTCAGTAGACCTGCTGGGACCAGGCAAGGTTAGCACTCCACGCGGCTGACAAAAGGCCTGGGAATGAGAGAGAGCTGGGAAAGAGAGAGAGGAAAGAGAGAGAAAAGAGCTTGAGAAGAGCTAGACAAGAGCAGAGAGAGAGGTATCCTAGTAAGAACAGCATCACTCATGTGGTATTCAGGTAAGGGGTAGGTTTATTCAGTAGACCTGCTGGGACCAGGCAAGGTTGGCACTCCACGTGGCTGGCAAAGGCCTGGGAATGATAGAGAGCTGGGAAAGAGAGGAAAGAGAGAGGAAAGAGCTAGAAGAGAGTTAGAAAAGAGCAGCCAGCGAGAGAGATAGAGAGAGCTAGAAATGAGCAGCAAGAGAGCAGAGAGCTAGAAAAGAGCAGCCAGAGAGAGCCTCTGTGCCTGGGCTAGGCCTTATCTAGGGTATGGGCAGAGAAGAGTGTGGCCACATCACATTCAGATGTGACCTCAATGGATGTAGATGTGACCTCTTCCAGGTGTCCCAGTTGCCTAGGTAACGCAAATACTGGGTGGAGACTTTGCTGCAGAGGATGGAGTCTGCTAGCCGTCCAGGAGCGGACCTTACACCTTCAAATATTGTGAAGTTTTCCATCAAACTAAGAGGAACAATTTTGGCATCAATACACTATATATAGAAACGGGACACATTGAATCTCTTCATTTTATCATTAATTACCGTGGCAAGAAATTTAAAATAATCAAGCTGAATTCCTAGTCATATAATAATATAGCGGATGTCTTAATATATTAATTGAATGTTTAAAATTCAATTACATTTTGGCCATTTGGCAATAGTGAGTAAAAGGAAATCACTGCTAGTGTTTGGGAAATATGGCACACAAAGTGTGCCCACACAAAACATGTTGCCTATGCTCTGCTTGGAATTTAGCTCTAGAAATACAACTCTAGAAAAACACAAATTGGAATTCCACTGGCATAGTTTCCATTACAGGCTGCTGAGATTCCAAAAGAAATACAAAAATCTGTCCATGACATTTCTGTCCACACACTCTCTCATTTGAATACATTTGAATGTATTCAATTTGAATACATTGTCATTTGAATACATTTCCAAAAATTTACCTTAAAAACGATACCCAAATGTATCCATGAATAATAGAAGTTTTGTAGTGTCAACATTTTCCAAAGAAACTTTATGTTTCTGTACTTCACCACATGTATAGTAACCTGCGCTATATGATCTTGTGATTTTTTATCATACGGACACTGCAATAACCTATCAGGATCCACAGAATTGTGAAAAATAAATTACCTCTGGAACAAGCAATATACTGGGGAATATATAAGTCGTCGCTCTTCTTTCTTTATGACATATATTACCTTAGGAATTCATCTTAGGAGAAGGAAGACACAAAAATATGAGAGTATTACTGTCAAAATTACTTTCTGAAATACTCCCACTTCCCATTAGATCTTACTTTTTAGTATTATGAAAAATGCTCATTCTAGTTAAATAATTTATTTGGGTCCACTGGAACTGTGAGCCTCTGTTATCTTCTGAGATAAATCCATTGAAGGTCCATAATTAATCTGCTTTCTTACATTTCAATCTAGAAATGTTCCATAATTTTCTTCCTTGCTCAGTTCACAATCTAGCATATCAAACTCAGGTGCTGGGATGGTAGCGCAGTAGAACAGTGATTAAATAGCTTACATGAGGCTCTGAATTCGATTCCACAGCACACTATATACAAAAAAGTCAGAAATGGCTCTGTGGCTCAAGTGGTACAGCACTAGCTATGAGTTGATGAGGAGAGGGAGAGCCCCCAGTCCCAGATTTCAGGACCCAAGAACAATGTAACCACCACCACAACAACAACAACAAAATCAATGTTATCCGCATGCCTAAAATTTCAGACTCCATGAGGAGAAAGACAATCTATGTTGTCCTATGTACTACTTTCAATATGAAATAAGGTAAACTAGACCAATTGAAATAATTTCTCAAAACAGAGGTTTGAACATGTGTACCTCCTTTCATTGTTACAGGCAGGTGAATGTCAGCATTCATGTTTGGAGAAAAACAAATTTCTTAGAAAAAAAGATGATTAAATATTTCATAATCAGACATATTAAATGTTGTGATTTCTTCGGTGAAAGGAAAAGCAACCATGTAGAACATATTAATCTCTAAATCTCTGTATATAGACACATTTGTATTGAAATACATGGACTTCTCTCTTTACCTCATAGATAAGGGTAACTTGTAGAAACTTATAGAAACATATTTGTGGTATTCAGACTTCAACAGTGATATTGAATTTGTGTAATAGTCAGTGGCAACTTTCGGTGTTGAACTATCTGATGCATATGAACAAAGTATGGGAAATGAAAATAGTTATCACATTAACTAATTAATTAATTAATTTCTCTCACTGGAATTACTGAGTTGAAGCATTTCAATAATGCTCTGGGTAGAAAAAGAGGACAAGTTTTGCAACAATTTTAACAAGACCAACGTGGGAGAGAAGAATTAGAAAGCCATGATTTATATATAAATGGAAAAATGCATAACATCTTAGTAATACAAAGAACTTGGATACTTAGGTACTGATAAATAGAGAGTATGCTAAGGGAGTGCTTGATGTCTCAGGAAGTTAATCAGATATACCAAAGCAAAGCAGAAACCCTCTTTGAAGTAGATAAAAATGATGGCCATCAGAAGAAATGATAAGGTTTTGTATGTCTTCTGTGGGAGTGATCATCATTCCTTTGATATGACAAATACTGCTCATGTAACAATCATGAACTTAGGACTTTCAGCCCAACTTTTGCTTCTCTCAGTTGAGTCAAACTGTAGGAAAATATCCATCTTTCAATATTTAAATGAAACACATTTCATTTCAATCATACTAAAATTCAGTGCATTTGATCTGGAGATGAGAGTCTCTGTGTTACTGAACATCATGCAACTTCTTCCTCATTCTCATTCTTTCTTATAAGTTTTCTATTTCTTGCCAGAAGCAGTCTCAGAGTGTATTCTACTCATCACCATCAAGAACCTACAAGGAGTAGAAACCATCCTGCTGACCACAGAGAATAGCAGATTGAGGACAGCCATGAAACCAAGGGAAAGATGTGTTTACCCCCCACCTCATCCTAACTCATTCTCAAGGAGCAGTGGTGAGAAGGGAGCCCTTCACCCATCACTGGAGAATAACTCCATCTTTGATACTGATATAGACCTGGCCAGAGAAGCCAGCACATAGCTCAGCCTTTGGAAGTAAACAATAGAAGTTATTCAAAATGGAAAAGTAACTTCAGCTATATGAAGCTCAGCCTATGGAGGACTGACTTTCTTTACTGGGTAAACAAACCCAAAGGCTGTCACTCTGCCCTGCAACATAGGCAGCAGACTAGGTGGCAGAAAGGGTAAAAGAAAGACAATTGAAACTCACCACACATAAATCCTGACAATGGTACCAACCTGGGCTGTGTGACTGTCTCATGAGCTAGGCCCTCAGGGTAAAGCTATTGATAGTTGAAAGATCTCAACACTACCACAACTTAACCCCACCTACCACAGCAATTCCAAGATAGAGGAAACAGCCATCTCTCTCTTTTATGACGATCAAAGCTGATTTCCATCCCACTGAAATACCCTGGAAGGAGGGTCATAAAGTCTCTGGAAAGATAGACCTTCTTTGTGCCTGCTCAAACTGATTTAAAAATCAGTCAAGCCATGGGACATTCAAACAGCACAGGTAACCACAGACTCCACCAAAGGAATGGTTACAAAACAGAAGAGACATGTGTACCCTCGCCCCCACTAAAAAATTTGAGAAACACTTTTATGCATAATTAAAAAAATATTTCTATTTTTCTTTTCATCATTTTTATTTAGGTGTGTGTTTTTAAAATTATTTTCATACTTGACCCTTTTTGTCTTTTTGTGTTTTCTTTACATGACATAACTGCTTTTGTATTCATCCACAGGAATATATGCAACTGCTACTATTAGGCCTTATCTTTTATTGTGTTTATATTAACTCAGATATCAATCATTCAATTTACAAACTTTTTTTTGTTTTTTTTTTAAATTTTATTTTATTTTATTTGAGAGCATACTGTACAGAGGGGTTACAATTACATGGACAAGATAATGCATACATTTCTTACCAAGCATTGCAGCCTCCTCCTTTGTTTACCCTTCATCTCCCTTCCCGGCCTCCCCCTCCCCCCCACCCAGTCATACCCCCCTCACCCCCTCAACCCCGACATTGTAAAGCTGGTTTTGACATGATATTTTGTACTTCTCATTGTTGCAACAGGTCCACCTGAATCCTTAAACGACTTGTTTGTCCCCATCTCCTCCACATGTTATACTGACATCAAATATAGTGAAAGCGGGGGTTACACTGTGGGGGAGGGACATACAAAGCAACAAAGAAATAATCTTATAAATGCGTTAGAAACAAATGCATGAAAGAAAAAAAAACATTAAAATACATATCTAAGGATTCGTTTTCCTAACATCACATTATCTGACCTTTTCCACTTGACTCATACATATACTAGATATTGCAAATAAGGGAAACCATGGGACCTATGTTTCTTTGGGCCTGGCTTACTTCACTTAATAATTTTTTCCAAGTCTTTCCATTTCCTAACAAATGGGGCAATGTCATTCTTTCTAATGGAGGCATAGAATTCCATTGTGTATATATACCACATTTTCTTGATCCATTCATCTACTGAGGGACATCTGGGTTGGTTCCATATTTTAGCTATGGTAAATAATACTGCAATAAACATAGTTGTGCTGGTAGCTTTAGTGTGATATTGTTAGTAAACATTTGGGTAAATGCCCAAAAGTGGGATTCCTGGGTCATAGGGGAGCTGTATGTGAAGTCTTTTGAGGAACCTCCATACTGCTTTCCAAAGTGGTTGAACAAGTTTACATTCCCACCAACAATGAAGTAAGGTTCCCTTCTGTCCACATCCCCTCTAGCATCTGTTGTTTTTAGAGTTCTTGATTTTTGCCATTCTAACTGGAGTGAAGTGGTATCTCAATGTTGTTTTGATTTGCATTTCTTTAATGGCTAGGGAGGTTGAGTATTTCTTCATGTGTCTATTGGCCATCCTTCTTTCTTCTTCAGAGAAGTTTCTCTTTAAGTCTTTCGCCCACTTATTTATTGGGCAGTTGTTTCTTTGAGGATTTGTTGTTGGGTGGTTTAATTTTTTGAGTTCCAAGTATATTTTAGATATGAGTCCCTTGTGTGTTGTATGGCTACTGAAGATCTTCTCCCAATCCGTGGGATTTCTATTGATCTTGCTAGCTATGTCATTTGCCCTGCAGAAGCTCTGCAACTTCATGCAATCCCATTTGTCCAACCTTTCTTTGATTTGTTGTGTTTCCGGGTCTCTATTCAGAAAATTTCAGCCTGAGCCAAGGAGACCTAGGGTTTCTGCTATTCCATCCCGTAATGTTTTCAGAGTGTCTGCTTTGACTTTGAGGTCTTTGATCCATTTGGAGTTGATTCTGGTGCAGGGTGATATATGAGGATCTAGCTTTACTTTTCTACAAGTAGTTAACCAATTTTGCCAGAACCATTTACTGAAGAGGCTGTCTTTCTTCCATTCTATTGTTTTAGCTCCCTTATCGAAGATTAGATGGCTATAGGTCTGTAGGTTCATTTCTGGGTTTTCAATTCTATTCCATTGGTCCTGAGGTCTGTTCTTATGCCAATACCAAGCTGTTTTGATTACTATGGCTTTATAGTAGAGTTTGAAAATTGGTATTGATATTCCTCCAGCAGTGTTCTTTCTGTTGAGGAGCGTTTTTGCTATTCGGGGTCTTTTATTGTTCCATATGAATTTTTGGATTGCCTCTTCTATTTCCTTGAAGAATGAGTTTGGAATTTTGATAGAGGAGATTCTTGAGATGATGTACAATTTGCACTTTGCAAAGATACATATTAATAAAATGTGTTTAGACCTATTTTTTACGCAATAATTTGTACATGGATTTCAAATTTCTCATTACTGATTAAAGTTTGAGTACATATTGGATATGTTATAGATTGGAAATTCAAAATTACATGTGTAATTACAAAGGTTTTGCTCTCTTAGTATTTATGAAATTGTTTAAATAATTGTAATTGGTAGAATCAACTTGTCCTTCTAGACTCACAAAATAGATTGTACATTTTATATTATGCAATGTGAAAACATTGTCTCTCTGATATCCTAGGTGGAAAATACAAGAAAAATTGAACAGTAATGGGTTTGCTTGGAATTTTCCATAAGCATTTATTCAACTCGGAATCATATAATTTGTCTTGCTTGCAAATATATGACTACATCCTTTTAATAAATGTGATAATAGATTCAAGTTGTATTGATATTGTCAAGTATTTTCTTCTGTTCATAAAAAAACAAGCTTATTCAAAAAAGACCAAGGTGAATTTATGTGAGCCTGTCATCACAAGAGGGCCTCATATATTTTTCCTCTGAAAAGGCAGTAAGCATACTAAGAATTTGTATTCAAACATCTGTTTTATGTCAAAAGTATTACAATATTATGTGAAGGATGAATGGTCAGTTTATATAATGAATAAAGTACTGTGGAATTGTAATGGGAATAGATAAATTCATGCTTCCATTTGGTGACAATTTTCTAATTCATGAAGATTATAGAGAAAACTAAAACTCATCCTATTTACAAACAGAACAGATCAATTTAGTAACTGAACAACAGAATACATTTATTCTTGTGGTTAGGGAGTTTGTCATTAGCTGTCATGTAGAGGAAAAGGATTATGTCATGTGAAATTATTTTTGGGGTAGAAAACCACACTTGAGCCAGGCCAGGTGATAATGTTGTTAATTCTAGCATCTCACGCATTTAACACATAAGGATCTAATTACAGATTAATAAAGACAAGGATTTTTTTCAGATTCATTGCTGGAATTAATCTCCTCAAAATCAATTACTATAGAGAGCGTTATCCTTAAGGAAAACCATGGTTACTCATACACCTACAGTGTGCATGAATGTTGGGAACATACAAACTCAAAAATCATTAGCGCACTTCGGCTAACAAAGAAAAGAAGCCTGGTACAGGTCGCTTAGCAACCTTAGGACGATGAAATTTGAGAATCAGTTTTCAAAGTAGCCTAACAGGAAGAGTTGTCTTACTCTCATCTCAAAAATGGATGTGACACTGTAGATCAAGTGGTAGAACATTAGAGTGGTGAGGAAATCAGGGACTGTGCCCAAACCCGAAGTTCAAGGTCAACGACTAAGAAGAATAATACCCAAGGACAGGAACGTAATGACATATTCATCAACAATGTCACATAGTCACTGTTTTTTCCAAAATCTCTGATTTTTTTCCTTCCACATAATAGCCACTTTAATTTTATTAACTCCATATGCTTACTATCATGTATTTTCTCTCCAAATTTCATACAAAAATGTTTCATGGGGCAGTGGTTTTTTTTACTTCATTGGTTATTAGAACACATAATGTGACCCAATGGGATTACTAATTCTGTTCCCTTATGATAATATTTCTTACTTATTTAATCATAGTTTTTCTGGCATCTAAAAAGTAGATGATACTAAAGACCCTGAGAGAATCTGTGACAATGTAGGAGGCCATGTTACTTGCTGATTTGTCTCAAAGATTTATTCAACCCTAGCTTTGTCATTATATATATTTGAGCTGATTTGTGTATGTGATCAGATATTTTTGTTGCCTGTCCATTTGTTGATGCAAGTTTGTGTCTGTGTGTGTACAAACTAAAATGGAGTACACTTTTTCCTAAACCCATAAGTTGATACAGGACATATTTCTATGATTTTTGGAATTTCTCCTGCCTTCTTTTCTTGATTTTAATCAATTATGATAAAAATGAATTACAGGTTATCAAGTATTTTTATGTGTTTTCCTTGGTAATGAATATTCAATCCTTGATTGGGCTGTTGATATTCAAGCCTCTTACCTGGGCTTGATCCCAGTGATATATTCCCAATGTTGGTATGCTTCTGGCATAGAATTCTCTAACTATATTTATTTGAGAAAGCAATGTTAATGTAGAAATGTTACCCTAAGTTAATGGAAATTTTCTATGTTCATTTCAAAGTCCAATATTTCAGTATACATACTGGCGCGTGACATGCATGTAGTTTTTAAAGGCCAATTATTTTTACAAACTGCTGAATATATTTACCTGATAACACTTCACAATGTGATTGTGACTTTACAATAGCATTTGTTTTGTCTACATATAAGAATGGAAAAGCCGTTTATATGTTGAGCCACGGATTATTTCTTGTAATTGTCTCTGTAGGTATTTGCATGGTATCCCTTCATATTTTACTTGCATACCCTAAAGCATGTGTCCTTTGGTAGATTACATCTCATGAAGCAATCACTCTTTGTGAATGCATACATTCACAATTATTGAAATGGAGATCAATTTATCATGTTGATTTACATTCATTGCAATAATATTATATAGTAAAAACACTATGGATTTTCTTTTCTATACAATCACATGAACTATTTCTTCCTATTTTCCTAGAGGCATGATACGTCCATGAATATTTAACGAGACCTGTTTCAGAAACTGTGTCAAGACCTGGCTGAGCCTGAATTGGTGGTATTAGAAAAATTTTGATGAACTGGACAATAATCACTCAAGTAATACAATAACTAGCGTCACACTTCAATGATGTTTGAATGTGTTGAGATAGCGTATCCATGTGTAATTTGTGAGGTTTGAATACAATGATCAAATTTCAATGGAAATGGAAGTGGAAGCAACCATGAATTTTTTTGAAAATAACAGAGGATGTGCTCTCGCTAGTTTTTGAGTATCTCTCCTACTACTAGTGAAGTTATTGTTCATATGCGGAATAGAGAAATATATATTCAAGTATTTTCCATTGAAAGTAAAATAATATTTTTTCTTTTATTTCTTTGCAGGAATCATTCTATGAGCAAACCATGAGTTCAAACCATTTCTCATTGTATCATCTACATCTTACATTTATTGCTACATTGTGATGCTCAATCACCAAATGGATTAATTTTGATTTGTACTATCTATTCACTCCCTATTCACCCTTACCTTGAATCCAGAAGTAAACCCTGGTGTTTATGTCCTTTTTTGGAATTCACCATGTCACTCTCCCCATAGATATGGTAAGGTTCCAATATAGAAACTTCAATAATCAAATCGAAATCCAATTTGATTCCCAATGGAGAATAAATCATACTTCGTTTTTCATTGTCATTAAGTTTGCCTGTGAAAATCATCTTCCATTTCATATATTGTTATAATTGCAGAGCCTAATACATAACAAAACTGTAATGACATTACACCTCTTACACAAATCTTTCACCAATTATATATTCCATTCAGAATGGTCATTAAAATTTCAATGGGATTTTTCAACCAACATTCTGAAGTAAATTCCTTACTATAAAATCTTCTTGTCCATCTCAATGATTTCCACATGTACTCTCATCTAAAGAAGGATTCTGGGAGTTCCTTCCAAAACCTTTGGCAGAAAAAAAAAAACAGATTCATGTATGTGTACACAAACTACCATTCAAAACATATTCTTTTGAGGGGGCAAATTGCAACTTGTGAAGCTACCATGATTTTGTGCTAGAAATGTGCTATTTTGAGTTCAAAAGGGTGTGAATATTTTGGCAATTTCCCAATATATTTCTAAAGTGTTCCAAGAAGAGTGGACTGTATCTGTCAAGTGTAACACAATTTTATGGAACCATATTTGATGGCTATCTTCATATTCAACTTGTGTGTAATTTGCTCCACATATATAAGGCCCTACATATTTATACTTGACTTGGCAGTGTGGTCCAAAACATTTCTGATGCAAAATGGAATAGTTTTTGAAACATACTTTAGGAAAACTTATTGGTAGGACTTCTGTGCAATAAATAGAGTTGAATCTTTTGGGTACAGATGCAGTAGTTAAATATGTGCAAATGTGGCTCATATTTATCATGATGTTGCCGTGGGAGAATTTCTGATTATGGCCATATTTTGCACCCAGTGTATAATTTCATATGTTTCTTGGTTTTCCTTCAGATATTGTCAGCAGGAATGCATTTAACATTAATTTGTAAAGGATAGTTTGGAACCTGTATATTCATGGAAACCTGGGCCTTTTCTAGTCTGGTAGGCATATGAAGAGAAGAGGTCTATCTATACATGTCTGTGTCTAGACTGCAACTCAATCTACATACGTATCCATTTGTAAACTTATGACAATTAAAATAAATATATGTATGAATACCCTTCTTTTTTCATTAAACTTATTGTCAATGTGATGTACAGAAGGATTATAATTATGTATGTAAGGCAGTGAATATTTTTCTTGTCATATGATACCCTATACCTCATTTTTCTTACATCTCTCCCTGATGTATCTGATGTAAATGCAATTTTCAACATTTGGGCCTGTGAGGAATTTTATGGCAGTGGTTCCCCCATTGTCCTCTATCAAAAATTTTTGATTGACTTTCTTTGCCCTATTCAAATTAAAGTTTCTACAATTCACAGGTTACCAAACTCAAATATAGAGACAAGGAGGGAGAAATTCTATGAAAACTAAAGAAAATAAAGCAAGAAAAACAAATTATGTTGTATTTTTTTAAAAAACACCATCAATGATAAACCTCATGTTTCTTCGAGCTCATTTTGCTCCCGATAAACTTCTTTTCCATATATATCTAGAAATTAAGCACTTGCAATCCTCTTCTAGGATGAAATTGGACATGCACCCAGTAAGACAAAAAGAGAAAGTAGGGCATCAATATTTTATTTTATTTTATTTATTTTTTTTTAATTTAATTTAATTTTATTTGTGAACATACTGTACAGAGGAGTTACAGTTACATGGGCAGGATAATGTGTACATTTCTTACCAAGCATTGCAGCCTCCTCCTTTGTTTATCCTTCACATCCCTTCCCAGCCTCCCCCCTCCCCCCCTAATCCCAATCCTTCTCCTTCCTCCCTCCCCCCAGCCCCCCCCCCACCAACATTGTAAAGTTCGTTTTGGACATGACAACTTGTACTTCTCATTGTTGCAACAGGTCCACCTGTATCCTTAAACAACTGGTTTTTCCCCATCTCCTCCACAAGTTATACTGACATCAAATATAGTGAAAGCAAGGGTTATACTGTGGGGGAGGGACATACAAAGCAACAAAGAGATAATCTTATAAATGTGTTAGAAACACATGCATGAAAGAAAAAAACATTAAAATACACATCTAAGGGTTCATTTTCCTGACATCACATTATCTGACCTTTTCCGCTTGACTCATACATATACTAGATATTACAAATAAGGGAAACCATGGGACCTACGTTTCTTTGGGCCTGGCTTACTTCACTTAATATAATTTTTTCCAAGTTTTTCCATTTCCTAACAAATGGGGCAATGTCATTCTTTCTGATGGAGGCATAGAATTCCATTGTGTATATATACCACATTTTCTTGATCCATTCATCTACTGAGGGGCATCTGGGTTGGTTCCATATCTTAGCTATGGTAAATAATGCTGCAATAAACATAGTTGTGCTGGTAGCTTTAGTGTGGTCTTGTTTGTAAACATTAGGGTAAATGCCCAAAAGTGGGATTGCTGGGTCATAGGGGAGCTCTATGTGGAGTCTTTTGAGGAACCTCCATACTGCTTTCCAAAGTGGTTGAACAAGTTTACATTCCCACCAACAATGAATTAAGGTTCCTTTCTGTCCACATCCCCTCCAGCATCTGTTGTTGTTAGAGTTCTTGATTTTTGCCGTTCTCACTGGAGTGAGGTGATATCTCAATGTTGTTTTGATTTGCATTTCTTTTATGGCTAGGGATGTTGAACATTTCTTCATGTGTCTATTGGCCATCCTTCTTTCTTCTTCAGAGAAGTTTCTCTTTAAGTCTTTCGCCCACTTATTTATTGGGCAGTTGTTTCTTTGAGGATTTGTTGTTGGGGGGTTTAATTTTTTGAGTTCCAAGTATATTTTAGATATGAGACCCTTGTCCGTTGTATGGCTAGTAAAGATCTTCTCCCAATCCGTGGGCTTTCTATTGATCTTGCTAGCTATGTCATTTGCCCTGCAGAAGCTCTGCAACTTTATGCAATCCCATTTGTCCAACCTTTCTTTGATTTGTTGTGTTTCCAGGTCTCTATTCAGAAAATTTCGGCCTGAGCCAAGGAGACCTAGGGTTTCTCCTATTCCATCCTGTAATGTTTTCAGAGTGTCTGCTTTGAGTTCAAGGTCTTTGATCCATTTGGAGTTGATTCTGGTGCAGGGTGATATATGAGGATCTAGCTTAAGTTTTCTACATGTAGTTAACCAATTTTGCCAGCACCATTTACTGAAGAGGTTGTCTTTCTTCCATTCTATTGTTTTAGCTCCCTTATCGAAGATTAGATGGCTATAGGTCTGTGGGTTCATTTCTGGGTTTTCAATTCTATTCCATTGGTCCTGAGGTCTGTTCTTATGCCAATACCAAGCTGTTTTGATTACTATGGCTTTATAGTAGAGTTTGAAGTTTGGTATTGATATTCCTCCAGCAGTGTTCTTTCCATTCAGGAGCGTTTTTGCTATTCGGGGTCTTTTATTGTTCCATATGAATTTTTGGATTGCCTCTTCTATTTCCTTGAAGAATGAGGGTGGAATTTTGATAGGTATTGCGTTGAATTTGTAGATAGCCTTGGGAAGTATTGCCATTTTCACGATGTTAATCTTTCCAATCCAGGAGCATGGGAGGTTTTGCCATTTTTTAAGTTCTGTGTTGATTTCCTTTTTCAAGATTTTAAAGTTTTCATCATAGAGGTCCTTCACTTCTTTAGTTAAGTTAATTCCTAGGTATTTTATTTTTTGTGGGGCTATTACAAATGGAGTTGCTTTCCTAATTTCAGCCACACTTTTCTCATTGTTGGCATACAGAAAAGCCATTGATTTTTGGGGGTTAATTTTATAACCTGCTACTTTGCCGAAGTTTTGAATCAGCTTGAGTAATTTGGGAGTGGAGTCTATGGGATTCTTTAAATACAAGATCATGTCATCTGCAAAGAGGGAGAGTTTTATTTCTTCTTTCCCTATTTGGATCCCCTTTATGTCTGCATCTTGTCTTATTGCTGTAGCTAGGCATTCTAATACTAGATTGAAGAGAAGTGGAGAGAGTGGGCATCCTTGTCTTGTTCCTGAGTTAAGAGGAAATGGCTTTAGTTTTTCACCATTGAGTATAATGCTGGCTGTAGGTTTGTCATATACAGCCTTTATCGTATTGAGGAATGTTCCATGGATTCCTAATTTTTCCAAAACCTTCATCATAAAGGGGTGTTGGATCTTGTCGAATGCTTTTTCTGCATCTATTGAGATAACCATGTGGTTCTTATTCTTGCTCCTGTTGATGTGGTGAATAATATTAATTGATTTGCGTATATTGAACCAGCTTTGCATCCCTGAAATGAATCCTGTTTGATCGTGGTGTATGATTTTTTGGATGAATTGTTGAAGTCGATTGGCCAAAATTTTGTTGAGAAGTTTTGCATCAATGTTCATCAAAGAAATGGGTCTATAGTTCTCTTTCTTTGATGAGTCCCTGCCTGGTTTTGGGATGAGGGTTATGATGGCTTCATAGAATGTGTTCGGTAGTGAGCTTTCTCTTTCAATTTCATTGAAGAGTTGGAGGAGTATTGGTGTGAGCTCTGCTTTGAAGGCCTTGTAAAATTCCGCTGTAAAACCATCTGGTCCTGGACTTTTCTTAGCTGGGAGGTCTCTTATTGCTGTTTCTATTTCAATGCTTGATATGGGCCTGTTAAGCTGGTTTAACTCATCTTGGTTTAGTTTTGGCATGTCAATATTTGCTAGGAAAAGGTCCATTTCTGTCAAGTTCTCAAACTTATTAGCATAAAGTTTTGAGAAGTATTCCCTTATAATGTTCTGAATCTTGGTTGTTTCCGTGGTGATGTTTCCATTTTCATCTCTGAGTTTATTAATTTGGGTGTGTTCTCTTCTTTTTCTGATAAGATTTGCTAAGGGTCTGTCAATTTTGTTAAGTTTTTCGAAGAACCAACTCTTTGTTTTGTTGATTCTTTCTATAGTTTTTTTGGATTCTAATTCATTTAATTCTGATTTAATTTTGATTATTTCTTTCCGTCTACTGGATTGGGGTTTATCTTGCTGCTCTTTTTCAAGGAGGTTTAGATGTGTCATTAAATTGCTAGTTTCAGATTTCTCCAATTTGTTGATATGGGAGCTCAGAGCTATAAACTTGCCTCTGAGTACTGCCTTTGCTGTGTCCCAGAGGAGCTGGTAATTTGTGTGTTCATTTTTATTGAATAGCATGAACATTTGAATTTCCTTTCTAATCTCTTCCATGACCCACTCTTGATTCAGCAGTGTGTTGTTCAGCCTCCATGTGATACTGGACTTTCTTTGGTGGCTTTTGGTGTTGAGTTCTAATTTTATTCCCTTGTGGTCAGAGAGAATGCAAGGTATAACTTCAATGTTTCTGAATTTAGACAAGTTTGCTTTGTGGCCTAAAATGTGGTCTATTTTAGAAAACGTTCCATGTGCTGCTGAGAAAAACGTGTATTCTGATGCTGCTGGGTGAAATGTTCGGTAGATGTCTGTTAAGTCTAGTTGATCTATGCAGCTGTTTAGATCTGCGGTTTCTCTGTTGAGTTTTTGCCGAGTTGATCTATCTAGTGGGGAGAGTGGTGTGTTAAAATCCCCAACAATTAATGTCTTTGGATCTATATGGGATTTGAGGGAAAGTAGTGTTTCTTTGATAAATTTGGGTGCTCCATTGTTTGGCGAATAGATATTTAGAATTGTAATATCCTCCTGAAGGAGAGATCCTTTAATTAGTATGTAGCGACCTTCTTTATCTCTTCTCACGAATTTTAATTTGAAGTCTATTTTATCTGATATTAAGATTGCAACTCCCGCCTGTTTATGGGGGCCGTTTGCTTGGTAGATTTTGTTCCAGCCTTTACCATTGAAAATGTGTTTGTTTTTACGGGCAAGATGTGACTCCTGCAGGCAGCAGATAGAAGGGTCTTGTTTTTTAATCCAACTAGACAGTCTATGTCGCTTAATTGGAGAGTTCAGTCCGTTAACATTAAGAGATAGGACTGAGAGGTATTTGGGAGTTCCTGCCATGTTATCCACCTTCTTGGGGGCTGCGAAAACTAGGTTCTTCCTATGGTTCTTGGATTCTCAGTTTGGGTGCAGTTTCTTGGCCTTTGTTGCGGTCTTGTTGGTTTTCTATGTGTAGGACATCTTTAAGAATCTTTTGTAGGGCTGGTTTGGTGGAGATGTATTGTTTCAATTTTTCTTTGCTATGGAAGGTTTTTATTTGGCCTTCAGTTATGAAGGAGAGTTTAGCTGGGTACAGTATTCTTGGTTGATAGTTGTTTGTTTTTAGGGCATGGCATACATCATTCCAGGCTCTTCTTGCTTTGATTGTCTCTGCTGAGAAATCTGAGGTGATTCTAATTGGTTTCCCTTTATAGGTGATTAACCTTTTCTCCTTGACAGCTTTAAGGATCTTTTCCTTGGTCTGAGTTGATCCTGTGTGGATTATAATGTGACGGTGGGATGTCCTATTCTGGTCTGGTCTATTTGGGGTTCTAAAAGCTTCTTGTATCTGAATAGGCCTATCTTTTTGTATGTTTGGGAAGTTCTCTGCTAGGATCCTGTTAAACAAATTTCCTAGACCATTAACTTCTGTTTCTAGGTGCTCCTCTACACCCATTATCCTTAGATTAGGCCTTCTGATGGTGTCTTCTAGGTGTTGAATAGATCTATCATACTTCTTGGACTTGTCTTGGATGGTTGTATGTTCTTTCTCTATAATATCTAGGCTGTCTTCAATCCCTGAGATTCGATCTTCTGCATGGTCTAACCTGCTGTCAAGACTCTCTACTTTGTTTTTTATCTCTTTTCCTTCTAATTGGTCAGCTTTGATGGCTTCAAGTTCTTTGTTGAAGCTCTGTTTTAGGTCTTGTATGAATTTCTTTACTTCCTTAATTTGGTGTTCAGTGTTTGTTCTCAAATCACTTAGTTGATTGGTTATGATTTCTTTGGACTCCCATTCCTTCTGTTGGGTTCCATTCAGCATTCCCTTTGTGGTCTCCCTGACTTCCTTCAGCTCTTTGTTAATGGATTCCATGAATGCCTTTAGTGATCTTTGTGTGTTCTCTACCTGGTCTCTCAATTCCTGTATTACTCTTTGATTAGCTTCCTCCCGTTTGTGGGATTCCTGCAGTTCTCTTTCCTCCCGTTCCTGGGATTCCTGCAGTTCTCTTTGAGTGTTCTCAGCCTGCTCACGCCATTCCTCCCTTTCTCTTTGAGTATTCTCAAGTTGTTCACGCAAATCCTGTATCATTTTTTGAGTAGCTTCCTCACGCTTATGATATTCCTGCATAAACTTTTGGGATGCCTCCTCTCTCTCCCTATCACGCTCATACAGAGTCCTTTGTAAGTTGTCAAACTTCTCATTTATCATATTTGCCACCAGTGTTTGTAGAGCTATTTGAGAACTCTCCTCTGGATTGTTCATTATCTGATCTGACCCCTGATTATCAAGATTGGGAATTGAGATACCTGGATTTGCCATTTTTCTTGTGTTTTTTCGGCTTACTCTGCCCATTTGAGATGAAAATAGCACCAGTTTTGTGCTAGAACACTATCTTAAGGCAACCATCAACCAACGTTTGCATTTATACAGTCAATAGTCTACAGATACAATCTAGTTCAACAGATACATCTATTCAACATCAAACAACTATATGTTAATGGGCTTGGAACCGCAGAGAAGAATTTGGGAAACCAGAAATTTTTAGGGTTAGGGAGAGATGTGGGTAAAAATTAGGAATAGATTGGTGTGAGGAGGCACAGGGAGAGTTAACTATGTCCTAATCTCAATGCAGGAAATAGGTTGGGTAGGATGCAAGTAGAGAGGGAGAGAAAAAGAAGAAAGGTAAAGGGAAATGAAAAGAGACCAGAAAAAAAATTAGAAACGTAAAAATTAATATAGTTATGGAGATTGAAAGACCATCTATTTAGAGAGGAATGTGAATATAATGAGAAAACAGGAGGGAGATAGAGGAGATGTGAAAAACTTAAAAAATGCTTAAAATATTATATAGGTATAAAGAGGTAGTACTGCTATTAAGGAATTTAAGTCTCAGAGGTTTTGGATTGAGTAATAAGTTTGTGGATTTAGTGTGTACACAATGGGGGATAGGGTCTACTAGTTAACTATGGGTTTATCAGGGTGTGCAGGACAAGAGTTAAGGCACATACAGAAGAACAAAAGAAAGGAAAAGGTGAAAAGGATAAGAAAGGGAGAAAAAAAAAGATCAGAAGTTCAGTAGAGCTAGACAAAAAACAAAAAGATAATTAAGAAAGAAAGAAATAAAAAGAGAGAAGACAAGAAAAGAAAGGAAAACGTACATTCACGTATTCCTAAAATAAAAATTATAAGAGGAAAAAAAAGTTACTGGAAAACAATTATTTTTTCAAAAAAGGCAAAAATTAAAGATTAATAAAAGTTTTAGAAAAGGAAAAAAAAATTTTATATATATAAGGTACCAAAAAAAAAAAAAAAAAAGAAAAAAGAAAAGAAGAAAAAAAAAAGTTCTTTGATTTTTTTTTTTTTGATTTTTTTTTGGGAGGGGTGGGAAGAATCCTGTATCTCCCTTTTGTCTGTTACCAGCCTCTTGTTGGAGTCTCTGGTCAGCTTGAGGTCCTGTGGCTTGATTGGTTTCTTAAGTCAGTTTGTTGGAACAGGCAGAAAAATGCTCTGCTTTACCCAAGATTTTGAGATCCCCCTCCCAGGTTAGTTTAATGGGAGGGTGATCTGCTTTGAGAATCACAAAAGAGGGGTGATGAGGCTAGGTTCTGGTAGAGTTGAGGCCTTTCAACAAACAGTAGCTTTTCCCTGGGGCTATTTTGTGAAAAATTCACAGAGCCCACCCTGGAGCCATTCTCAGGGTTTCTGTTTTTCAATTGATTGTGGAGGCTGCTAGAGGGAGGGGCAGCCTCTGGCTCTGGTTACCCAGTGAGGAAAGCCACTCCAATGGCTGGTGCCTGAGCTGGGTGACTTTTCCCTGGATGGAGCTGAGTCTGGCAGGTCACTTCGCCGTTAAGTTCTTGTGACCTGTTAAATGACTCGTTTTATTCCAAGGCCTGAGTTGGAGCTAGCAGCTCCTCTGAGCTTTGTCGGTATCCAAGATGGAGATCACCGGTGCTGGGGGGGGAGGGGTGGCCTTCCCTCCTCTGCTCCCTGAGAAGGAGTGAGGAAGTGGGGCTACTCACGCCTAGTCTTGGATCCTGGGTCGTCTCTGGTCTGCAAAGTGCAGGATGAAGTTGTCCGCTCCTTGTCGGTTCTTGCTGGTGTTGAGTAGAATCCTCTCGCCCTCTGCGTCTGGCTCCTTCGTCCCGGACTCTCTGTGTGAGCGCTCAGGTATGGCCGCGGCTGCGGTAGCCGCTGCGACCCTGCCGCCGCCGCGGCGGCTGCTGGCAGGCGGTCAGATGTGTCTCCTTGTCTTGGCTTCCCCTCTCTTGTCTAACTCTCTGTCCTGTGATGGCACACTTGGTGTGATTCTCTGGCTTAGGACTGTTCACTGGAACTCTAAAACTGCTTTCTATGCGAGAGCTTGTTCAGATTCCAGCTTCTCCTCCGCCATCTTCCCGGAATCCTTTCCCCCTGAAGTTTTTATCCTGAGGCAGCCATAATTTATTCTTCAATGCTTATTCAACAAGACTTTCCACATCCTTGCCAAAAAGCAAGCCCTAGCCAAATGGAATTCCTGTGTGGCGTTCTTTCAGAATCTCTGTCTTCCAACCAGAGGTGCAGCCAAAGAGCTATCTGGGCAGCCACATTAGCTGTCATACATTTCACCGGCATCAATATTTTAAATGTCACTACTAAAGAAAAAAAAAAAATATGACTTCATTGGGTAAGTTTAAATAGAAGAATGATAAACGCATTGAAACAAAAAAGCAATATTCAATAAATAGTGTTGTAATGCTCGTTAAATGCCTATAACAAAGATTATACATCACCCTGTGTCAAAACACTTTCCAAATGAATCAGACTTCTGGGTTAAAAAAATACTCAGAATGGAAGCAATAGAGAAATATGAGGTCTCTTAGAACAGATTGAAACTTTCTCATTACCGATGCACAAATGCATCAAGTCAAAGATAGGTTAGACAAACTCTCTAGATTGAAACTGCACAGCTTCTTTATACCAAAGGACATAGCTAAGTAGGTAAATAGAAACCCAAAACATAGGAGAAGATCTTCACTAGCCAAGAAAAAGTGTCTTAGAGCTGAAATATAAACAACATTCAAAGAGTCAAATCCCCCAACCTCAAAGAATCCTGAACTATAAACCCACTCTATGAAAAGAAGCCTAAATATTTAAAGAGAGATTTCACTGATGGCTAATTGAGAATGGCCAAAGGACATATGAAGAAATGCTCAAAAACTCTGACAAAATAAAGACAGACAATTCAATTGAAATTCCACCACATTCCATTAGAATGGCAAAGTCATGTTCATTGCAGAGGGAAAATCAGGAACCACTCCAGATGCCTGAGTGTAGATTAATGGATCAGTAAATTTGAGGTATAAACACATCAGAATTCTATTTCCATTAGAAAGAAAGACACAGTGCCTTTTGTAAGGAAATGAAAAAAATTGTATAAAAAAATAACATGAATTAAAGTATGCCAGATCCAACAAACATAGACTCCATAGTTTCTCTTATTTCTAAAAACTGGTATATGTCCATTTTAGTCGTAGAAGAGGATCACAATAGTCAATAGTAATATACATATGACCATAGAATATTAGGCTAAACAAAATAAAGTCTGAAATACAAAATCAGTTGGTTTCACTTTCTTGATTTTTGAAAATGTGCTATGTGAATTTTTTCTCTTTGTTTGCCTTTTTCCTTTAGTTTATGTCTTATACAATGTTCCCACTATATTGGATTTTGGTACATACGTATTTCATGTAATTTAATGAGAATTAGGCATGGGAAGGGCAACATCTAAATCTGAGACAAAGGACAATGGGCGAAGCATATAAGAACAATCCCAACAAAACTACATATTGAGAATAAACATTACGCCCGGTGGGAGGAGATCGAGATTTTAGGCTGAAAACCAGTAAAAATGAACAATGGGTAAGAACCTATGATGAGATAAGTACTTGTTCATTGCTTACATATGTAATTCTAATTCCTCTGTACATCACCTTGACATTCCCTTAAAAAGAAGAGTATTGATAAATACACTCGTCTCATTTCTCATAAATTTACATGTAGACACTTAAGAAGATGGGTTACTATTACATATACAGACATGTGGATATAGGTCTGATCTGCTGACATTCCTAAAAGCATAGAAAATTTTTCCTAAGTTACCAGGTTCCAAGCCAACAGTGACAAATTAATGTTGAAATCATTTTTGTTCAAATATTTCTGAAGGAATCCCAATAATAATTTCAAATTACGAACTACAAGAGACCTGATGCTCAAATATGCTCCCAAACAATCATATTTTCACACCTATCATACATGTGAGCAAGATTCTCTCATGTGAAACTTCTTTGTCGGACTCAAATACTTCACAACTTTTGATTACATATCAATCTAACCACTGATAAATATTTTTTCACAAGGGAGATCTTCCTAAAATATACTTCAAAGGCTATTCCACTTAGCAATAGGAATGTTGTGGACCAGGAATGCCAAATGAACTATATAATGGAGTGTGTGTGGGAGCTTCAATATGAGAGGCAAATTACACACAAGTCGAAAACAAATATTCATTAGATATGGTTTCATGAACTGGTCTTAAATTATAATCCAAATTTGCAGATTAATATTCCAAGAGTATTTTAGTAATATAGTGCAACATTTCTGAAATGGTGCACATATTATTGTCTGGTAAGTCACAGATTCTCTGAACAAAATATGGTACCTTCAAAGAGTGAATATTGTCCACCCAAAGTCATAAATGTTGGCTGATATTGTTTATACCCCTGCAAGAGCCTATTTTTTCCCCTGCCACAGACAATGGGTATAAGTCACAGATTTCTTCCGCAGATTAGGTGTCCTATGAAAAATATTGAGATGATTTAGAATCTTGTGTCTAGAAATATGCTGCAACATTAGGTGGTTTAAAAAGAACCATAAAATTTTGTTCCCATTCTTTTTGGAACACAGACGTTGTTGGAAATTTGTGTTAGTGACCAAATATGATATCTTGACTATATTATTTATGATATTTTACATTATTAATAAGTGAAATGGAAGATGTTATTCCCAGAAAAATGTAACTATTGAGAGTGGTGAACTTACTTTTAGAAGTTAGGAAATAGTCCTTTACTTAGGTTTCTTTCTTTACCCAACAACGTAGGCATGCTAATTAATGGGCACTTGGCTAAGTCCAAGGTGTCCCTGAAAGACCCGCTTATGTCTGGTATACCCTTCAATCCCACACTTTGTTTGAATGTTCTCCAATTAGGCACAATTATTGTGTAAAATAGTCAAGATTCTTGGCTTCCCCTAAGATCCAAAAAAAGCTGATTTTTTAAAATCTACCTTTATATTTCCCTGTAACTCTTGTCCCTGTCATTGCAGGACAAAACAGTCATATCATTTTTGCATTCTCAGGAAAGGCATAATTCCGAATTCCATGTTGGGGTCTCAATATTCTCAAAGTTTCCTTTGGGCATTGGGAAATATCTGCTCTCAGTAAAACCTCCAAAGAAGACTCCTGATAGGGCATAACACATTGATAAGAATCAAAGTATGTGTGGGAAAAGGCCATTAATATCACATAGACTCCCGCATATGGAAACCCTATTGTAATGATTTTGAGATTTTTTTGAAGGAGAATTTTGAATTGATTGAGTCTGACCTTTGCAATTTGGCAAAGTTCTCTATACAATTCCTACAAAAATGCCATCTCAGGTGGACCCATTGCAACTATGAGATGTACAAGTCGTTATGTCAAAAACGAACTTTACAAATTTCGAGGGTGGGGGAAGGGCGTGGGGAGAATTTAGTGGGGGGTTGGAGGGGGGGTGGATGAGAAGGGATGGGAAGGGGAAACAAAGGAGGAGGCTACAATGCTTGATAAGAAATATACTCATTATCTTGCCCATGTAATTGTAACTCCTCTGTACCGTATTTTCGCAATAAGAAATAAAAATTTAAAAAATGCCATCCCATCATAAGGGAGTAATTTGAAATACTTTGGCCAAACACTATGCTTTCTAGACTTTCAATGTTACACAGAAATATTTTAAATGCTTCTCTTCTTGCTTTTTTTATTTTTGTCTGTCTCAGTGTATGTAGTGTGGGCTTGGGCATTGTCCCTGCACCCTCGAGCCCAAGGCTTAAGCTCTGCCCCTTGAGAGAGAGTGACACTTTCAATTTTCTCCTGATCATTTGGAGAAAAAAATCTCATGGACTTGCCCGTCTGTGCTGGCTGTTAACCTCCACCCCAAGATATCAGTTTCCTGAGTACCTGGGACTACAGTACTGAGCCATCAGCACTCAGTTACTCTTACTCTTCTCTAATGAAATAGCATAGTAGTAACTTAAAAATTATCCACGGGTATTTAAATATTGAAGAAATTTTGCATCATTTCCAAAGAGAAAATTTGCACTGAAGTATGCCATTCCAAGTTGATGCTGCTTCTTCCTGAAGAGGAAACCCCTATATCAATGAGGAAGGAAAATGTAAATTATCAGAGACTTGTAAAACCTATAACCATGTACACAAAATATTAAAGATGTTGTAGAAAAATCATCTTGCAGTTGGACAGAATTGATTCATTTAAATGAGATTACATTAATAGCCAGTGTTTTTCAGTTTTAACCATTGCATTATAAAAAACGATAAACCTCTAAATGAGTGCTAACATATACCTCTTTGTTCGAAGGTTAGACAGTTTCTACACACTATTTAGTATCTACACAGTGACATATATTTCTCATTTATATTCCCTGTTTGAAGACATTTACCAATTACTTGTAATTAAGGCTGGACAAAACTTATTATTTCTCAACATTCACTATTCCTACTATCCCTACATTTATCATTCTAATCCTCATTTAGAAACAAATTCAATGCCTCCATCAGAATGAATAACATCACCCCATTTGTTAGCAAATGAAAAGACTTGGGGAAAAAATTATATTAAGTGAAGTTAGGCTGGCCCAAAGAAATATAGGTCCCATGATTTTCCTTAATTGCAATAAATAGTATAACTTAAGGAGAAGCAGAAAAGTTCAAAAACTGTGTAAATATAACCATACAAGAAGATGTTAAATGAAATGAACCCCTAGATAGGGACACAACTTATTTCTACTTTCTTGCTATTGTTTTTCATGATTCCAAATTGTTCTATGTGATTTGTTTTTCTTTTTTGTTCTTCCCCAAGTTATATCCCTGTTTTCACTGTATTTGATGAGAGTGGCCTGCAACTTACATATGTATATTTTTCTAATTTGTGGAAGGAAGGGAAATAACAAAATGCTGAAACAAAATACTAGTTAATGTATTGTAACAATGAGATGTACAAGACATTAAATTGAAAACCAATTTTACAATTTGAGGGTATGGGAGACGAGGGGAGGTAGGGGCGGGAAAAACAAAGGAGGAAGTAACAATGCTCGATAGAAAATGTACTCATTACCTTAATCATGCAATTCTAACCCCTCTCTACACTATTTTTGCAATAAAAAGTTTATTTAAAAGGAACTGAAGTAGTTCCTGCTACCTCATAGTCCAGGTGGAGGAGCATGGTAAATTTTGGATTAATGACATATTAGTGAAAAAGCTTTCTCATAGGAGGACATGTATTTAATTGGCGATCAACAATTTTGAGGGGTCATTATGAGGAAATGTCTTCTTCTGCCCTATATGCACACAATTTTAGGTCTATTTTATAATACATGAAATTCTGATTTCCTGTTCTTATGCAAACTGCCATAAAAAAGAATAAAATCTGCATTGGCAATTAGTGCACTAATCAAACCAGACAGTATGGTAGACACAAGCATATATATATAAGCAGTATGATCTTTCTATTTTTTATTTATTTATTTTTGTTTTTTCAGTCATGGGACTTGAATTCTGGACCTGGGCACTATCCCTCAGCTCTTCCATTCAAGGGAATGCTCTACTGCTTGAACCACAGTGCCACTTCCAGTTTTCTAGTACTTTCTTGGAGAAGAGAGTCTCATGGAATTTCCTGCCTGGGCTGGCTTTGAACCGCTGTCCTCAGATGTCAGCCTCCTGAGAAGCTAGGATTACAGGCATGAGTCCTGGCACCCAATTCAGTATGATCTTTTTATATCTGAGTTAGAAAGGGTAGGAAGGCCACCAAATGTTCAATTCTACTGAACAACATCAGAGTTCTCAGGAATTCAAAAAGGGGAAAAATAGAGCATGCTCTGTGACCTTCCCTTTTAACATTTGTTCATGCAGGGAACCATTGACTTGCTATAAGGTGGGATGATGTTCAATACGTTGAGTAATCATGACAAAGATATTATGGTTCTATCATGATAGAATACCTGTAGCTCCATCCTCAAGACACACTACAAGCAAGTGACTACTGCTGTTGAGATACCTACTTGATGTTCGACCTTCTTTCTCCAGAGGGTAAGGATTTCTTCTCTGTTTGGTTGATCATTTTACTTTGACACACACCAGAAAGGATCAATTTATTTTCAATCTTCTAGAATATACTCGCTTATGTTTTTGAACCCCCTCTTGTATATAAATACCACACTTTGTCCAGTTTCTCTAAATCACTGGTTTGGTTTCTCACAAGTTCACTCTCCTATTCTATTTCCTTTATTTTACAGTAACTCCAAGCAACTGACTACAAAACTAAAATGATTTCTCCCTGTGTAAGCATAGTTGAAATCTATGAAATCGAGTCTCAATCTTCCCTTACTTTCCTCACATTATTCATTAAATCTTTCACAAGAACTTGGTAAGTCGGACTTCTTGTTGTTAATCCAGTTACAAGACTGAGCTATAGTTTGGGTCAATGACATGATACTGGTAAAGACACATTCATCCATTTCAACTTTGCAAGAATATTTTACTATGTTAGAATTGTTATGCATGTTGCTTTTGGGTAAACAACAATCCATTCATACAACAGTCAAAGAAAGGTTGGACAAATGGGATTGCATGAAATTGCAGAGCTTCTGCATGGCACAGGACATAGCTAACAAGATCAATCGAAAGAAAGCCCACGGTATGGGAGCAGATCTTTACTAGCCATAAAACGGACAAGGATTTCATATCTAAAATATACTTAGAGGGTCTGGGAAGGTGGCTCAGTTGTAGAGTGCTTGCCTTGCATGCCTGAGGCCCTAGGTTCGATTCTCAGCACCACATAGGCAAAAAGAAAAAAGCCGTAAGTTGCACTGTGGCTCAAGTGGTAGAGCGCTAGCCTTGAGCTAAAGAGCTGAGGAACAGCGCCCTGGCCCAGACTTCAGGCCCACTACCAGGCCCCCATGCCCCCCAAAATAAATAAAATAAAATATACTTAGAACTTAAAAAATTGAATCATCCAACAACAAATCCTGAAAGAAACAATTGCCTGGTCAGTAAGTGGGCCAATGACTTAAAGAGAAACTTCACTGAAAGAGAAATAAGAAAGACCAATAGAACCATGAAGAAATGTTCAACATCTCTAGCCATAAAAGAAATGCAAATCAAAACAACATTGAGATTCCACCTCACATAGTTTGAATGCCTATAACAAAAGAATCTAATAACAGATACTGAAGGAGATGTGGCAAAAAGGAACCCTACTACATTGTTGGTGGGAATATAAACTTGTTCAACCACTTTGGAAAATAACATGGAGTTTCCTGAAATGACTCCCCATAGAGCTCCCCTACGACCCAGCAAATACCCTTTTGGGCATTTAACCAAGTGATCACAAACAAGACCATACTGTAGCTTCCAACACTACTATGCTAATCCTAGCATTATTTACCATAAGTAAGATATGGAACCAATCCAGGTGCACCTCAGTAAATGAATGGATCAAGAAAATGTGATATATATATATATGAATTCTGTTAGGAAATGGAAAGCGTTGGAAAAATTATATAAAGTGAAGTAAGCCAGGCCCAAAGAAACATACTTCCCATGGTTTACTTTATTTGCAATAACTAGTATAAGCTTAGGACAAGCAAATAAGTCAAAGGCTTTTTCTCTCTCTCCCTGTCTATATATATTATCTATAATATATAACATATATAAATGTTGGTGGTAAGAGAAATGATCACAAAGTTAGGGACACAGTATTTTTTCTGTGCTATGGTTTTAATATATTTAAAATGCAGTATATAATTTTTTTGTTTCTTTGGTATGTTCCTCCACCACCCGTATTTTCACTGTATTTGATTCCAGTGTCTTCCCTCCCGTATATACATTTGTCTAATTTGGGGAGGGAAAGGGAAAAAACAAAATGTTCAAATTTGGATAAAGGTTGACCCATTGTAAAAAGGCGATAACCAAGATTGTATGTGGAAAATGAACTTTACAATCTAGGTGGGAGGGAGTAGTTGGGGAGCTGGGGAAGAAGCGATGGTATGGGAAATACAAAGGAGGAGGCAACAATGCTAGATAAAAATGGACTCATTACTATATTATATAACTGTAACCCCTCTGTACAGTATTTTTACTATATATATGTATATATATATACACATATATATGAACAAATTCATGCTAGTGATTGACAAAATCCTTTTCATGTGCACTGCAGTTATTTGCATTTCTATTTTGGCCAGAGATATTAAATATTTCTGTATGCATCTACTAGTCATGTTTATTTCATACCCAGAAGAATATCTTGAATAATTTAGAAAAGGTATAAATGAGGTGGTTGTTTCTTTTTTTTGTCTTTTTAATTTTTATTTATTTATTTTATTTTATTTGTGAATATATTGTATAGAGGGGTTAAAATTACATGGGCAGGATAATGCATACATTTCTTACCAAGCATTGCAGCCTCCTCCTTTGTTTACCCTTCACATCCCTTCCCAGCCTCTCCCCTCCCCCCTCAGTCCCAATACTTCTCCCCCCCCCCCTCGACCCCCCGCACTGACGTTGTAAAGCTCATTTTGGACATGACAACTTGTACTTCTCATTGTTGCAACAGGTCCACCTGTATCCTTAAACGACTTGTTTTTCCCCCTCTCCTCCACAAGTTATACTGACATCAAATATATTGAAAGCAGGGTTTATATTGTGGGGGAGGGACATACAAAGCAACAAAGAAATAATCTTATAAATGCGTTAGAAACAAATGCATGAAAGAAAAAAACATTAAAATACATACCTAAGGGTTCATTTTCCTAACATCACATCATCTGACATTTTCCGCTTGACTCCTACATATACTAGATATTGCAAATAAGGGAAACCATAGGACCTATGTTTCTTTGGGCCTGGCTTACTTCACTTAATATAATTTTTTCCAAGTCTTTCCATTTCTTAACAAATCGGGCAATGTCATTCTTTCTCATGGAGGCATAGAATTCCATTGTGTATATATACCACATTTTCTTGATCCATTCATCTACTGAGGGGCATTTGGGCTGGTTCCATATCTTAGCTATGGTAAATAATGCTGCAATAAACATAGTTGTGCTGGTAGCTTTAGTGTGGTCTTGTTAGAAAATATTTGGGTAAATGCCCAAAAGTGGGATTGGTGGATCATAGGGGAATTCTATGTGGAGGCTTTTGAGGAACTTCCATACTGCTTTCCAAAGTGGTTGAACAAGTTTACATTCCCACCAACAATGAAGTAAGGTTCCCTTCTGTCCATATCGGCTCCATCATCTGTTGTTGTTAGAGTTCTTGATTTTTGCCATTCTAACTGGAGTGAGGTGGTATCTCAATGTTGTTTTGATTTGCATTTCTTTTATGGCTAGGGAGGTTGAGCATTTCTTCATGTGTCTATTGGCCATCCTTCTTTCTTCTTCAGAGAAGTTTCTCTTTAAGTCTTTCACCCACTTATTTATTGGGCAGCTGTTTCTTTGAGGATTTGTTGTTGGGGGGTTTAATTTTTTGAGTTGCAAGTATATTTTAGATATGAGACCCTTGTGTGTTGTAAGGCTAGTGAAGATCTTCTCCCAATCCGTGGGCTTTCTATTGATCTTGCTAGCTATGTCATTTGCCCTGCAGAAACTCTGTAACTTCATGCAATCCCATTTGTCCAACCTTTCTTTGATTTGTTGTGTTTCCGGGTCTCTATTCAGAAAATTTCAGCCTGAGCCAAGGAGACCTAGGGTTTCTCCTATTCCATCCTGTAATGTTTTCAGAGTGTCTGCTTTGACTTCGAGGACTTTGATCCATTTGGAGTTGATTCTGGTGCAGGGTGATATATATGGATCTAGCTTTAGTTTTCTACAAGTAGTTTACCAATTTTGCCAGCACCATTTACTGAAGAGGCTGTCTTTCCTCCATTCTATTGTTTTAGCTCCCTTATCGAAGATTAGATGGCTATAGGTTCATTTCTGGGTTTTCAATTTTATTCCATTGGTCCTGAGGTCTGTTCTTATGCCAATACCAAGCTGTTTTGATTACTATGGCTTTATAGTAGAGTTTGAAATTTGGTATTGATATTCCTCCAGCAGTGTTCTTTCTGTTTTGGAGCGTTTTTGCTATTCGGGGTCTTTTATTGTTCCATATGAATTTTTGGATTGCCTCTGCTATTTCCTTGAAGAATGAGCTTGGAATTTTGATAGGTATCGCGTTGAATTTGAAGACAGCCTTGGGAAGAATTGCCATTTTCACGATGTTAATCTTTCCAATACAGGAGCATGGGAGGTTTTGCCATTTTTTAAGTTCTGTGTTGATTTCCTTTTCCAAGTTTTTAAACTATTCATCATAGAGATCCTTCACTTCTTTGGTTAAGTTAATTCCTAGGTGTTTTAATTTTTGTGTGGCTATTACAAATGAAGTTGGTTTCCTAATTTCAGCCACACTTTTCTCATTGTTGGCATACAGAAAAGCCATTGATTTTTGGGGGTTAATTTTATAACCTGCTACTTTGCCAAAGTATTGAATCAGCTTGAGTAATTTGGATGTGGAGTCTATGGGATTCTTTAAATACAAGATCATGTCGTTTGAAAAGAAGGAGAGTTTTATTTCTTCTTTCCCTATTTGGATCCCCTTTATGTCTGCATCTTGTCTTATTGCTGTAGCTAGGCATTCTAATACTAGATTGAAGAGAAGTGGAGAGAGTGGACATCCTTGTCTTGTTCCTGAGTTAAGAGGAAATGGCTTTAATTTTTCACCATTAAGTATAATGCTGGCTGTAGGTTTGTCATATACCGCCTTTATTGTATTGAGGAATGTTCCATGGATTCCTAATTTTTCCAAAACCTTCATCATAATGGGGTGTTGGATCTTGCCAAATGCGTTTTCTGCATCTATTGAGATAACCATGTGGTTCTTATTCTTGCTCCTGTTGATGTGATGAATAATATTAATTGATTTGTGTTTATCGAACCAGAAATGAATCCTGTTTGATCGTGGTGTATGATTTTTTGGATGAATTGTTGAAGTCGATTGGCCAAAATTTTGTTGAGAACTTTTGTATCAATATTCATCAAAGAAATGGGTCTATAGTCCTCTTTCTTTGATGAGTCACTGCCTGGTTTTGGGATGAGGGTTATGATGGCTTCATAGAATGTGTTCGGTAGTGAGCTTTCTCTTTCAATTTCATTGAAGAGTTGGAGGAGTATTGGTGTGAGCTCTGTTTTGAAGGCCTTGTAAAATTCCGCTGTAAAACCATGTGGTCCTGGACTTTTCTTAGCTGGGAGGTCTCTTATTGCTGTTTCTATTTCAAAGCTTGATATGGGCCTGTTAAGCTGGTTTAACTCATCTTGGTTTAGTTTTGGCATGTCAATATTTGCTAGGAAAAGGTCCATTTCTGTCAAGTTCTCAAACTCATTAGCATAAAGCTTTGAGAAGTATTCCCTTATAATGTTTTGAATCTTGGTTGTTTCCGTGGTGATGTTTCCATTCTCGTCTCTGAGTTTATTTATTTTGGTGTGTTCTCTTCTTTTTCTGATAAGATTTGCTAAGGGTCTGTCAATTTTGTTAATTTTTTCAAAGAACCAACTCTTTGTTTTGTTGATTCTTTCTATAGTTTTTTTGGATTCTAATTCATTTAATTCTGATTTAATTTTAATTATTTCTTTCCATCTACTGGACTGGAGTTTATCTTGCTGCTCTTTTTCAAGGAGGTTTAGATGTGTCATTAAATTGTTGGTTTCAGATCTCTACAATTTGTTGATGTAGGAGCTCAGAGCTATAAACTTGCCTCTGAGTACTGCTTTTGCTGTGTCCCAGTGGAGCTGGTAATTTGTGTGTTCATTTTTGTTGAATAGCATGAACATTTGAATTTCCTTTCTAATATCTTCCATGACCCACTCGTGATTCAGCAGTGTGTTGTTCAGCCTCCATGTGATACCAGACTTTCTTAGGTGGCTTTTGGTGTTGAGTTCTAATTTTATTCCCTTGTGGTCAGAGAGAATGCAAGGTATAACTTCAATGTTTCTGAATTTGGACAAGTTTGCTTTGTGGCCTAAAATGTGGTCTATTTTAGAAAATGTTCCATGTGCTCCTGAGAAAAACATGTATTCTGATGCTGCTGGGTGAAATGTTCGGAAGATATCTGTTAAATCTAGTTCATCTATGCAGCTGTTTAGATCTGTGGTTTCTCTGTTGAGTTTTGCCGAGTTGATCTATCTAGTGGGGAGAGTGGTGTGTTAAAATCCCCAGCAATTAATGTCTTTGGAGTTATATGGGATTTGAGAGAAAGTGTTGTGAGCCGACAGTAAAACTCCAAGGTCATCTTCACCCTTGTGCTCACTTGAACGCACTTACAAGGAACTGGCTTTCATGAATAACACCAGGTGTCCGGGTTTGCCTTGCTATGTCTGTAGAATTTGTTTTACTATCACTTGACCTTGTCTTGTTTCTTTCTACACCCTTGTTTTTATTAAAATTTTCCTTGCTTTTCTGCACTATGGTGACCTTAGGTTACCTCTTGACTTCTAATAGTATAAATAAGGAGAGTTAAAAATAAACGGGGCTGCAGTCTTGAGCTGCAGACCTCCCGACCCCATCCTTTGTCTTATGTCTTTATTTTTCCATCCTCGCCCCCTAAATCAGGAGTCCCTTTCATTGCTGGCAGGTTCCTGCAAGTAGTGTTTCATGGATAAATCTGGGTGCTCCATTGTTTAGCGAGTAGATATTTAGAATTGTAATATCCTCCTGAAAGAGAGATCCCTTAATTAGTATGTAGCAACCTTCTTTATCTCTTCTCAGGAATTTTAATTTGAAGTCTATTTTATCTGATATTAGGATTGCAACTCCCGCCTGTTTATGGGGGCCGTTTGCTTGGTAGATTTTGTTCCAGCCTTTAGCATTGAAAATGTGTTTGTTTTACGGGCAAGATGTGACTCCTGCAGGCAGCAGATAGAAGGGTCTTGTTTTTTAATCCAACTAGACAGTCTATGTCGCTTAATTGGGGAGTTCAGTCCGTTAACGTTGAGAGAAAGGACTGAGAGGTATTTGCGAGTTCCTGCCATGTTATCCACCTTCTTGTGGGTTGCGAAAACTGGGTTCTTCCTATGGTTCTTGGATTCTCAGTTTGGGTGCAGTTTCTTGACCTTTATTGTGGTCTTGTTGGTTTTCTATGTGTAGGACATCTTTAAGAATCTTTTGTAGGGCTGGTTTGGTGGAGACGTATTGTTTCAATTTTTCTTTGTTATGGAAGGTTTTTATTTGGCCTTCAGTTATGAAGGAGAGTTTAGCTGGGTACAGTATTCTTGGTTGATAGTTGTTTGTTTTAGGGCATGGCATACATCATTCCAGGCTCTTCTTGCTTTGATTGTCTCTGCTGAGAAATCTGAAGTGATTCTAATTGGTTTTCCTTTATAGGTGATTAATCTTTTCTCCTTGACAGGTTTAAGGATCTTTTCCTTGGTCTGAGTTGATCCTGTTTGGATTATAATGTGAAGGTGGGATGTCCTATCCTGGTCTGGTCTGTTTGGAGTTCTAAAAGCTTCTTGTACCTGAATAGGCCTATCTTTTTGCATGTTTGGGAAGTTCTCTGATAGGATCCTGTTAAACAAGTTTCCTAGGCCATTAACTTCTGTTTCTAGGTGCTCCTCTACACCCATTATCCTTAGATTAGGCCTTCTGATGGTGTCTTCCAAGTGTTGGATAGATCTATCATATTTCTTGGACTTGTCTTGGATGGTTGTATGTTCTTTCTCTATAATATCTAGGCTGTCTTCATTCCCCAACATTCGATCTTCTGCATGGTCTAACCTGCTGTCAAGACTCTCTACTTTGTTTTTTATCTCTTTTCCTTCTAATTGGTCAGCTTTGATGGCTTCAAGTTCTTTGTTGAAGCTTTGTTTTAGATCTTGTATGAACTTCTTTACTTCCTTAATTTGATGTTCAGTGTTTATCACTTAGTTGATTGGTTATGGTTTCCTTGGACTCTAATTCCTTCTGTTGGGTTCCATTCAGCATTCCCTTTGTGGTCTCCCTGACTTCCTCCAGCTCTTTGTTAATGCATTCCATGAGTGCCTTTAGTGATCTTTGTGTATTCTCTTCCTGCTCTCTCAATTCCTGTATTACTCTTTGATTAGCTTCCTCCCGTTCGTGGAATTCCTGTAGTTCTCTTTGAGTGTTCTCAGCCTGTTCACGCCATTCCTGCCTTTCTCTTTGAGTATTCTCAAGCTGCTCATGCAAATCCTGTATCAGCTTTTGAGTAGCTTCCTCTCGCCTATGATATTCCTGCATAAACTTTTGGAGTGCCTCCTCTCTCTCCCTATCACGCTCATACACAGAACTTTGTATGCTTTCAATCTTTAGATTTATCATGTTTGCCAGCAGTGTTTGTAGAGCTATTTGGGAATTCTCCTCTGGATTATTCATTATCTGTTCTGTCCCCTGAGATACCCGGATTTGCCATTTTTCTTGTGTTTTTCCGGCTTACTCTGCCCATTTGAGATGAAAATAGCACCAGTTTTGTGCTAGAACACTATCTTAAGGCAAGCATCAACCCAAGTCTGAATTTGCACAGTCAATAGTCTACAGATACAATCTAGTTCAACAGATACATCTTTTCAACATCAAACAACTATACGTTAATGGGCTACAAACTGCAAAGAAGAATTTGGAAGACCAGAAATTATTAGGGTTAGGGAGAGATGTGGGTAAAAAAATAGGAATAGATTGATGTGGGGAGGTTCAGGGAGAGTTAACTAAGTCTTAATCTCAAAGCAGGAAATAGGTTGGGTAGGATGAAAGTAGAGAGAGAGAAAAAAAAGAAAGGGAACGGGAAAAGAAAAGAGACCAGAAAAAATAGAAAGGTAGAAAATAATAAAATTTTGTAGATGCGATAACAATCTATTTAGATAAGAACGTGAATTTATTGAGAGAAGGGGAGGGATATAAAGGAGATGTGAAAAACTTAAAAATAAAAATGTTTTAAATATTATATAGGTATAAAGAGGTAGTATTGCTATTAAGGAATTTAAGTCTTAGAGGTTTTGACTTGAGTAATAAATTTGTGGATTAAGTGTGTACACAATGGGGGATAGGGTCTAATACTCAACTACGGGTTTATCTGAGGATGTGCAGGACAAGATTTAAGTCATATAAAGAAGAACAAAAAAGAGGAAAACATGAAAAGGATAAGAAAGGAAGAAGAAAAAGATGAAAAATTCAGTAGAGCTTAACAAAAAGATAATTTAAAAAGCAAATAAAAAGAGAAAGAAGACCAAAAAAGAAAGCAAAAACGCACACTCCCGTATCCCCAAAATAAAAATTATAAGAGGAAAAGAAAGTTTCTGGAAAACAATTTTTTAGCAAAAAAGGCAAAGATTAAAGATTGAAAAAAGTTTTAGAAAAGAAAAAAAAAATTTTTTATATAAGATACCAAAAATAAAAACTAAAAAAAAAAAAAAAAAAGACGAAGAGGAAGAGAAAAAAGAAAAACAAACAAACAAACAAAAAAAACAAAAAAATAAATAAATAAACTTCTTTGATTTTTTTTTGAGAGGAGTGGGAAAAATCCTGTATCCTGTATCTCCCTCTGTCAGTAACCAGCCTCTTGTTGGAGTCTGGTCTGCTTTTGGTCGTGTGGCTTGGTTGTTTTCTTAAGTCAGTTTGTTCGAACAGGCAGTAAAATGCTCTGCTTTACCCAGGATTTGGCGATCCTCCTCCCAGGCTAGTTCATTGGGAGACAGATCTGCTTTGAGTATCACAAAAGAGGGGGATGCAGTGATGAGCCTAGGTTCTGGTAGCTTTTCTGGGGCTGGTTTGTGAAAACCTCACAGAGCCCAGCCTGGAGCCATTCTCAGGGTTTCTGTTTACTGATTTTCAATTGCTTGTCGAGGCTGCTAGAGGGAGGGGCAGCCTCTGGCTCTGATTACCCAGTGAAGAAACCCACTCCTCGGGCTGGCGCCTGAGCTGGGTGACTTTTCCCTGGGTGGAGCTGAGTCTGGCAGGTCACGCCGCTGTTAAGTTCTTGTGACCTGCTAAATGACTTGTTTTATTCCAAGGCCTGAGCTGGAGCTAGCAGCTCCTCCGAGCTTTGTTGGTATCCAAGATGGAGATCACCGGTGCTGGGGGGGGAGGGGTGGCCTTCCCTCCTCTGCTCCCTGAGAAGGAGTGAGGAAGTCAGGCTCCTACTCATGCCGAGTCTTAGTTCCTGGGTCGTCTCTGGTCTGCGAACTGCAGGATGAAGATGTCTGCTCCTTGTCGGTTCTTGCTGGTGTTGAGGAGAATCCGCTCGCCTGCTGCATCTGGCTCCTTTGACCTGGGCTCTCTGTTGCTCAGGTATGGCACCTGCGCTCATCCGCCACTGCCACAGCTGCCGCCGCCACGGCAGCTGCTGGCAAGGGCTCAGAAGTGTCTCCTTGCCTGGGTTTCCTTCTCTGGCCTAACTCTCTGTCCTGTGATGGCACACTTGGTGTAATTCTCTGACTTAGGACTGTTCACTGGAACTCTAAAACTGCTTTCTATGTGAGAGCTTACTTAGACTCCAGCTTCTCCTCTGCCATCTTGAGGTGGTTGTTTCTTAATGAAGTTGTTTTTTTTTTTAAGATTTTTATTGTAAAAGTAATGTACAGAGGAGTTACGGGTATATGAGCAAAGTAATGCACACATTTCCTATCAAGCATTGTTGCCCCTTCCATTGTTTTTCCACTACCATTCTGTTCCTCCCACCTCCACATCCAAACTCCTCCCCCTCTCCAGCTTAAATTGTAAAGTTCGTTTCAACAAGTGTCTTGTACATCTGATTGTTACAATAGGCCAACATGTATCCCTATTTAAACCTTTTTTTATTTTTTTTTTCCTTTTACTTCTCCAAATTAGAGAAGATGCAAGGCACCGACATCAAATATAGTGAAATCATGGATTATACTGTGGGGAGGAACATAAAAAGCAACAACAAAAAATCACATTGTACATTATGAATGCGTTAGAAACTTCACCAAGCAAGAAAAAAAAATTTGTGTCCTTATCTTGGGGTTCAATTCAATTAACATCATTTTATCTTGTCCAATGTACATAGCTTTTGAACTGTATTGATTGTCCCAGACACATACTAGTTATTTCAAATAAGGGAAACAACGGGAACTATGTTTCTTTGAACATGGCTTACTTCACTTAATATAATTTTTGCATGTCTTTCCATTTCCTAACAAAATGGGAAGATGTTATGCTTTCTAATGGAGGCAAAGTATATATGTATGTATGTATGTGTATATATATATATATATATATATATATATATATATATATATATATATGCCACATTTTTCTGATCCATTTATCTACTGAGGGGGATTTGGGTTGTTTTCATATCTTATCTATGGTAAATATTGCTACCATAAACATAGTTGTTCAGGGAGGTTTAGTATGGTCTTGTTTGTGATCATTTGCTGGGTCAAAGGGGAGCCCTATATGGAGTCTTTTGAGGATCCTCCATACTGCTTTCAAAAGTGGTTGAACAAGATTACTCTCCCACCTACAATGCCGTATGGTTCCTTTTTGGCCATAATACTTCCAGCATTTGTTATTATTAGAGATATTGATTATAGCCATTCTAACTGGAGTGAGGTGGAATCTCAATGTTGTTTTAATTTGCATTTCTTTTATCCCCATATAGGTTGAAAATTTCTTCATGTGTGTATTCGTCATTACTATTTCCTCTTCAGAGTAGTTTCTCTTATGAATTAGCGCCCTTATTTATCAGGCAGTTTTCTCTTTGAGGATTTGTGTATTTGTTATTGTGTAGATTTAATTTTATGAGCCCATGGCCCTTACAGGTTGGATAGGTAGATGTTCAATAGATTTTCTCCCAAATGTGGGTTTTTACTCATATTTATCTTGCTACCTCTGACTATTGCTATGCAAAAATTGTCTAGTTAAAACAAAACAATATGTTAAGGCCTTCTTTGATTTGTTGTGACTAGATTGTTATGTATTAAATTTTGACCTGAGTATCCAAGTCGATACGTCATCCTCTATTCCATAGTATCATATTTCATGATACGTAAACTTACTTTGATGACTTCATTTCATTTGAACTTCGTTCTGGTGTAAGTTGAAATAAACTCTACTTTCAATTATTCATGCATATATACCTGTTTCAACCTGCACCATATTGAGAAGAGTTTCCATTTCCTCTATATGAAGATTTTGACACCTTTATCAAAATTTAGGTGGCCATAATTCTCTGGGATGATTTCTGTGCCTTTATTGCTATTCTATTGTTCTTTAGGACTGTTTATGAGCCAGGTCTAACTTGATAAACGTATGTATTTGTGTGGATACCCACGTGTATATACACATCAGTTTGGCGAATATTAGAACATACAGAAATTGAAACAAGGCACATATGTCCTAATAATAGCACAGTTGCCATGAAATTCAATGAATAATAGAGTAGTGACCATAATTTATATTTGTTGGGTTGTCTGTGCCATGCTCAAGTTCAAATGACTGATGCACAAGTTGATCTGAGAGTCCTGAGGTCATGAACTGGAAATGACCATTCTTTGCCCTATCACAATGACTAAGATAATCTCAAGGGGCATATTCAAAAAGGTTACAATTGTATGTAAAACCAAACCAGTGTGGATGTTTTCGTCCTTCTTATGGGAGAATCCTGCTTTATTTCACTGAATCTGATTCACTTTAGGAGATATCAATGAAATGTAAAATTTTGTGCACCTTCAAAATACTATTTCTATAGGTCATTTGGCTCTTGGTTGTTCACAGATCATCAAATACTGATATTATTCTTTCATTTCCACTTTCTGCTGTGTGTTTTGATGTCACATTCTCTTTTTTCCTTCATTGTTTTTTTAGTCGTCGATCTTGAACTCTGGTTTTGGTTGTGTCCTTGTGCTCTTCAGCTGAAGGCAAAGGCTTTATCACTTGATCAAAACGCCACTGGTGGTTTTCTAGTGTTTGTTGAGATAAGCCTCCACACAGAGTTTCCTACCAGGACTGGCTTTGACCTTCATCCTCACATCTCAGACTCCTTAGTAGCTAGAATTAGTGGATGAGCCACCAGTGTGCAGCTCTATGTCACATTTAAAGGCACAGGATTTACTTACTTTGTAATTATGTACATAGTGTAAAGTATTTCCTAAGATACCATTATTAATATACATACATATACTAACATATATGCATATATACATACGTACACACACACACACACACACACACACACACACGTATATATATATATATATATATATATATATATATATATATATATATGCAATCAATTACTTCAATCCTAGCTGGATAAATTTCATTAAAGAATCACCCTGTTTCAGGGGCTGAAATATAACAAAGCAGTTATCTTTTTCTGGAATATTTTTAGGGAACTGAATACTTCTCTAGAACCAACAGACTATCCAAACAAGACTGATGTAAAAGCAGTTCTATGTAGCTATAAACAGTATGATCAAAGTTCAGACGAGTTAGAGGTTAAAAACACTAACAGCACCCTTCTACTGAAGCCTAATGGAATTCAAAATTATAGCACTCAGAAAAGAAATTTTTCCTTTGGTCTTTGGGCCAGAAGGGAGCATTTCAATTGACAAAGGCTGGCTTGCTGAAGAAGGACCTGAAATCATGAACGAGAATATTATTATGTCAGTAGAACAATAATTTTGGTCCTATACAGAGGATACACTGGAATGGGCCGCTGGAAGTGAAATGTGTATTTGATTGAAGGGCTTCAGGCTGTCTTTGGTCAGTCCACTTATCCTTAGATAAGCAGCAGCAGACACTTAAATGTGCACAAATTAGTTATTAATTTCCATGTTATCAGTTTACATTTTTCCTTTTACTCTCAGTTTTAAACATTACTCATATTCAATGCTTTTCTGAGTATCAGTTGTCTTCCTAGAAGTTCATTATCAGATTATATTCTCTAGGTTGGATTGTCATGTCAATACACTCCACTCTGAATTGCAGTGTTGTTTCTATCATATAATTATAGATCCTCTCTCTAAATTTCTTTCATGCTAGTGTGTCTAACATATGTACAAGATAATTCTTTGTTACTTTCTCTGTCTCTCCCCCACAATATAAAGCCCTGTTCTCACTGTATAATGTGTGGAGGACAAAGAAAAAAAACAAATTGTTTAAATAAGGATACAGGTGGACCATTTGCAACAATGCGATGTACAAGATGGTATGTTGAAAATGAACTTTACAACTTTGTCTGGTGGGGGTGTGTATATGGGAAGAGGCCGGATGCAGGGGCTTGGAGATGAAAAGGGATGGAAAGGGAAACAAAGGAAGAATCAACAATGTTTGATAAGAAATGCACTCTTTACTTTGCCCATGTAATTATAATCACTCTGTATGGTATTTTCACAATTAAAAACATAAAAATGAAAATAAATAAATATCTGGTCCATATTCAATCAACTACCCAAATTTAAACCTATATCTTTGCTAGGAAGCTCTTTAGCATAATTTCCTCAAAGTTATTAATAACAGGCAAAAAAAGTGTCAAAATATACTTGCAAAAATGATATAAGCTAAGCACATGAACTTTTATGACTATACATTTTTCAATAGTTTCCTGACAATTTCCTAGCAAAATTTACAGTGTGATCCTCCATGTAGAAGGCTCTTTGAAATATAATAAACAAAATATACATTTTAAAATACAATTTTTATTAAAATTTTAACTTATATGAATACCTATGTGAATTTAGCTGCTTATCCTTCATATGTACCAGTTAATAGCACAGGATTAATTCCACAAAGATTACTGAAATTTAAGTTCAAAGTATGTATTGAATAAATATTCAGAAATCATATCTAAATCAGGACTTCAAATGAATTTAGAAGTTATTCAGAGGTATTATGTCCTGAAATAGTATTTCTAGTTTTTTATGTCAATATAATTTCTAAACATGGGCCTAGAGGAGGCATAGTAATGCCCTTGTTTTGAGGAAAACTGGAAAGTATTAAACATCTTCTGCAATGATCCATCCTAGTAACCTTGTAGCGACTCTGGAGAGAGAAATCCAAAAGGCAGACACATTTCCTGAGAGTGGGAGGGAAGAAAGTAGGAGGGAATTATAACAAAATGTAGATTATTTGTGGTGATAGAACATGTGAAAATATAGTTGCCAAATTAATTAATTAATTTCTAGTTTAAGTCTAATTCTGTTATTTCCTCTCATTTTCTTGTCATTTCAATGATTTATCATTTATAATAATGTTGACCCACTATCCTATATCTTTGTTTGACTTTGCAGAATAATTAAAGTGTTGTGTTTTTATTGTTGTTATTTAGTTTTCGTTTTGTTTTCTTTTTTTCTTTTTGCTTTAAGTTGCTTTCATTTCATGAAGTTTGTTCTCTTATTTCAAATTGGAATGTATTTGTCTAGAATTTTTCAGGTGATTAACTCATTCTGAATATCCATAAATATTATATTATATTACATTTATATCATAGATATTATATTATGTTATATTATATTTCACATTGGTTTAATTGCTTTTCACTTTTCTGCCTAAATCAATCCAATACAACTCTTGAGAATAGTAAAAAGATGGTCAGTCTTTCCAAAGTTTTTTTTTTTTGGTGGTACTGGGGCTTGAACTCTGGGCCTGCGTGCTGTCCTCCCACTCTTCAGCTCAAGGTTATCACTCTACCACTTGAACTCCAGTGCCACTTCCGGTTTTCTGGTGGTTTATTGGAGATAAGAGTTTCACAGACTTCCCTGCACGAGCTGGCTTTGAACCGTGATCCTCAGATCTCAGCGTCCTGAGTAGCTAGGATTGCAGACATGAACCACCAGCGATGGGCTCACACAGATTTTTTGACAGCATTTAGGGAACAATACAAGTTCATGTCAAATCGTAGAAACAAAAAAATTCATATATTAAAATCAAGGAAAACAAAGAAAAACTCTTATGTTCATACCTTGAACTTTATTTCATGTGACATCACTTTATACAGAAATAAAGTATCTATTTCTATCTATCTATCTATCTATCTATCTATCTATCTATCTATCTATCTATCTATCTATCTATCTATCTATCTATCTATTTATCTATCCATCTATCTATCGGTCTGTCTGTCTGTCTGCCTATCTACCTGTCTATAATCTATTTATCAATCTATGTCACATTTGAGCTTTTCTGATCATCTGATAAATTGCCATAGACGTACGCTAATTTTTGCAAATAAATGATCAGTTTTGTGTTGTTTGTTTGGAAGGGATAACCCAAATAAATCTGAACAGAAGTGACTCTATTAGGATTTTGAAACTTACTATACCAGTCACATCAAGAAGAGAGAAAACTTTTCTCAGGAAATCATGCATTTTGACATATTTTCATTAAGTTTGATATCAATTTTTCCTTTCATTTGGGATGATTAAAATTGGAGACCTGGACTTGTGTTCAAAAACTAAAAGGACACAAACATTGTTTGACTGATGGATTGTAAATTGGAAGGAACTCAAATCAATACAAATACACTTTCAAATACACTTTGCTTTTCTGAATTTCAAGAGATAATTATCAGGGCTAATACTCTGAGATTTCCAGTACTTAGTAATAAATGCATAAATAAGAAATGGAATTTGTTTACTGCATCTTAACAAAATATGCAACAAACAAAATACATGAAATATGAAGAAGGTAGTCAAGAAAGGTTCTTTCATAGGCAACCAGGAAAAATAAATACCTGATAACATTTTGCTTGAAATCAATGCAATCTTGGTTTTCCAAAATATTTCTTCATGAGAAATTCAGAAGAAAAAAAAGTTTATATTATTTCTTACTTGAGTCCCTGAAGAATTATAGTGTTCTAAAGTTCAACTAGGATAAACACTAAGAACTACATTACCTGCACACTTTGAAAGTACTGTTGGGCCAGAAGTCATTGTTACCAAAGTTCAGAAAAATTTTATCAGGTTTACAAATGGATTGAGCACAATTGCTACTTCATTTCCATATAATGTATTTCATTTTTCATACAAAACCATATTATGCATATCATGATTTCTGAGATTACAATTTGTTTTCAGAATAAATAATACAGTGGAAACAGTCCTGTTGCTAATTGGACTGGTTTTTCAAGCATATTTTATGAAGTTCTACCTTCTGAAAGAAATTGAAACAGTGTAGTTAGGGTATAGGTTAGATATGTAAATTCAGTACCTGATCACCAGATATATAGTGGTTTTGAAAACAGTTTGTTTCTGGTGTTGTGCGTAATCAGTAATCAATACATTTCCCATTAAATAATATAACATATTGGCGGAAATCTGGAGAAATTTTGAACATGAGCACAATTCTTAGGATTGACTCGTAATACTGGAAAGAGAGCCGACGGGTAACCCGGAGCATTTTCTATTCATATGGGATAGTATAGACTATAGAAGGATCAAAAACCAATACAAGGAGAAACCTATCACAGGGCATATTAAAATGGAAAAAAATTGAGAATATGAAGAGATTGAGTAATTCTGTCCTTCCAAACAGTGGCCAGCACCAACCAAGAAACAAATCATTTTCTATGAATTTCCATACATTTCCATAAGTGTTCATGTCAGGAACATGAAAGCCAGTTTATGGTGAGCAAAGTAACTATTAATGTTTACATTTTCTGATTCGGTGTTAGGCTATTGTCCAGGCATGAATTACCTGGTAAAGTAATTAAAGCCACTGGAGTCATTGAGAATTGTATAAACTCCTCAATTTTAGAGGTACCATAATTTCCCTATAATCAATTATCGGGAGCCAAAAGTTGAGTCTCTCAACATAATAGGCTTAACTATCTCACTGGAACATCTTGAGGCTGAGTTTACAGAATCCCACCTTTTTACCAAGCCCTAAGTAAACACTCTGCAGCTGCTAAAGACCGACCACCTTTTCACCTTGCCATCACATCCTACAGCTGCTTCAGCCAATGAAGCTTCCTTAACGGCCAAGGATTCCATGCATATAAATACAGCTGTGTGAAAAATAAAATTTAGCAACTTAGCAGCTTGATCAGGATCCCTGTCTTGGTGTCATTCTTCGTGTCTCTTGTCCCTTCATTCCTTCTAGCTTAGGTTCACTTCCCTCGTTGACGTCCTGCGGGTCGGGACAACTGGCGCCCAACGTGGGGCAGGAGCCTCTGACTAAGGAAGGAACGCCGTCCTCCAGGAAAACTTGGCCAAGTAGAGTCTGAGATCACGAGATCTCCTCGACAGACCCTGCCGAGAGACAGGTCCAGGAGGAGAGTGGGGACGGCGCATGGTGAGTGACCCACTATGGGACAAGCAATATCGTCACATGGTATATTTCTGTCAGACCTCAAGGAGGCCTTCAAGACACGAGGAACTCAGGTTAAGAAAAAGGATTTAGAATTATTTTTCTCATTCATAGAGGACTTGTGTCTTTGGTTCTCCTTTGAAGGAATCATAGATGCAAAAAGCTGGCAAAGAGTAGGAGATTGTTTAAAAGATTATTATGAAACCTTTGGTTCAGAAAAGGTTCCTGCTACGGCCTTTTCTTATTGGAATTTGATTAATGACATTTTAAAATATTCTCTGTCTGATAGTGGAATTTTAAAACTTATAAAAACTGGAGAGGAGGTTCTCCAACATGCCTCTCGGCCCCCCTGGGCTTGCCCATCGGTTGTATTAGATATGCCTGCTAGTCAATTTACTGAAAATCCTGTTCAAAAATCTAAAACTTCCCTAAAATATCTTGAAACTCCTTCTCAAAAGATAGATGAACATTATTATCCTGTACCCCAGGCTGCCTATTCCCCTCAGAATAATTTAAATTCCGAAGAGGAGGCCACCCTGGAAGAGGAGGTGGCCCAATATCATCAGCCTGATTGGCCCCCCTTACTCAGTCACCCCCTACCTCAGACTAAATCCTCTACCTCAAATATTCTGCATTCCTCCTATGCGCCCCCTCCCTTTTGTGACCCGGCCTTTCAAGGGCCCACTGCCCCTCCAGATCCAGATGGTTTTTCTCCCCCCCCCTTTACCTAACCTGGCACCTTTATGCGAGGCCCTTCAACATAGGTGAGAACATCTTCAACTTTTAAAAGAACTGCGGTCCCTTGATTATGATCTCTGCATACTGGCCTTGGCCGATACGCCAAAAACACCTGATAAAATTAAGGTTAGATCAGACCATCAATCAGTCCTCGCCTTTCCAGTAACTCGGAGCCAGACAGATAAGATCTCAGAGGGTGGGGAGGATGAATCAGAAGAGGAGGAAAAGGAAGATGAGGAACAGGATACTGGGGATGAAGAGGAACAACCCGCCCAGGAAAGGGGCCAACAAGAGTATAAGAGGCTTAGCCTTCGGTTTATTGAAAAGCCTAAAAATGCATGTGCCCAATATGGCCCGACTGCCCCTTATACGTTAGCCTTATTAGAAAACCAAAGTGCACGCTGGCTCACCCCTAATGATTGGAAGTTTCTGGCCCGCGCCACCCTTAGTGGGGGTGATTTTGTTTTATGGAATGCAGACTTTAAGGAACAATGTAGAGAAACCACGCAAAAAAATTTGGCTAAAACATCTTCAAAAACGTGGACCTAAACTTTTGGGTAATGCACCCTTTGATACCAATGCTAAACAGGCGCGCTTTCCTACCGGACTTTTGGCACAAATTCAAAACGCTGGCCTTTATGCTTGGAAGCGTCTCCCTAAAAAGGGATCAGCTACTACTTCCCTAGCAAAGATTAGACAGGGGCCAGATGAACCCTACAGTGACTTTGTCTCGCGGCTTAACTTGGCTGCAGAAAGGCTTCTTGGGCCGAGTGTTTAAAATGTTCTCTCTACCACCTTTTCCTATTGGAATTTGATTACCACAACCCAGGGGAAACCTTCCCCCCGAGGATGATGCCTTTTCTCTTACAGATGCAGCTAGAACTCCAGACTTGGACCTTCCTGTTTGAATTTATTAAATAACTCCAGACTTGGACCTTCCTGTTTGAATTTATTAAATAACAGATTAATCTCTTGTCTTCTAAGCCCATACAGGTTCATCACCAGAACCTTGATATGGCGGACCAAGGCATTGAGATCTAGGATTTACCCCAGGCTTTTAATTAGTGTTTTGCCATGAGCTTGTTCCAGTGGGAACCCCCTCCTTCTTTTTTCTTATATAGAAAACCCTTCTCCTTATTCATAACTCCTGACCATTCAACGGGCAAGACCTATTGCCATAAGGGATAGGTGTGCCCCTCCTCCTATAGGCCCCTCCGCTTGGGGGAGGATGCACCTATGGGAGGAAGAAAAAAAATGCTCTAATCAAGGGTGCAGGTAAGACTGCAGGGGGATGGATCTGTGAGATCCCAAAACCCAAGACCCCTGAGTGGCAAGCTCTGATGCATGACGGTTGGCATGCATATCCATAAGCCGTCTCCTCAAAAAACATGCCAAGGCCTGTTAAATTCCCCACCCCGAGTGAGGACACTCACTTGGAGTGGAGAAAAACCCTGGGCCCTTAGAGGAACAGAGCCTCTGTCACCCCTTAAAAAGAGCAGCCAACAATTAATGGTCAATTCTCTAAATAAGAAAGGGGGAGATGTCGGGAGCCAAAAGTTGAGTCTCTCAACATAATAGGCTTAACTATCTCACTGGAACATCTTGAGGCTGAGTTTACAGAATCCCACCTTTTTACCAAGCCCTAAGTAAACACTCTGCAGCTGCTAAAGACCGACCACCTTTTCACCTTGCCCTAAAATCCTACAGCTGCTTCGGCCAATGAAGCTTCCTTAACAGCCAAGGATTCCATGCATATAAATACAGCTGTGTGAAAAAGAAAATTTAGCAGCTTAGCAGCTTGATCAGGATTCCTGTCTTGGTGTCATTCTTCGTGTCTCTTGTCCCTTCATTCCTTCTCGTTTAGGTTCATTGCCCTCGTTGAAGTCCTGTGGGTCAGGACATCAAACAATTCATAGATATTTACATCAGAACACTGATTTGTGAGAATCTATTTTGGAATAATTTTTGAGATTGTTCCTTACAATTCCGACTACAATATTGCCATGACGGAAGTAGATCATTGAATCATATTCCTTGTTACTAATCCTGTGTTCACATTTGGCATAATGTTCTTAGAACAAATTCCGGATATTCATAAATACTTGCATGTCAATAAAACTTCAGTGATTTTTTTTCTGTTTCTTCATGAGTCACACTGTCCTATCAAATTACATTTACCAACACATAATATATGCACTAATTATTAGTAATTGTAGCTAACAGTAGGCTACTTTTATGAAGAAAATCAGTTTTAGCCTATCCCATCTGTGCATTGCGCTTAGTTATTTCAAATGTACTCTCAAATTTATCTTTATTACTTTCATTAAAAATGGAGTTTACACAACTATCTAGTATGCAGTAACCTACACAATGGTGAGAGAGAAAAGAGGGCTGGCTTAGTGGAAGGAATTAGAATGAGGATCAGATTGCAGGCTGGTCAATAACAATGAGCAAACCATCTAGAACTCCAAGCACTGAAATGAATTGTAGTTCATTGAAGCGTAAGCAGATGTTAGATGTTTCTTATACTTTGACTGAATTGAGAGAAGCCTATGTTGGGTTGGAAGCCTGGAGATCTTGATTCTTACATGAACACGATTTCACCTCTCACAAGAATGATGAACACATCCACAATAGAAACAAAACCTCATCTATGCTCCTCAGATGCCATCTGAAGGAGGGCGTTTCTGTGTATTTCAGAGAGGGCTCCTGCTCTGCTTCATGAGATATCAAGCCCTCCCCTACCATCCTTTCTTTTATCAGTATCTAAGTGTCCTTGTTTTGGTTTTTGCTTAGGGATGTTGCCTGATTCTCCATTTAAAGTCAAATCATGGTTTTGTAATACTTTTCTCCCTTCTTGGTTTTGTTAGAATTGTCTCAAACCAGGTTCTGTTGTTCAGGACATAGCATATTTAAATTCTTCAGTTCTTCAAGTTCACAAAACAATTGCAAACACAGAGATTTGAAAACCCGCATTTTCCTTTCCTTATTATTTTCATACAACTCCTTATATATCCAGTACTTTGTTCAGATACACTAGATATTTCATGAAGGAACTTGACACTGAGGAATACATATTACCAATATTCTTAAGTCTTTATTCTCTCAAAGATTTCTGAATATTACCCCAAAACATTTGGTAGGAGATTTTCAAATAAAATTACTGGTATTTATGAAAACTATGGCTAGTTTTCATAGTGTTAGGAATCTACCTAACACTAGAAGAGTGACATATACAATGGACCACCTGCTATTTGACATTAAACGAATTAATTCTATTTTTAGATCATTGAATAATAAACATTTTTAATAATACCTAACTTAATGTCATGTGTTCTGGATAAGCCTGACAACTGAGGCTTTAAGTGAAAATTCTACAAACTAAACAAACTAAATATAAATAAAGTTATATTCCAGGAAATTTCCTAATACTTAATATCAAAATGTTTTTATTTTGTGTTATGTACTAACTGTAATAATTTTATAAATATTAATGTATATGTGTGTATGTACACACATATAATTATATATATGTACATATATATATATATATATATATATATATATATATATATATATATATACACCTATATACCTGACATACATTCTAGGATCTTGTCTCTTTTGGTCTTATTGTTTTATATTTGGAAGTACTTGCTTTCAAAAATCTTAGCTAATTTTACTTGTACTTTACATGAATATGAATGTGAGATGTGAATTCAAAAGCTATATAGAAAGTTGAACCACATCAAGTAAGGCAGAGGAACATATTAGACATAGTTGAATATGTTCTGAAAATGTCTTGTTTTGAATCTACCTCCTAATAAAAATATTGATAATTGGCATTCCTGTTTATCAAAATAGACACTGATATTCTAAGACAAAGTCTATATTTACAACAGTATGGTGAAATTTGTGTCAGAATAGAAACAAAACGAACATTAAAGTTTTATAAGTAAACAGGATTCCAACCCATCCTTAATGAATTTGCCTTAGTAAATTTGCACCGGTAAGATTTATTTTGTGATGTGTTATTATTATTGTCCTCCAGGTCCCACTTATGACCATGAAAATTTTCCTAATTCCCAAGAGATTCAGCCCGTTTTTGTTTTATTTTTTTTTTTTTACCAAAGGTAGCATGTTCAACATTTTCATAACTTTAAGTAGGAAAATAGAAAACGAAGAAGTGAAAAAAATAATAATACCAAAGATTGATTAATTGCAGGAATATTGGCCATAGCATGTATGATGTTATGAGGGAGAACAAATAACAAATAGACTTTGAATATGAGGCTGGGCATTTAAGTTGGGGACTTGTCCTTGAATTGAAGTCCTGGGACTTGAACTCATGGGTTGGGACCTGTATTCAAGGTCTGGGACCAGAAATTATTGCTTGGGCCTTGAACCAATGTCCTGGACCTTGAACTCAGGATGGGCCTTGAAACTTGAGCCTTGGTCTTGAGTTTACCTCCCAAAAACTGAAATTACAGCAGGGACTGAAACTTGTCCTGGGCCTTAAACTTAGGATTTAGGAGTTGAACTGTGGCCCTGGATTTGGAACAGGGTACCTAGGACATGAACTGGGGACCTAGGACTTGAACTCATATTTTGGCCAGAAACTCTTGGCCGGGGCTTGGAACCCTCAGCTTGGGCTGGTATTTGAACTGGGCCCCTTGTCCTTGAATTTGTGGGATGGGTATTCAAATTGAGGCCTTGACGTTGAATTCTGAGCCCAAAACTCTAATTTGGAACCAGGGATTTTTACTCATGACTTGGGACTTGAATTCTGGCCTGGGCCTAAATTCAAAGCCTTGGATTAGCATTCAAAACTGGTCTTTGAACTAGGATCCTGGGCCTTGAAAGTGGGACCAGGAATTTGAACTAGAGCTTGGGAGTTGAATTCAGGCTTGGGGCTGGTACTCTCATGCTGAGCCTTGAACTTATCACCTGGGATTGAACTGGAAGCCTGGATCTTGTACTCACCATTGGGACTTCAACTCACAGTGTACAATTTGAAGTGGGATGAAGAATGTTAACACTGCCTAGGACATGAATTCTGCTTGGAAGTTGTACTTCGAACTTTGGAGTTGAACTCGGGCTTGGTACTGGAACTCACATGCTGGGCCTTGAACTCACAAACTTGTATTTGAGCTGGTCCCTGAAAATTGTACAGACAAGGCCTTGAACACACAGTTTGCAAGTTGAATATGTGCCCAGGGATATAAACAAAGCCAGGGACATGTACTTGGCCTGGACGTTCAACTCAGGATCTGGGACTTGATCTCGTGGTCTAGGCTTAAACTCAGAGACTGGAAGTGAAACTCATAGCCTAGGGATTGCACTCATGTAATATTGCCCTGGATCTTGAACTCTAAGCGTGAGCTTGAATTCACAGCCTTGGCTTTGAATTCACAACCCCGATCCTGAAATGGGTGCCTGAGACTTGAAGTTGGAGCCTGGGCCTTGAATTCACAGCCTGGAACTTGATCTTATGTCCTGGTTATGGAACTGGATCCCTGGACTTTGAACTCGACAAGAAGAGGGTATTTAGACTAATTTTGGCGGCCTTGGATTTTACCTCATGGTCTGGACCTTGAATTTAAAGCTTGGGATTTGATCTCTGGGCCTGGGCCTTTAATTCAATGCCTTGCCCTTCAAGTTGTAACAGGGGCCGTGAACTGGGTGCCTTATCCTTGAATTAGGACCTGGAACTTGAACGCATGGTCTGGGCCTGAAACTCTGGGCCTGGGTCTTGACCTCACAGAGTAGTCCTTAAATTCACAGCTTAGCCCTTCATCTCACCATATTGAGCTACAGGAGGAAGTGGGGGCCTGGGATTCCAACATGAGGCCTAGGCCTTAAACTCACAGGCTGGACCTTAAACTGGCACCGGGGCTTTGAAATCCATGCCTGGGAATTCCATTGCAGCCTGAGACTTGAATTCAGGGCCTGGGACTTGAATTTGCAGCCTCTGATTTGAAGTTTTGTTTCTGGGCTTTGAGCTATCAGACTGAGACTTGAATTAGTTGTCTGGAGTTTGACCTGTCATCATATGACTTCAATTCAGGTTCAGGCCTTGAACTTAGTGCCTTGAAGTTGAACTGTGGGCCTGGGCGTAGAATGATTTGCCTGAGACTATAACATGGGGATTAGGAATGAAATTCACATCCTGGGCATTAAAATCAGGCCCTGGGCCCTTAACTGGGATTTAAACAGTGGCCTTGGACATTCAACTCAAGGGCTGGTCCTTGAACTCAGGGTCTGCGACTTGAATTCTTAGCCTAGAATTTTAAGTCATGGTCTGGTACTTGAAATGATGGCCTTGGGATTGAACTCCTAGCCTACACTTTGAGCCCTTGGCATGGGATCTGAACTCCCTGGATCTTGAGCTCATAGCTGGGGTATGTAACTCAATGCTTATGACCTAAACTCATAGGCCTGGGCCTCGAACTCACCACTCAAGCCTTGAACTGTGGTCCTGGGACTTGAACTCATAGCCTGGTCGAGACACTCTGGACTTGGGCATTGAACTACAAGATTGGGCCTAAAATACATAACCTGAGCCTTGAATTCATCGACTGATACTTGAACTGGGGCCCTGGATCTTGCACTCAATAGGAAAGATGGCAGTGGGACTTCAAATTAGGGCTGGTGCCTTTAGCTGATAAGCTGGGCCTTAAACTCATGGTCCCTAGTATCAACTTCTGGGCCTGGAACTCAACGTGTGGAATTTAAACCCAGGACCTGTGTTTTGAACTTGGGTCCTGGGGCTTGAAGTGAAACCTTACAACATAAACTCATAGACTGAGCCATGAACTCTCAGCATGGTATTTTTACTGGGGCCTTTGACTTTGAATTCTGGCCTGTGACTTAAACTCAAAGATTAGACTTTGATTGCAAAGCTCAAGCCTTGAACTTCTGTTTGGTCCTGGAACCCTTTGCCTGGGACTTGAACTTATAGCTGGGCCTGATACTCTGGGCCTGGGCCTAGAAACTCAAAGCCTAGGCCTTGAACTCATAGCCTGGGTCATGATCTCATTGGCTGGTAGTTTACTGGGGCCAGGACCTTGAAATCAGTGATTGAGAATTGAAGGCATACTCTAATCCTTGAACTCAGGGCCTGAAACTTGAAGAGCAGACCTGGAATTTTTGTCTGGAGTCCTTGGGTCCTTAGCTTGGGTCCTGCGCAGGCATAAGCATTATCTATACTGTGGGCTCCTGGCACTGTGCATTCGTATCCTGGGATCCTTGGTTTTGTCATTGCTGGTGATCCTGCTACTGCACATGAGGCATTGGTATTGAGGGCATCCAGTCCTGTGCATTGTACCCTGAAATGCTTGGATCTGTTAGTACCAGTGAATCTGCTGTTACACAAGATGATCTGGATGCAGCTGCATGCTGTTTAAGCACGCGCATTTTTGCTATGACAAACTACTGTCTGTAAAAATCGAAAGAATACAAATAACATAAATGAATAACAAACTTTCTGTTCTGCAAACCCATAAAATTTCAATACATATGAGATTCTCTTACAAATCCATGAAGTCAAGGATTTTTTCTGCTTCATTTAGGGAATGAATACCTTCAAAATGGAATACTATAGAGCCTTATCCTTGAAGAAGCCATCGTTACTTGTAGACCTCCTGTTGACATGAAAGTCGGGGACAAACAAGCAAAAAGTGCCATCAATACACTATCAATAACAGAGAAATGATGCCTGATACAGGTCACTTAGAAACCTGTAGGAGGCTGAAGTCTGAGGATCAGGTTTCATGGCAGGCCAACAGGAGACTCTAGAAGGCTCTCATCACTAACTCATTGCCTCAAGGGCTGGGAAGGTGGCTCAGTGGTAAAGCACTTGTTTTGCATGCATGAGGCCCTGGGTTTGATTCCTCAGCACCACATAAGCATAAAGCAAAAAGCTGGAAGTGGCACTGTGGCTCAAGTGGTAGAGCAATAGCCTTGAGCTGAAGAAATGAGGTACAGTGCCCAGGCCCAGAGTTCAGGCCCCATGACTGGAACCAGCCACCCTCAGAAAAAAACAACAACAAAAAAAAAACATCTAATTCATCACCTCAGAATTGGAAGTGGAATTGTTGCTCAATTGGTGGATTATTAGCCTTGATGTGAAGAGCTCTGGGCTTGTACCCAAGCACAGATTTAATGCCCAATGAACAGCAACACGAACAACCAGAGAAAGAAATGTAAAGCAATATTCATCAATATCATCCTATACCCATGGTATTTCCAAAATCTCTTAATTATTTTCACTGAAAGAAAGGCGATTACATTTTCATTCACTCTCTATTTGGACCATTTTGCATTTTCTCTTTGAAACTCAGAGAGTAAGTTTTGATGCAGCAGTGATATTGGCCTAACTTCCTCAGTTGCTAGAAAACTTAATGTGACTCCATGGTAATATGAATCCTGTTTCCTTATGCTTATATATCTTATGGATTCATCTTTTTTTCTGGTTTCTGAAAAGAGAATTAGAGAACTAAAGCACTAGAGAAATAAGAGACCATGTTACTTGCTGATTTGTCTCTTAAAGTTTTAATCAACCCTATATTTGCCATTATACATATGTGAGCAGATTTGTACATGTAATCAAATATTTTTGTTACCTGTCAATGCAAACCTTTGTGTGTGTGTGTGTGTGTGTGTGTGTGTGTGTGTGTGTTTACAAACTAGAATGTTGTCACAATTTTCCCTACTCTGTTTTTACACCCATAAAGTGAAGCATGGCACATTTCTAGAATTTTTGAATTTAACACTGAGGAGATTTTGCCTGCATAAAATTCTTGATTTTTTTGTCATGATATACATTAATCATAGGTTGTCTATGATAATTTTCTTATATTTCTTCTTTGGTAATGAAGATTGAAACCATGATTGGTTTCAACCTCTTACCCTGGGCTTAATACCAGTCAAGTATTTCAAATGTTGGTGTACATCTGGCATAGAGTTCGCTAAGTCATACATATTTGAGAAAATAATCTTAACAAAGAAATGATAAACCAGAGTTAATGGAAAATCATTTAAATATTCGTAACGAAGTCCATGTTCATACTGGCAGGTGGTATGCATATATTCCTTAAATACTAATATATTTCTGGCCTGATGAACATATTTGCCTGATAATATTTCATGAGGTGATTGTGACTGTACAATGAAAATAGTTTTGTCTAAATATAAGATTAAAAAATCTTTTATTGTTTGAGCAATGGTACATGGCTTTTAATTGAAGGTATTTGCATGGTATCCCTTTATATTTTACTTGCCTAACATTAGACATGTACCTTTGTTAGGATACATCTCATGAAATAACTTTTGTGTTTGTTTATATTAATTCCTTCACAAATATTGAAAGGGAGATCAAAAAGACATTAGAAATATTGGAAGTGCCCTGAAGACAAATGACTTTTGCAAAAGCCTAATTGGTATGTATCAGAAGATGCCATTGAAATATAGGGAATTTGGGGAAAAAATCATTATGGCTAGTGGCTATTACACATCAGTAAGGATTTCACAGTTTCAGACAAATACCCATATATTTGGGAATCGTTTTCTTCTTTTAGCTGTTATCAAGAACAGATCTACTAAATACAGGTAATACATTCTAGGTATGGGAAGTTATAAGAATTACCTGCCAGTTTATATCTATTTTTGATTGATTTACTATGTAATAAACACCTATATTGAGGCCTTCCCTCTGTCTTGCTTTCGGTAGTAGTTTGACAAAACCACAGGAGGTGTGGCATTATATGAGAATGTGATATAATTTTCCCTTCGCAATCCTTATATTTCTGACAACAGTTTTATATGTACAGGTATGGTATCATATACCTCAATATCATATTCTAAGACACAAGTTTTACAGAATTTTATATATGTTACACAATGTAAAATATTTCCTAGCTAATGATACATTTATTAAAATACACAGACACACACATTATCAAGCAAGTACTTCATTACTTGCTTCATAAATTTCATTAATGAAGAATGTATTCTGCACTCTAGTCACCTTGTTTCAGGGCTGAAATGTTACAATCAATTATTTGTGAGGGGGTTGGGGGTTTGGCTTGAAATATTTGTAGGAAAGAGAATAATTATTTCCCTACCACAAAGAAACCTTCGAAATAAGAGTGATGTAAAGCACTTCAATGTAGGCATAAACACTATGATAGTAGTTCACATGATTTAGAGGTGAAGAAAACACCAACGGCACCCTTTTGTTGAAATATATCAGAATTCCATTGAATTTTATGATGAAAATCATAGTACTCAGATATGGAATCCTCCCTTCTATCTTTGGGCCAGAAGGGAGCATTTCACTTGACATAGACTGGCTTGCTGATGAAGGACCTGAGATCATGAAAAGGAAATTTATTATGTCAGTACATCAATAAATAGCAGCCCACATAGAGGTGACAGTGGATGTGACCAGTACAAATAACATGTCTATTTGAGGGAAGGGCTTCCTGATATCTTTGTTGGGTTTACTTATCTTTCACACACATCTAAATGTGGCCACATCAATTATTAATCTTCCCAAGTGTACCCATTTATGTTATTCATTTTGCACTTGGTTGTAAACAGTACACATTTTCAGAGCTTTTCTGAACCTTAGCTGTTGTCCCCTAGAAGTTCATTCTCACATCCTATTTACTGATTTTCTTTGAAAGTCCAGGCCACTATACTCTGAAGTATAGTATTGAATCTATCATGGAATTATAGCAACAGTAGCTAAATTACTATCCCGATTTTCTGTCAGCTCCCCAAATTTAAGCATTAATCTTTGCTAGGAAGCTCTTTAGAAATATTTCCAAGCAGTTATGTATAGTAGGCAGATATATGTCAAATTATACTTGGAAAAATGATATTATTGGCACATGAGGTTTCCAATATCTGTAAATTTTCAGTACCTTCCTGAGAATTTTCAGGCATAATTATCACTATAATCCATAATGTAGAAATATTCTACTACATTTAGCAAAATATAGAATTGAAACCAATTTTTATTAAAAATTTGTAAAGGTCATCTTCATATTTCTGTAATTTGGCTGTTTATCATTCATATGCTATGCACCAATAGAACTGGATTAATTGAGCAAATATGACTAAGATTTAAGTTCAAAATGTACACTGAAGACATATTGGCAAATCTTCATATCACAGACAAGATTTCAAAAAAATAGTACCTATTTTTATTTATTAATTCCTGAAATAATATTTCTATTTTCTTCATATCAATATAGTTTCTAAATATGGACCTAGAAGAGACTTAGCATGGCCTTTGATTTGAGGAAAATAGGAAAGCATTTAAACATCTTCTGCAATAATCAGTCTCAGTATGCTGAAACAACTCTGGGAATAGGAGTAGAGAAGGAAAACTCATTTTCAGGCAATCATATCGGAAATAAAGTTGAAGGTTAGAAAAAAAAGGACACAGGAAACATTAATGAAGGACAAATAATTTAGGGTTGATACTGACTGAGGATATTGACTGATACTGATACTTACAATCACCTAATGAGTGAAAAACTATATTATCAGCAGTAACCAAAAATCATTGGAAATTCTGAAAAAGAAAGCATATTTCATGTATAAACATAACATGAGAAACAACTCCCCAAATAATCTTGTGTTACCTAAACATTGGAAAATGTGTAACATTTTAAATTATTTCTGTACTATTTTTGAATTAAGTTATTTATTCATTCAATTAATATATTTCATGGGAATGGGTAACGATTAACTGAATGTCCTCCAATAAGATCAACATTCCATGCAGTTAATAGGAATTATACTCACATATTGTGTCTTTAGGTGTAGGTGTTATGTGCATTAGACCTAACAAGAACAACAATATATGAGTTGATACAAAATTGCCAGCTACTTTTAATTTCAGATGCAGATAAATTTAATCACGAAAATTCATTCACAATTCTAAGAGTTGGTCAATTTGCGTCAGCACTACATTTGTGAATCTGAAATACTCTCCATTCTCTCCGAATTTCCTAGAGAGAAAGTACCCAAAGGCAGATTGTCAGGGATCATGTGTGTGTATGTGTGTGTGTGTGTGTGTGTGTGAGTGTGTGTGTGTGTGTGTGTGTGTGTTTAAAAAAATTCCCAATGGTAAACTTCAGCCACACTGCTTTATGTGACTCCATGATAGTTCAAATATTTTACCTGGTCCCGCATATTATTGGCAGTGTAAAGTACAGTTTTTTAGGGGTGAAGAATAACAATAATCTAGATATTTGTGTTGAGAGGACGTGTAAAAATATAAATTCCATATTAATATTTTCCGTTTTAAATTTTTTGTTAAAATCATTGATTTGCTTCTTTGTGATGATCTGTATTAATGTGTATATAATCAACCTTTCTATGTTTGTATCAATTTCTTCATGTAATTCTCTCTTTTGCATATTTCTGAAGTATTTGGTTTGACATGGTACAATCTTTTTCAACGTAAGCCTCCTCAGTTGCAAAAAGAAAGTCTGTGTTATATTAATTAGGCAAGCACCAATATTCCCTTTATTTTCATGTGATTAACCCAAATATACATATTTGCAATTTGGCACATTGCAATTATATTTAAAATAAATCATTTTTGCATGATTCCTGCCTAGACTCCACACTTATTATCATGCAGTTAGGATAAGTATTAATTTCTCTAACATATAGAGAGTTGACAAACATTGATACTCCCTTTCCCTAGAGTTCTGATGATACTGGTAAGTTAAAACGGCATTTATCAAAAATCAGTCTTTAGAAAGTGTTCAATTGCAATATTCAGGGCCGGGAAGGTGGCTCAGTGGTAGAGTGCTTGCCTTCATGCCTCAGGACCTGAGTTCGATTTCCCAGAACCACATAAGCAACAAGAAAAAAGCCGGAAGTGGCACTAACGCTCAAGTGGTAGAGGGCTAGCCTTGAGCTGAAGAGCTGAGGGACAGCGCCTAGGCCCAGAGTTCAGACCCGACGACCTGACCCTCCCCCCAAAAAACAATTGCAATATTCATATAGACAGATATTAATATATTTATGAAAATGCAATTAATTCTACATCATTCTATATTTTTCCCTACTATCACTAAGTACTGTGACTGTTATTACTTTACAAAAATTTGCATGTTTCACAATTGAAATGGAGACCAAGCGATTCTCTCATTAAATATAGGGGCTGCGTTTAGCATGACACATCTTTTGAAATTATGTTGAAGATTTTGGATCATATTACTTCAAATTTTTTTGAATATTCATATACTTGTTGAATGAATTCCACTTAGTCTTCTCATCCAAGAACACAGATCGCTTCACAGTGTGATGTGCAAGAGTTTAGGAAATGAGGAAATGAGTACAGAAGTCACATAAAATCATAAATAAAATACTTCCAAAGATAGTAAAATTGTATTGTATTTCTTCATTACATTCTGATGTTTGAAAGTCTGTAATTCCTGATAGTACACTTTGTTTTATCAATGTGATATATTTCCAAGAGTTTTGTAAAACTCTGTGGAGGCTTATGTGTTCACCATGACACAAAGTGTGAGAAGTTAGATCTAAACCATAGAACTTATGCAATGACTAGTGTGAAAATAATATTGTAGGACAAATGACAATGGGGAATCCTGTGTAACACAATAGTCACAGGACAATATGTTGGATATGATCTGTACAACTCTGGGGTTAATGGATAACGGCTGAAAGAGAGAAAAATGAGGAAGAGGGTTACAGTTTCAACAAGGATTGAACTCATAGCTTGTATAACTATACCCTAATGTAGGTCACTATGACAATAAAATTTAAATAAGAAAGAAAATATTAGACATTAATAATAGCATTGATGGGAACACTACAGTACCTATCACATCTTCAAATATTTTTCAATCATAATAATGACAATATCTATTAATTCTTTGAATTCTAATTTTGCAATTTTTTGCTTCTTTTTGCATACACAAGACAAACAGAACAGAAAAAAATTGTAGGCTCATTAGACAATTGTTATTTTTAGAATTGTTGTATCTATAACAATCCTATGAATATCCTTGTTAATTATTTCCAGGTTACAGAAGGCATAGAAAGGTCTTTTGCACAGAAAATATATTAAAATGGTTTTGTTAAAAGTGAATAGTATTCTTCCATTTATTTACTATTTTTAGTACTAAATAAATCATTAAAAATTCATGTTCTACACAAATTTAATATGGATATGTATTCTCCACTCAAGGATGCACACTGATAATGTAATGAGAACATTCAACACACTTTTTAGACATGAATACTCTACTGTCAGAGTTTTGACATAATCATTCTATCACAGGTGATCACTGAATAAATGGGTGAAAATTGTATGATAGCTTTAGATTGCAGTAGTTACTCATAGCAAAATAAGACCTACAAATACAGAGAACACATCAAATTTTGAAAATACGTGATTTGGTAAAAACTCTATTGAACCTAGCAATACATATAATTATACTATAAGGTGAAATTCATAAATTTTAGAAAACATTCTACAATCTAATACAACTGTGGGAAAGTTGCACTTCCACCTGCCCACACCACACAAAACAATGGTATACTAAGCAAAGTTCCTCAGAAGTTCTTTGCCCAATATGAATCCCAATTTTAAAACTATCTCTAAATTACTTCTTTTTATTTTCTTACCATTTGAATGAATTACTGCTTACATTGAATTTGATAAGCGGCACCTACTTTTGGATGCACATTGCACTATAATGAAAGTGGGTTTTTTTGTTATTATTATTTTTTCTGTTTGAAGTAGGGCACTTTCGTTTCAAAACCACAATTTAATCTTCATAACATTTGTTTTTTTTTTATTTCAAATCAGAATGCATTTGACAAGAACTATTGAGGGGATTAAGTCATTCTGAATATTAATAAATGTGAAGTTAACATTATACTTGACTTCAATAGTTTTTCATTTTTCTGCATGAATCAAATTCTACCTTTGAGAATAGAAAAGAAGATCATTATTCTTTAACAGTTTGGTCAACAACACTTAGTAGTTATTACAGTTTAATGTCAAAGAGTATATTGTTTATTTCAACTTTTTATGTCCTGCTCATATTTTCTGTATCGATCAGGGAACACTAATTTCCTTGGAAAATTTAAAAAGAACAAAAATCTCAAAATGCGGGAGTTCCGGGAAGATGGCAGAGGAGAAGCTGGAATCTGAACAAGCTCTCGCATAGAAAGCAGTTTTAGAGTTCCAGTGAACAGTCCTAAGCCAGAGAATCACACCAAGTGTGCCATCACAGGACAGACAGTTAGACAAGAGAGGGGAAGCCAAGACAAGGAGACACATCTGAGCGCCTGCCAGCAGCCGCCGCGGCGGCGGCAGGGTCGCAGTGGCGACCGCAGCCGCGGCCATACCTGAGCGCTCACACAGAGAGTCCGGGACGAAGGAGCCAGACGCAGCGGGCGAGAGGATTCAACTCAACACCAGCAAGAACCGACAAGGAGCGGACAACTTCATCCTGCACTTTGCAGACCAGAGACGACCCAGGATCCAAGATCGGCGTGAGTAGAAACCCGACTTCCTCACTCCTTCTCAGGGAGCAGAGGAGGGAAGGCCACCCCTCCCCCCCAGCACCGGTGATCTCCATCTTGGATACCGACAAAGCTCGGAGGAGCTGCCAGCTCCAACTCAGGCCTTGGAATAAAACGAGTCATTTAACAGGTCACAAGAACTTAACGGCGAAGTGACCTGCCAGACTCAGCTCCATCCAGGGAAAAGTCACCCAGCTCAGGCACCAGCCATTGGAGTGGCTTTCCTCACTGGGTAACCAGAGCCAGAGGCTGCCCCTCCCTCTAGCAGCCTCCACAATCAATTGAAAAACAGAAACCCTGAGAATGGCTCCAGGCTGGGCTCTGTGAATTTTTCACAAAATAGCCCCAGGGAAAAGCTACTGTTTGTTGAAAGGCCTCAACTCTACCAGAACCTAGCCTCATCACCCCTCTTTTGTGATTCTCAAAGCAGATCACCCTCCCATTAAACTAACCTGGGAGGGGGATCTCAAAATCTTGGGTAAAGCAGAGCATTTTTCTGCCTATTGGAACAAACTGACTTAAGAAACCAATCAAGCCACAGGACCTCAAGCTGACCAGAGACTCCAACAAGAGGCTGGTTACAGACAAAAGGGAGATACAGGATTCTTCCTACCCCTCCCAAAAAAATCAAAAAAAAAAAAAATTAAAGAACTTTTTTTTCTTCTTTTCTTTTTTTTTTTTTTTTTTTTTGGTACCTTATATATATAAAATTTTTTTTTCCTTTTCTAAAACTTTTATTAATCTTTAATTTTTGCCTTTTTTGAAAAAATAATTGTTTTCCAGTAACTTTTTTTCCCTCTTATAATTTTTATTTTAGGAATACATGAATGTACGTTTTCCTTTCTTTTCTTGTCTTCTCTCTCTTCTTCTTTCTTTCTTAATTATCTTTTTGTTTTTGTCTAGCTCTACTGAACTTCTGATCTTTTTTTTTCTCCCTTTCTTATCCTTTTCACCTTTTCCTTTCTTTTGTTCTTCTGTATGTGACCTAACTCTTGTCCTGCACAACCTGATAAACCCATAGTTAACTAGTAGACCCTATCCCCCATTCTGTACACACTTAATCCACAAATTTATTACTCAATCCAAAACCTCTGAGACTTAAATTCCTTAATAGCAGTACTACCTCTTTATTCCTATATAATATTTTAAGCATTTTTTAAGTTTTTCACATCTCCTCTATCTCCCTCCTGTTTTCTCATTATATTCACATTCCTCTCTAAATAGATGGTCTTTCAATCTCCATAACTATATTAATTTTTACGTTTCTAATTTTTTTTCTGGTCTCTTTTCATTTCCCTTTACCTTTCTTCTTTTTCTCTCCCTCTCTACTTGCATCCTACCCAACCTATTTCCTGCATTGAGATTAGGACATAGTTAACTCTCCCTGTGCCTCCCCACACCAATCTATTCCTAATTTTTACCCACATCTCTCCCTAACCCTAAAAATTTCTGGTTTTCCAAATTCTCTGCGGTTCGAAGCCCATTAACATATAGTTGTTTGATGTTGAATAGATGTATCTGTTGAACTAGATTGTATCTGTAGACTATTGACTGTATAAATGCAAACGTTGGTAGATGGTTGCCTTAAGATAGTGTTCTAGCACAAAACTGGTGCTATTTTCATCTCAAATGGGCAGAGTAAGCCGAAAAAACACAAGAAAAATGGCAAATCCGGGTATCTCAATTCCCAATCTTGATAATCAGGGGTCAGATCAGATAATGAACAATCCAGAGGAGAGTTTCCAAATAGCTCTACAAACACTGGTGGCAAATATGATAAATGAGAAGTTTGACAACTTACAAAGGACTCTGTATGAGCGTGATAGGGAGAGAGAGGAGGCATCCCAAAAGTTTATACAGGAATATCATAAGCGTGAGGAAGCTACTCAAAAAATAATACAGGATTTGCTTGAACAACTTGAGAATACTCAAAGAGAAAGGGAGGAATGGCATGAGCAGCCTGAGAACACTCAAAGAGAACTGCAGTAATCCCACGAACGGGAGGAAAGAGAACTGCAGGAATCTCACAAACGGGAGGAAGCTAATCAAAGAGTAATTCAGGAATTGAGAGACCAGGTAGAGAACACACAAAGATCAGTAAAGGCATTCATGGAATCCATTAACGAAGAGCTGAAGGAAGTCAGGGAGACCACAAAGGGAATGCTGAATGGAACCCAACAGAAGGAATGGGAGTCCAAAGAAACCATAACCAATCAACTAAGTGATTTGAGGACAAACACTGAACACCAAATTAAGGAAGTAAAGAAATTCATACAAGACCTAAAACAGAGCTTCAACAAAGAACTTGAAGCCATCAAAGCTGACCAATCAGAAGGAAAAGAGATAAAAAACAAACTAGAGAGTCTTGACAGCAGGTTAGACCATGCAGAAGATCGAATCTCAGGGATTGAAGACAGCCTAGATATTATAGAGAAAGAACATACAACCATCCAAGACAAGTCCAAGAAGTATGATAGATCTATCCAACGCCTAGAAGACACCATCAGAAGGCCTAATCTAAGGATAATGGGTGTAGAGGAGCACCTAGAAACAGAAGTTAATGGTCTAGGAAATTTGTTTAACAGGATCCTAGCAGAGAACTTCCCAAACATACAAAAAGATAGGCCTATTCAGATACAAGAAGCTTTTAGAACCCCAAATAGACCAGACCAGAATAGGACATCCCACCGTCACATTATAATCCACACAGGATCAACTCAGACCAAGGAAAAGATCCTTAAAGCTGTCAAGGAGAAAAGGTTAATCACCTATAAAGGGAAACCAATTAGAATCACCTCAGATTTCTCAGCAGAGACAATCAAAGCAAGAAGAGCCTGGAATGATGTATGCCATGCCCTAAAAACAAACAACTATCAACCAAGAATACTGTACCCAGCTAAACTCTCCTTCATAACTGAAGGCCAAATAAAAACCTTCCATACCAAAGAAAAATTGAAACAATACATCTCCACCAAACCAGCCCTACAAAAGATTCTTAAAGATGTTCTACACATAGAAAACCAACAAGACCGCAACAAAGGCCAAGAAACTGCACCCAAACTGAGAATCCAAGAACCATAGGAAGAACCTAGTTTTCGCAGCCCCCAAGAAGGTGGAAAACATGGCAGGAACTCCCAAATACCTCTCAGTCCTATCTCTTAATGTTAACGGACTGAACTCTCCAATTAAGCGACATAGACTGTCTAGTTGGATTAAAAAACAAGACCCTTCTATCTGCTGCCTGCAGGAGTCACATCTTGCCCGTAAAAACAAACACATTTTCAATGTTAAAGGCTGGAACAAAATCTACCAAGCAAACGGCCCCCATAAACAGGCGGGAGTTGCAATCTTAATATCAGATAAAATAGACTTCAAATTAAAATTCGTGAGAAGAGATAAAGAAGGTCGCTACATACTAATTAAAGGATCTCTCCTTCAGGAGGATATTACAATTCTAAATATCTATTCGCCAAACAATGGAGCACCCAAATTTATCAAAGAAACACTACTTTCCCTCAAATCCCATATAGATCCAAAGACATTAATTGTTGGGGATTTTAACACACCACTCTCCCCACTAGATAGATCAACTCGGCAAAAACTCAACAGAGAAACCGCAGATCTAAACAGCTGCATAGATCAACTAGACTTAACAGACATCTACCGAACATTTCACCCAGCAGCATCAGAATACACGTTTTTCTCAGCAGCACATGGAACGTTTTCTAAAACAGACCACATTTTAGGCCACAAAGCAAACTTGTCTAAATTCAGAAACACTGAAGTTATACCTTGCAATTTCTCTGACCACAAGGGAATAAAATTAGAACTTAACAGCAAAAGCCACCAAAGAAAGTCTGGTATCACATGGAGGCTGAACAACACACTGCTGAATCATGAGTGGGTCATGGAAGAGATTAGAAAGGAAATTCAAATGTTCATGCTATTCAACAAAAATGAACACACAAATTAACACACAAATTACCAGCTCCTCTGGGACACAGCAAAGGCAGTACTCAGAGGCAAGTTTATAGCTCTGAGCTCCTACATCAACAAATTGGAGAAATCTGAAACTAGCAATTTAATGACACATCTAAACCTCCTTGAAAAAGAGCAGCAAGATAAACCCCAATCCAGTAGACGGAAAGAAATAATCAAAATTAAATCAGAATTAAATGAATTAGAATCCAAAAAAACTATAGAAAGAATCAACAAAACAAAGAGTTGGTTCTTTGAAAAACTTAACAAAATTGACAGACCCTTAGCAAATCTTATCAGAAAAAGAAGAGAACACACCCAAATTAATAAACTCAGAGATGAGAATGGAAACATCACCACGGAAACAAGCAAGATTCAGAACATTATAAGGGAATACTTCTCAAAACTTTATGCTAATGAGTTTGAGAACTTGACAAAAATGGACCTTTTCCTAGCAAATATTGACATGCCAAAACTAAACCAAAATGAGTTAAACCAGCTTAACAGGCCCATATCAAGCATTGAAATAGAAACAGCAATAAGAGACCTCCCAGCTAAGAAAAGTCCAGGACCAGATGGTATTACAGCGGAATTTTACAAGGCCTTCAAAGCAGAGCTCACACCAATACTCCTCCAACTCTTCAATGAAATTGAAAGAGAAAGCTCACTACCGAACACAATCTATGAAGCCATCATAACCCTCATCCCAAAACCAGGCAGGGACTCATCAAAGAAAGAGAACTATAGACCCATTTCTTTGATGAACATTGATGCAAAACTTCTCAACAAAATTTTGGCCAATCGACTTCAACAATTCATCCAAAAAATCATACACCACGATCAAACAGGATTCATTTCAGGGATGCAAAGCTGGTTCAATATACGCAAATCAATTAATATTATTCATCACATCAACAGGAGCAAGAATAAGAACCACATGGTTATCTCAATAGATGCAGAAAAAGCATTCGACAAGATCCAACACCCCTTTATGATGAAGGTTTTGGAAAAATTAGGAATCCATGGAACATTCCTCAATACGATAAAGGCTGTATATGACAATCCTACAGCCAGCATTATACTCAATGGTGAAAAACTAAAGCCATTTCCTCTTAACTCAGGAACAAGACAAGGATGCCCACTCTCTCCACTTCTCTTCAATCTAGTATTAGAATGCCTAGCTACAGCAATAAGACAAGAAGCAGACATAAAGGGGATCCAAATAGGGAAAGAAGAAATAAAACTCTCCCTCTTTGCAGATGACATGATCTTGTAGTTAAAGAATCCCATAGACTCCACTCCCAAATTACTTAAGCTGATTCAAAACTTTGGCAAAGTAGCAGGTTATAAAATTAACCCCCAAAAATCCATGGCTTTTCTGTATGCCAACAATGAGAAAAGTGTGGCTGAAATTAGGAAAGCAACTCCATTTGTAATAGCCCCACAAAAAATAAAATACCTAGGAATTAACTTAAATAAAGAAGTGAAGGACCTCTATGATGAAAACTTTAAAATCTTGAAAAAGGAAATCAACACAGAACTTAAAAAATGGCAAAACTTCCCATGCTCCTGGATTGGAAAGATTAACATCGTGAAAATGGCAATACTTCCCAAGGCTATCTACAAATTCAACGCAATACCTATCAAAATTCCACCCTCATTCTTCAAGGAAATAGAAGAGGCAATCCAAAAATTCATATGGAACAATAAAAGATCCTGAATAGAAAAAATGCTCCTCAACGGAAAGAACACTGCTGGAGGAATATCAATACCAAATTTCAAACTCTACTATAAAGCCATAGTAATCAAAACAGCGTGGTATTGGCGTAAGAACAGACGTCAGGACCAATGGAATAGAATTGAAAACCCAGAAATGAACCTACAGACCTATAGCCATCTAATCTTCGATAAGGGAGCTAAAACAATAGAATGGAAGAAAGACAGCCTCTTCAGTAAATGGTGCTGGCAAAATTGGTTAACTACATGTAGAAAACTTAAGCTAGATCCTTATATATCACCCTGCACCAGAATCAACTCCAAATGGATCAAAGACCTTGAAGTCAAAGCAGACACTCTGAAAACATTACAGGATGGAATAGGAGAAACCCTGGGTCTCCTTGGCTCAGGCCGAAATTTTCTGAATAGAGACCCGGAAACACAACAAATCAAAGAAAGGTTGGACAAATGGGATTGCATAAAGTTGCAGAGCTTCTGCAGGGCAAATGACATAGCTAGCAAGATCAATAGAAAGCCCACGGATTGGGAGAAGATCTTTACTAGCTATACAACGGACAAGGGTCTCATATCTAAAATATACTTGGAACTCAAAAAATTAAACCCCCCAACAACAAATCCTCAAAGAAACAACTGCCCAATAAATAAGTGGGCGAAAGACTTAAAGAGAAACTTCTCTGAAGAAGAAAGAAGGATGGCCAATAGACACATGAAGAAATGTTCAACATCCCTAGCCATAAAAGAAATGCAATTCAAAACAACATTGAGATATCACCTCACTCCAGTTAGAACGGCAAAAATCAAGAACTCTAACAACAACAGATGCTGGAGGGGATGTGGACAGAAAGGAACCTTACTTCATTGTTGGTGGGAATGTAAACTTGTTCAACCACTTTGGAAAGCAGTATGGAGGTTCCTCAAAAGACTCCACATAGAGCTCCCCTATGATCCAGCAATCCCACTTTTGGGCATTTACCCAAATGTTTACTAACAATATCACACTAAAGCTATCAGCACAACTATGTTTATTGCAGCATTATTTACCATAGCTAAGATATGGAACCAACCCAGATGCCCCTCAGTAGATGAATGGATCAAGAAAATGTGGTATATACACACAATGGAATTCTATGCCTCCATCAGAAAGAATGACATTGCCCCATTTGTTAGGAAATGGAAAAACTTGGAAAAAATTATATTAAGTGAAGTAAGCCAGGCCCAAAGAAACGTAGGTCCCATGGTTTCCCTTATTTGTAATATCTAGTATATGTATGAGTCAAGCGGAAAAGGTCAGATAATGTGATGTCAGGAAAATGAACCCTTAGATGTGTATTTTAATGTTTTTTTCTTTCATGCATGTGTTTCTAACACATTTATAAGATTATCTCTTTTTGCTTTGTATGCCCCTCCCCCACAGTATAACCCTTGCTTTCACTATATTTGATGTCAGTATAACTTGTGGAGGAGATGGGGAAAAACCAGTTGTTTAAGGATACAGGTGGACCTGTTGCAACAATGAGAAGTACAAGTTGTCATGTCCAAAACGAACTTTTCAACATTGGTGTGGGGCGGGGGGGGGGGGGGCGGGGGGGGGGCGGGGGGGGGGGGGGGCTTGGGGGGGAAGGAAGGAGAAGGATTGGGATTGGGGGGGAGGGGGGAGGCTGGGAAGGGATGTGAAGGGTAAACAAAGGAGGAGGCTGCAATGCTTGGTAAGAAATGTACACATTATCCTGCCCATGTAACTGTAACTCCTCTGTACAGTATGTTCACAAATAAAATTAAATTAAAATAAAAAAAAATCTCAAAATGCAATAATAGTCACATGTGGTAAAGCTCCCTTTACTTCATTCAGATTAATAGGGCATTTTAATACCATAATCAGTTTTTTTTTCTGTTGTTATTTTTTGTCTCTCTTTTTATATCGTTTTCTTCAAAAGATGCTGTAAAGAGAAAATACAAGGAAGACTGAAGAACGTATTTGGCAGAAAATGATTAAGTTCTAGAAGTGTCTTTTTTGTGAAACTCCTAATAAAAATATTGATGACTAAAGAACCTAAACAAGAAAAAATAATACCTAAAGATTGATTTATTGTGGCTTTATAGACCATAGAATGTGTACAGATGTCTAGGCAGCACAATTTACAAAGAATCAGTAGTTGCTGTGAAGATGAAAAGTGGGACACATCCATTCACATTATTCCTCTACGGAATATTCACACATTTCTATTATACCGAATCGGAGTCTGCCAATGCATAGCAAGAGGACATGGGACTTTGTTGTCCGAGTTCAGGCCGGAAGTCACCACTGCCATTGCCATATGCGGAAGTGTGGCTGAGTTCTGTCAGTTCGTAAAATGGAAGTGAGGTTTATGAGCTACATCACAATAACGGTGACCCCACCTAGAGAAGTCATTATACAGAAGTATTTGTTGCTGTGGAAAACCAACTAGTGGGACATCGTTTGTCGTGGGGAGGAGGAGATCCTGACTTGTTTGGTGAATCCAGTTAACTGGAGGACATTGGTAACAGTCCCTTGCCTTCTCTTCTTTGTTTTAAGTCTTAGACATGTAAATCATCTATTTGGCTCGTGTATGTGATTGGAACTTTTCTTACTTTCTACCCCTGATATCCCAAATGTAGTTCTAATAATTTTCTCCAACTAGGCCGGATTGTTCCATGGGTAAAAGAATGAAAATTCTTTACTTCCTTAGACATCAGAAAATAGTTATTTCCATTCTGGAGAACTTGAAATTTACTTTTATTCCCCTCACATTTATGTGCATCAAAGCAATCATATGTTTAAAGTCTTCTGGCTCTACTTCACGGCCACTAGACACTGCACAACTGAAATTCAATATTATTGAACCAAAGCTCAATCTCAAACATTGACTAATGAGTCTCAATGATTCCTTTGCTTTGCAATCCATATCTTCTCTAAGAAGCAGTTACTTGAATAATACTCCATACTGATCTTATAATCTGAATAGGAAATCACAATATATCTATGAGAATAGCAAATCCTCATTCACATAAGTGCATATTTTCAATAGGTATTAGATATTAGTACATTGGAATTTGGAGATTGTTAATTCAGACATCCATAATTAAGAAGACCTCTTCCAAATTCGCTTACAAGTTGTCATGATACTTGATAAGATAGAAAGGCCTGAAAAATACAAAATATTTTGAGTTCAAAAATTATACATTTCTATAGAAATTTATAATCTGTGAAGTAGACAGGGATAGGCATACATTTCTATTCAAGTGTGTCTAGCAACAAAAAGTATTAGAGATGAATAGGCTATACCCAGTTTTTTTCTCATACCGCTGAGGAACCACATTTAAGATGTGGTTTTGAAGTATTTAGTCAAGTTTTCTCTCAGAATTTTTTTTATCCGCAGGACTTGCTGATATTTATCTGCCTGTCACAATGGAAAAAAGTAAACATGTTTACGCATTTGTTTGGGGAAGTTATCTTAAATGGTCTTATTCACACTAATTTTTGGAATAACAGAAAGTATATTGACGGGAGCTAAGAGAATGGGATAATGACATTTCTCCTGATTGAATCTGAAACTTTACACATTTTGATAACTATAACTCTGACTTTTGATGTTCTAGATTGAAAACGAATGTAAATGATGGGCATATTCTAGATTGAAATGTAAGAAAGCAATTAAATAAGGGGTGCTCAGTGGATATATGCTCTCCGAAGGTAAAACAAGCTAACAGTTCCACTTGACCTCAATGAATAATTTCTTGACTAGAATATATATTTTTCATAATGCTAAAAAGTAACAACTCCCTACTAGAAACTGAGAATACATCAGAAATTAAATTCCAAAGTAATACTCTTTGTCATATTTTGAATCTACATTCTCCAAATACGGATTCCTGAGTTAAGGTAGAGTTCATAAGGGAAATAACATTGAAGAATTGGCATGTTCCCAATACATTGATTTTCCCGAGGTATTTTTCTCTTTCAGAGGAATGTGTGGATCCTGAGAGGTTATTGCAGTGTCCCTATGATAAAAATCACAAAATCAGATCATGTAGGTTCCCATACCATCTTGTGAAATGTAGAAAGGTAATGTTTCATTAGAACATGTTGATATTACGTAATTACTTTAGTTCCTAGATCAATTTGCATATTGTTTTTAAGATAAATTGTAGGAAATGTACGTGAAAAATATGAAAGATTATGGGCACAAATGTAATAGATTTTGTATTTATTTTGAAATCTCTTGAGCATGTAAAGGAATGTAAGACAATCGAAGCCCAACTCGGTTATTTCTGGAGATATATATCTCGATCACTGTTCAAAACAGAACAAAGGCAAGATGTGTGCAATTATGTTAAACTGTGTGTGCCATATTTCACAAAATGTGGAGGTGGTTTCCTCTTCCTCCCCAGTGCCTAATGGCCAAAATATAAATTAATTTTATTCTTAGACATTATTTTGTTAAAACAGCCACTGTATTATCATATGGCCTAGAATTCAGTTTGGATAATTTAGATATGATGCCATAGTTATAAACTATTAACATGGGAGATGCATTGTGTCTCTTTTCTTTATTTAGGGTATTGATTAAAAACTTGCTCTTAGTTTTTTCAAAAACTTCACAAAATTTGAAGGTTCACAGAACTGTGGGTAGAAAGTTATTTTTCTTCATGTAACACTGCTATAATAAGTTCCAGATAAAATGGGGCAATGTCATTCTTTCTGATGGAGGCATAGAATTCCATTGAGTATAAATCCATTTCAGTGATCCATTTATTTACGGCTGGGCATCTGGGTTGCTTCCATATCTTACCTAGTTTAAATTATGGTCTTGTTTGTTATCATTTGGGTAAATGCCCCAAAGTGGGATTGCTGGGTCATAAGAGAGTTGTATGTGGAGTCTTTTCATGAAACACCATGCTGCTTTCAAAAGTGGATGAACAAGTTCACACTCCCAATGACAATGCAGTAGGATTCCCTTCTGGACACATCGCTTACTGCATCTGTTGTTATGAGAGTTCTTGAGTATAGCCATTGTATCTGAGGTGAGGTCGAATGTCAATGTTCTTTTGATTTGCGTTTATTTGAAGTCAATATCTGTTGAGCATTTCTTCAGTATCTAGTGGCCATCCTTCTTTTCTCTCCAGGGAGGTTCTCTTTAATCTTTAGCTGACTTAATTATTGGGCAGTTTTTTCTTTGAGTATTTGTTGTTGGGATAATTAATTTTTTTATTTCAAGTTATATTTTATTTTTTTAATTAATTTTATTTTATTTGAGAATATACTGTACATAGGGGTTACAATTACATGGGCAGGATAATGCATACATATCTTACCAAGCATTGCAGCCTCCTCCTTTGTTTACCCTTCAACTCCCTTCCTAGCCTCCACCCACCCCCCCACCCAATCCTCCCCCCCCACACCGACATTGTAAAGCTCGTTATTGACAAGATATTTTGTACTTCTCATTGTTGCAACAGGTCCACCTGAATCCTTAAACGACTTGTTTGTCCCCATATCCTCCACAAGTTATACTGACATCAAATATAGTGAAAGCGGGGGTTACACTGTGGGGGAGGGACATACAAAGCAACAAAGAAATAATCTTATAAATGCATTAGAAACAAATGCATGAAAGAAAAAAAAACATTAAAATACATATTTAAGGGATCGTTTTCCTAACATCACATTATCTGACCTTTTCCACTTGACTCATACATACACTAGATATTGCATATAAGGAAAACCATGGGACCTATGTTTCTTTGGGCCTGGCTTACTTCACTTAATATAATTTTTTCCAAGCCTTTCCATTTCCTAACAAATGGGGCAATGTCATTCTTTCTGATGGAGGCATAGAATTCCATTGTGTATATATACCACATTTTCTTGATCCATTCATCTACTGAGGGGCATCTGGGTTGGTTCCATATCTTAGCTATGGTAAATAATGCTGCAATAAACATTGTTGTGCTGGTTGCTTTAGTGTGGTCTTGTTTGTAAACATTTGGGTAAATGCCCAAAAGTGGGATTGCTGGGTCATAGGGGAGCTCTATGTGGAGTCTTTTGAGGAACCTCCATACTGCTTTCCAAAGTGGTTGAACAAGTTTACATTCCCACCAACAATGAAGTAAGGTTCCTTTCTGTCCACATCTCCTCCAGCATCTGTTGTTGTTAGAGTTCTTAATTTTTGCTGTTCTAACTGGAGTGAGGTGATATCTCAATGTTGTTTTGATTTGCATTTCTTTTATGGCTAGGGATGTTGAACATTTCTTCATGTGTCTATTGGCCATCCTTCTTTCTTCTTCAGAGAAGTTTCTCTTTAAGTCTTTCGCCCACTTATTTATTGGGCAGTTGTTTCTTTGAGTATTTGTTGTTGGGGGGTTTAATTTTTTGAGTTCCAAGTATATTTTAGATATGAGACCCTTGTCCGTTGTATAGCTAGTAAAGATCTTCTCCCAATCCGTGGGCTTTCTATTGATCTTGCTAGCTATGTCATTTGCCCTGCAGAGGCTCTGCAACTTTATGCAATCCCATTTGTCCAACCTTTCTTTGATTTGTTGTGTTTCCGGGTCTCTATTCAGAAAATTTCGGCCTGAGCCAAGGAGACCTAGGGTTTCTCCTATTCCATCCTGTAATATTTTCAGAGTGTCTGCTTTGACTTCAAGGTCTTTGATCCATTTGGAGTTGATTCTGGTGGAGGGTGATATATAAGGATCTAGCTTAAGTTTTCTACATGTAGTTAACCAATTTTGCCAGCACCATTTACTGAAGAGGCTGTCTTTCTTCCATTCTATTGTTTTAGCTCCCTTATCGAAGATTAGATGGCTATAGGTCTGTAGGTTCATTTCTGGGTTTTCAATTCTATTCCATTGGTCCTGACGTCTGTTCTTACGCCAATACCAAGCTGTTTTGATTACTATGGCTTTATAGTAGAGTTTCAAATTTGGTATTGATATTCCTCCAGCAGTGTTCTTTCCGTTGAGGAGCATTTTTTCTATTCAGGATCTTTTATTGTTCCATATGAATTTTTGGATTGCCTCTTCTATTTCCTGGAAGAATGAAGGTGGAATTTTGATAGGTATTGCGTTGTATTTGTAGACAGCCTTGGGAAGTATTGCCATTTCCACGACGTTAATCTTTCCAATCCAGGAGCATGGGAGGTTTTGCCATTTTTTAAGTTCTGTGTTGATTTCCTTTTTCAAGATTTTAAAGTTTTCATCATAGAGGTCCTTCACTTCTTTAGTTAAGTTAATTCCTAGGTATTTTATTTTTTGTGGGGCTATTACAAATGGGGTTGCTTTCCTAATTTCAGCCACACTTTTCTCATTGTTGCCATTCAGAAAAGCCATTGATTTTGGGGGGTTAATTTTATAACCTGCTACTTTGCCAAAGTATTGAATCAGCTTGAGTAATTTGGGAGTGGAGTCTATGGGATTCTTTAAATACAAGATCATGTCATCTGAAAAGAGGGAGAGTTTTATTTCTTCTTTCCCAATTTGGATCCCCTTTATGTCTGCATTTTGTCTTCTTGCTCTAGCTAGGCATTCTAATACTAGATTGAAGAGAAGTGGAGAGAGTGGGCATCCTTGTCTTGTTCCTGAGTTAAGAGGAAATGGCTTTAGTTTTTCACCATTGAGTATAATGCTGGCTGTAGTTTTGTCATAAACAGCCTTTATTGTATTGAGGAATGTTCCATAGATTCCTACTTTTTCCAAATCCTTCATCATAAAGGGGTGTTGGATCTTGTCGAATGCTTTTTCTGCGTCTATTGAGATAACTATGTGGTTCTTATTCTTGCTCCTGTTGATGTGATGAATAATATTAATTGATTTGCGTATATTGAACCAGCTTTGCATCCCTGAAATGAATCCTGTTTGATCGTGGTGTATGATTTTTTGGATAAATTGTTGAAGTCGATTGGCCAAAATTTTGTTGAGAAGTTTTGTATCAATATTCATCAAAGAAATGGGTCTATAGTTCTCTTTCTTTGATGAGTCACTGCCCGGTTTTGGGATGAGGGTTATGATGGCTTCATAGAATGTGTTCGGTAGTGAGCTTTCTCTTTCAATTTCATTGAAGAGTTGGAGGAGTATTGGTGTGAGCTCTGCTTTGAAGGCCTTGTAAAATTCCACTGTAAAACCATCTGGTCCTGGTCTTTTCTTAGCTGGGAGGTCTCTTATTGCTGTTTCTATTTCAATGCTTGATATAGGCCTGTTAAGATAGTTTAACTCATCTTGGTTTAGTTTTGGCATGTCAATATTTGCTAGGAAAAGGTCCTTTTCTGTCAAGTTCTCAAACGTATTTGCATAAAGTTTTGAGAAGTATTCCCTTATAATTTTCTGAATCTTGGTTGTTTCCGTGGTGATGTTTCCATTCTCATCTCTGAGTTTATTAATTTGGGTGTGTTCTCTTCTTTTTCTGATAAGATTTGCTAAAGGTCTGTCAATTTTGTTAAGTTTTTCAAAGAACCAACTTTTTGTTTTGTTGATTCTTTCTATAGTTTTTTTTTATTCTAATTCATTTAATTCTGATTTAATTTTGATTATTTCTTTCTGTCTACTGGATTGGGGTTTATCTTGCTGCTCTTTTTTCAAGGAGGTTTAGATGTGTCATTAAATTGTTAGTTTCAGATTTCTCCAATTTGTTGATGTAGGAGCTCAGAGCTATAAACTTGCCTCTGAGTACTGCCTTTGCTGTGTCCCAGAGGAGCTGGTATTTTGTGTGTTCATTTTTGTTGAATAGCATGAACATTTGAATTTCCTTTCTAATCTCTTCCATGACCCATTCATGATTCAGCAGTGTGTTGTTCAGCCTCCATGTGATACCAGACTTTCTTAGGTGGCTTTTGGTGTTGAGTTCTAATTTTATTCCCTTGTGGTCAGAGAAAATGCAAGGTATAACTTCAATGTTTCTGAATTTAGACAAGTTTGCTTTGTGGCCTAAAATGTGGTCTGTTTTAGAAAACGTTCCATGTGCTGCTGAGAAAAACGTGTATTCTGATGCTGCTGGGTGAAATGTTTGGTAGATGTCTGTTAAGTCTAGTTGATCTATGCAGCTGTTTAGAACTCCGGTTTCTCTGTTGAGTTTTTGCCGAGTTGATCTATCTAGGGTGGAGAGTGGTGTGTTAAAATCCCCAACAATTAATGTCTTTGGATCTATATGGGATTTAAGGGAAAGTAGTGTTTCTTTGATAAATTTGGGTGCTCCATTGTTTGGCGAATAGATATTTAGAATTGTAATATCCTCCTGAAGGAGAGATCCTTTAATTAGTGTGTAGCGACCTTCTTTATCTCTTCTCACGAATTTTAATTTGAAGTCTATTTTATCTGATATTAAGATTGCAACTCCCGCCTGTTTATGGGGGCCGTTTGCTTGGTAGATTTTGTTCCAGCCTTTAACATTGAAAATGTGTTTGTTTTTACGGGCAAGATGTGACTCCTGCAGGCAGCAGATAGAAGGGTCTTGTTTTTTAATCCAACTAGACAGTGTATGTCGCTTAATTGGAGAGTTCAGTCCGTTGAAGTTAAGAGATAGAACTGAGAGGTATTTGGGAGTTCCTGCCATGTTATTCACCTTCTTGGGGGTTGCGAAAACTGGGTTCTTCCTATGGTTCTTGGATTCTCAGTTTCGGTGCAGTTTCTTGGCATTTATTGCGGTCTTGTTGGTTTTCTATGTGTAGGACATCTTTAAGAATCTTTTGTAGGGCTGGTTTGGTGGAGATGTATTGTTTCAATTTTTCTTTGGTATGGAAGGTTTTTATTTGGCCTTCAGTTATGAAGGAGAGTTTAGCTGGGTACAGTATTCTTGGTTGATAGTTGTATGTTTTTAGGGCATGGCATACATCATTCCAGGCTCTTCTTGCTTTGATTGTCTCTGCTGAGAAATCTGAGGTGATTCTAATTGGTTTCCCTTTATAGGTGATTACCCTTTACTCCTTGACAGCTTTAAGGATCTTTTCCTTGGTCTGAGTTGATCCTGTGTGGATTATAATGTGACGGTGGGATGTCCTATTCTTGTCTGGTCTATTTGGGGTTCTAAAGGCTTCTTGTATCTGAATAGGCCTAACTTTTTGCATGTTTGGGAAGTTCTCTGCTAGGATCCTGTTAAGCAAATTTCCTAGACCATTAACTTCTGTTTCTAGGTGCTCCTCTACACCCATTATCCTTAGATTAGGCCTTCTGATTGTGTCTTCCAGGTGTTGGATAGATCTATCATATTTCTTGGACTTGTCTTGAATGGTTGTATGTTCTTTCTCTATAATATTTAGGCTGTCTTCAATCCCTGAGATTCGATCTTCTACATGGTCTAACCTGCTGTCAAGACTCTCTAGTTTGTTTTTTATCTCTTTTCCTTCTAATTGTTCAGCTTTGATGGCTTCAAGTTCTTTGTTGAAGCTCTGTTTTAGGTTTTGTATGAATTTCTTTACTTCCTTAATTTGGTGTTCAGTGTTTGTTCTCAAATCACTTACTTGATTGGTTATGTTTTCTTTGGACTCCCATTCCTTCTGTTGGGTTCCATTCAGCATTCCCTTTGTGGTCTCCCTGACTTCCTTCAGCTCTTTTTTAATGGATTCCATGAATGCCATTAGTGATCTTTGTGTGTTCTCTACCTGGTCTCTCAATTCCTGTATTACTCTTTGATTAGCTTCCTCCCGTTCATGGGATTCCCGCAGTTCTCTTTCCTGCCGTTCGTGGGATTCCTGCCATTCTCTTTGAGTGTTCTCAGCCTGTTCAAACCATTCCTCTCTTTTTCTTTGAGTATTCTCAAGTTGTTCACGCAAATCCTGTATCAGTTTTTGAGTAGCTTCCTCACGCTTATGATATTCCTGTATAAACTTCTGGGATGCCTCCTCTCTCTCTCTATCACGCTCATACAGAGTCCTTTGTAAGTTTTCAAACTTCTCATTTATCATGTTTGCCAGTAATGTTTGTAGAGCTATTTGGGAACTCTCCTCTGGATTATTCATTATCTGTTCTGACCCCTGATTATCAAGATTGGGAATTAAGATACCCGAATTTGCCATTTTTCTTGTGTTTTTCCGGCCTACTCTGCCCATTTGAGATGAAAATAGCACCAGTTTTGTGCTAGAACACTATCTTAAGGCAACCATCAACCAAAGTTTACATCTGTACAGTCAATAGTCTACAGATACAATCTAGTTCAACAGAAACATCTATTCCACATCAAACAACTACATGTTAATGGACTTCGAACCGCAGAGAAGAATTTGGAAAATCAGAAATTATTAGGGTTAAGGAGAGATGTGCATAAAAAATAGGGATAGATTGGTGTGGGGAGGCACAGGGAGAGTTAACTATGTCCTAATCACAATGCATGAAATAGGTTGGGTAGGATGCAAATAGAGAGAGAGAGGAAAAGAAGAAAGGGAAAGGGGAATGAAAAGAGACCAGAAAAAAATAGAAACATAAATATTAATGTTATTGTATAGATTAAAAGATCATCTATTTAGAGAGGAATGTGAATATTTTGAGAGATGCTGAGAGACATAGAGGAGATTTGAAAAACTTAAAAAAATGCTTAAAATATTATATAGGTATAAAGGGGTAGTACTGCTATTAAGGAATTTAAGTCTCAGAGGTTTTGAATTGAGTAATAAATTTGTGGATTAAGTGTGTACACAATGGACGACAGGGTCTACTAGTTAACTATGGGTTTATCTGAGGATGTGCAGGACAAGAGTTAAGTCACATAAAGAAGAACAAAAGAGAGGAAAAGGTGAAATGGATAGGAAAGTGAGAAGAAAAGATCAGAAGTTCAGTAGAGCTAGACAAAAAACAAAAAGATAATTAAGAAAGAAAGAAAAAGAGAAAGAAGACAAGAAAAGAAAGGAAAACGCACATTCACGTATTGCTAAAATAAAAATTATAAGAGGAGAAAAAAAAGTTACTGGAAAACAATTATTTTTTCAAAAGAGGCAAAAATTAAAAATTAATAAAAGTTTTAGAAAAGGAAAAAATTTTTTTTATATATATAAGGTACCAAAAAAAAAAAAATAAGAAAAAAAAAAAAAGTTCTTTGATTTTTGGGGGAGGGGTGGGAAAAATCCTGTATCTCCCTTGTGTCTTTAGCCAGCCTCTTGTTGGAATCTCTGGTCTGCTTGAGGTCCTGTGGCTTGATTGGTTTCTTAAGTCAGATTGTTCGAACAGGCAGAAAAATGCTCTGCTTTACCCAAGATTTTGAGATCCCCTTCCCAGGTTAGTTGAATGGGAGGGTGATCTGGTTTGAGAATCACAAAAGAGGGGAATGCAGTGAAGAGGCTAGGTTCTGGGTAGAGTTGAGGCCTTTCAATAAACAGTAGCTTTTCCTTGGGGCTATTTTGTGAAAACCTCACAGAGCCCAGCCTGGAGCCATTCTCAGGGTTTCTGTTTTTCAATTGATTGTGGAGGCTGCTAGAGGGAGGGGCAGCCTCTGGCTCTGGTTACCCAGTGCAGAAAGCCACTCCTATGGCTGGCGCCTGAGCTGGGTGACTTTTCCCTGGATGGAGCTGAGTCTGGCAGGTCACTTTGCCATTAAGTTCTTGTGACCTGCTAAATGACTCGTTTTATTCCAAGGCCTGAGTTGGAGCTAGCAGCTCCTCTGATCTTTGAAGGTATCCAAGATGGAGATCACCGGTACTGGGGGGGGAGGGGTGGCCTTCCCTCCTCTGCTCCCTGAGAAGGAGTGAGGAAGTCGGGCTTCTACTCACACCGAGTCTTGGTTCCTGGGTAGGTCTCTGGTCCGCAAACTGCAGGATGAATATGTCTGCTCCTTGTTGGTTCTTGCTGGTGTTGAGTAGAATCCGCTCGCCCGCCGCATCTGGCTCCTTCGTCCCGGACTCTGTGGCTCAGTTATGGTGCCCTGCAGTCGCCGCTGCGACTGCTGCCGCCACCGTGGCGGCTGCTGGCAAGCGCTCAGATGTGTCTTTTTGCCTTGATTTCCCCTCTCTTGCCTAAACCTCTGTCCTGTGATGGCACACTTGGTGTGGTTCTCTGGCTTAGGGCTGTTCACTGGAACTCTAAAATTGCTTTCTATACAAGAGCTTGTTCAGATTCCAGCTTCTCCTCCGCCATCTTCCCGGAACTTTCAAGTTATATTTTAGATATGAGACCCTTGTCAGTTGTATGGCTAGTGAAAACCTTCTCCTAATCTGTGGGCTTTGTATTGATATTGCTAGGTATGTCCTTTGCCATGCAGAAGCTCTGCAGCTTCATGCAATCCTATTTTCCAAACTTTCTTTGATTGTGTTTCTGAATCTCAATCAAATTTCGGCGTGTGCCATTGAGACCTAATGTTTCTCCTATTCCATCCTGTATGATGTCAAGGTGTCTCTTTTAACTCAAAGGCCTTTAATCAATTTGGAGTTGATTCTGATGCAGGTTGATACATAAGGATGTAGCTCTAGTTTTCTACAGGTGATTAATCAGTTTTGTCAGCACCACTTACTGAAAAGGCTAACTTTCTTCCATTCTTTTTTTTTTAGCTCCCTTAGGGAAGTTTACGTAGCTATAGGACTGTGGGTTGATTTCTAGGTTTTCAATTCTATTCCATTGTTCCTGTCCTCTCTTGTTCCAGTATAAAGCTGTTTTAATTATTATGGCTTTGGAGTAGCATTTGAAATTTGGTATTGATATTCCTCCAGGACTATTCTTTCTGTTGAGGATTGTTATTGCCATTTGGGATCTTTTATTGTTCCATATGAATTTTTGGATTGTTTCTTCCATTTCCTTGAAAAATGAGGTTGGAATATTGATATCCATCTTCTTGAACTTGTAGATCGCTTTGGGAAGTATTGCCATTTTCAGGAATTAATCCTTCTTATCCAGTATCATGGGCGTTTTTTCCAATTTCTAAGTTCTGTTTAGATTTCCTTTTTCAGGTTTTTAAAGATTTAATCATAGAGGTCCTTCACTTCTTTGGTTCAGTTAATTCTTAGGTATTTTAATTTTTGTGGGGCTATTAGGAATGGAGTTGCTTTCTTGATTTCAAGCACACCTTTCTCATTATTGGCATTCATAAAAGCCATTTATTTTTGAGTGTGAATTTTATACCCTGTTACTTTGCCAAAGTTTCTAATGAGCTTGAGTGATTTGTGAGTGCAGGCCATGGGAATTTGTAAATACAAGATCATGTCCTCTGCTAAGAGGGAGTGTTTTACTTCATTTTATGGTATTTGGATCCCCTTTATGTTTCCATCTTGTCTTAGTGCTGTTGTTAAGCATTCTAGTGCTAAATTGAAGAGAAGTGGAGAGAGTGGACATCCTTGTCTCCTTCCTGAGTTTGGGGGAATGGCTTTAATTTTTCATCATTGTGTACAATGCGGGCTGTAGGTTTGTCTTTACTGTATTGAAGAATGTTCCATAGATTCCTATTTTTTCCCAGAGCCTTCATCATAAAGGAGTGTTGGATCTTGTCATTGGCTTTTTCTGCATCTATTGAGGTAACCATATGGGACATATCCTTGCTCTTGTTGATGTGATGAATTATATTAATTGATTTGTGTATATTGATCTAATTGATTTGTGTATATTTGCATCCCTGAAATGCATCCAGTTTGATTGTGATGTATGATTTTTTGGATGAATTGTTGAATTTGATTGACCAAAATATTGTTGAGTAGTTTTAGTTCGAAGTTTTTGAAAGAAATGGGTCCTTAATTCCCTTTCTTTAATGAAACCATGCCACATTTTGGGATTGAGGGTTATGATGGCTTCATACAAAGAGTATGGTAATCAAATTTTCACAATTTCATTGAAGATTTCGAGGATTACTGGTGTAAGTTATGCTTTGAAGGCCTTGTAGAATTCCACTGAAAATCCATTCGGTCCTGGGCTTTTCTTAGATGAGTGGTCTCTTATTGCTGTGCCTATTTAGATTCTTTATATACGTCTGTCAAGTAGGTTTAATTCACCTTGATTTAGTTTTGGATGTTGAAATTTGATAGGAAATAGTCCATTTCTATAGTCCATTTCTTCCAGATTCCAAAATTTATTAGCACAACAGTTTGAGATGTATTCCCTTATAATGTCCTGAATCCTGGTTCTTCCTGTGGTAATGTTTCCATTTTCCTCTCTGTTTATTTGGGTGTGGTCTCACCTTTTTCTGATAAGATTTGCTAAGCTAAGACTGTTAATTTTTTAAATTTTTTCAAAGATACACCCTGTATTTTTTATTCTTTCTATTTTTTAAAAAAAAATTCTAATTTTTTAAATTCTGAGTTAATTTTAATGACTACTGATTGGTTTTATCTTGCCGCTCTTTTTCAGGAAGATTCAAATGTCTCAATCATTGCTTTCAGATATCTCCAACTGTTCTAGATGGAACTCAGAGCTGTAACCTTGCCTCTGAGTACTGGTTTTGCTGTGTGCCAGAGGAGCTGGGAATTTGTATGATCATGTTTATGGAATATCATGAGTATTTGAATTTCTTTTCTAATCTCTTCCATGACCCACTTGTGATAGAGCAGTGTGTTGTTTAGCCTCCATCTGTTATAGGATTTTCTTTGTTAGCTTTTGGTACTGGGTTCCAATTTTATTCCCTTGCGATCTGAGAGAATGCAGGGCATAATTTTTACCTCTTCTCAATTTTAAATTGTAGTCTATTTTATCTGACATTAGGATTGCAACTTCTGCCTGTTTATGTGGGCTCTGTGCTTGGTAAATTTTAATCTAGCCTCTCACTTTCAAAATATGTTTGTCCTCATGGGAAATGTGTTATTCTTGGAGGCAGCAGATAGAATGATCTTGTTTTTTAATTGATCTAGACAGTCTATATTGCTTAATTGGAGAGTTAAATCCATTAATATTAAGAGTTAGGACTGAGAGATGTTTGGTAGTTCCTGCCATGTTATTCACCTTCTTGGGGGCCATAACAACTGGCTTCTTCCTATGGTTCTTGGATTCTCAGTTTGGGTGAAGTTTTTTGGCCTTTATTGTGGTCTTGTTGTTTTTCTATGTGTACGACATAGTTAAGTATCTTTTGTAGGTCTCATTTGGTGGAAATATATGGTTTTCGTTTTTCTTTGATATTGAGGGTTTGTTTATTTTTCAGAGGAGGGTCCAGTCTTGGGGCTGAACTCTTGGCTTGGGCGCTGTCCCTAAGCTCTGCAGCTCAAGGCTAGGGCTATACCACTTGAGCCACAGCAGCACTTCTGGCTTTTTTACTTATGTGGTTCTGAGAGATGGAACACAGAGCCTCATGCATGCAAGGCAAGCACTCTACCAGTGAGCCACCTTCCCTGCCCCCTATAGAGGGTTTTTATTTGAACTTTGCTTATGAAGGAGAATTTTGGTGGGTACAGTATGCTTGTTGATAGTTGTTTGTCTTTATAACCTGGCATTTATCATTCCTTGCTCTTCTTGTTAATTGTCTCCGCTGAGAAATCTGTTTTTTCTAATTGGTTTCCCTTTTGTGATGATTGATCTTTTCTCCTTTACAATTTTAAGGATCCTGTCCTTGGTCTGAATTGGTCTTGTGCACATTATAATGTGACAGTGGAATTTCCTGCTCTAGTCTGTTCTATTTGGGGTTCTACAAGTTTCTTGTGTCTTAATAGGCCTGTCTTTTTGCATGTTTGGGAAGTTCTCTGTTAAGATCCTCTTAAATTTCTTAGATCATTAACTTCTGTCTCTAGGTGTTGCTCTACACCCATTATCCTCTGATTAGGCCTTCTAATGATGTCTTCCAAATGTGGAATAAATCTCTCTTGGGTTTATCTTGGATAGTTGTATGTTTTTCACTCTATTATCTAGGCTGTCTTCAATCTCTGAGATTCGATCTTCTGCTTGGTCTAACGTTCTGTCAAGAATTTCTACTTTGTTTCTTATTGCCTTTCTTCTAACTGGTTGACTTTGATGGCTTCAAATTCTTTGTTGGAGCTTTGGTTTACATCTTGTATGAACTTCTTTATTTCCTTAACTTGGTGTTCAGTGTTTATTCTCAAATCAATTAGTTGATTGGTTATTCTTTCTTTGGACTCCCATTCCTTCAGCATTCCATTTGTGGTTTCCCTGGATTCCTTCAGCATTCTATTTATGGATTCTATGAATGCCTCTATTGATCTTTGTCTATTCTCAACCAACTCCTGCAATTCCTCTATTGCCCTTTGATTAGCTTCCTCTCACCACACAATTCCTGTGTTTCTCTTTAACTATTCTCAGCCTGCTCATGCAATTCCTGTCTTTCTTTTGCACTGTCTTCAGCCTACTCATGCAATTCCTACATTTCTATTTGTCTGTTCTTAGCCTGCTCACATAATTCCAGTATGAACCTTTGAGTATCTTCCTAACACTCTTGAGATTCCTGTATTAAACGCTGGTTTGAATCCTTTTGTTCCCTATAAGACTCACACTGAGTCCTTTGCAGATTTTCAATCTTTTATAGGATGAGAGGATGGGAGAAATAAAAAGAACATGAAAAACTAAAAATTAAAATTCCTAAAATTGGAATGCTTGAAAGTTATATATGTATAAATACATAATATTACTATTAAAAAGTTAAGCCTGCCCGGCACTGGTGGCTCACGCCTGTAAACCTAGCTACTCAGGTGGCTGAGATCTGAGGATTGCAGATCAAAGCCAACCCAGGCAGGAAAGCCTATGAGACTCCTATCTCCAATAAACCACAAGAAAATCAGAAGTGGCATTGTAGCTCAAGTGGTAGAGCTCTCGCCTTTAGCTGAAGAGCTGAGGGACAGTGCCCAGGCCCAGAGTTCAAGCCCCACGAATGACCAAAAAAAAAAAAAAAAAGAGTTAAGCCTAAGAGGTTGTGAATTGAGTAATATATTTCTGGATTATGTATGTACACAATGTGGGATAAGGTTGAATAATTTACAATGGGTATATATCTGTGGATAAGTACAATAGCCATTAAGTCATGTAAAAAAGGAAGAATGAAAAAAGGAGAATGAAATCAAAAGAGAAAAAAAATGAAAAAACCAAAAGATCCAAAGAGGTTAAAACATAAAAGCAAACACATAAATACACTTAAAATAAAAATTATGACCTTGGTGTGGGAGGCGGAGAGGTGGGTGTATCAGGGAGGTTTGGGTGATGGGGGAGGGAGGGAGGATAAGAAAAGATGGGAAGGGGAAACAAAGGAGGAGGCTAGAATGTTTGATAAAGAAATGTACTCATTATCTTGCCCATGTAATTGTAAACCTTCTGTACAGTATTTAACAATAAAAAAATAAAATAAAAAAATTATGAGAGAAAAATAATAGAAAACATTTCTTAAAGATATTCACTGTATTTGATGTTGGTATAATTGGTGAAGGGGAAAAGAAAAAACAAATCGTTTAAATAGGAATATAGGCAGACCCAATGCAATAATGAGATGTACAAGTTGTTATGTCAAAAACGAACTTTACAACTTTGGTGGGGGGGGAGGAGGATTGTGCTGGGGCGGAGGGAGATTAGAAAGAGATGGGAAGGGGAAACCAAGGAGGAGGCTACAATGCTTGATAAGAAATGTACTCATTATCTTGGCCATGTAATTGTAACATCTCTGAACAGTATTTTCACAACAAAAAATAAAAATAAACAATACAAAAATAAAAAAAGATACATAAAGAGTCCTTTGAATTTTAGGGTGTGTGTGTGGGGGGGAATCTTGTATCTCACCTGAGTCTGTAACCAGTCTTTTCATGGAGTCTCTAGTCTGCTTATGGTGTTTGCTTTTCTTTTGCTTGAATGGTTTCTTAAGTCATTTTGTTTGATTAGGCAGAAAAATGCTCTGATTGTTGAAGGAATTTATTGCTTTCCTCCCAGAATAATTGAATGGGACGGAGATCGACTTTGAGTATCTCAAATGAGTGAGATGCCTGTTTCCTCTAGCTTGGGGGTGATAAGGCTAGGTTCAGGGTAGGGTTAAGACCTATGAGCAATGACAGCTTTTCCCTGAGGAGCTAGCTCCTAAAACACTCACAGAGCGCAGCCTGGAGCCATTTTCACTGTTTAGGTTTACTAAGTTTCAATTGTGTGTCTAGGCTACAATGGGGAGGGGCATACTCTGGCTCTGTTTACCCAGTGAAGAAGGTCACTTTTCATGGGGTGGAGCTTCTCAGCCTGGGCAGGGTGACTTTCCCCTGGGTGCAGCTGAGCCTGTTCAGGTCAGTTATGTGTAACGTGCTAAACTGGTCTTTTTTAAAGTTCTTCCAAAGCCTGGAGCTAGCTGCTCAGACAGGCCTTTGTCAGTATCAAAGACGGAAAGCTCTGGTGTTGGGGGAGGCGCAGTCTTTCCACAGCTGCTCTCTGAGAATGAGTGAGGTGTCAGGGTTCTACTCATGCCACATTCTTGGTTTCTGGGTCATCCCTGGTCTGTGATCCTTAGGATGAAGATTTCTGCTCCCTGTCAGTTCTTGCTGATTGTGAGTAGGGTCTTGCACCTATGTCTCAGACTCTGTCGGTTAGCATGTTGGCCATGGCCACCACATCCACCACAGCCTCTGCACCATCAGCTACCAGGAAGTGCTCAGATCTGTCTCCTTGATGGATTTCCCTCTCTGGCCAAAATCTGTATACTGTGATGGCTCACTTAGTACGATTCGCTAGCCCAGAAAAGTTCTCTGGAACAGTAAAACTGCTTTGTATTCGAGAGTAGATTTTCCTCCAGCTTCTCTTCCGTGACCTTCCTCAGCTCTTCTGAAAATAGGGGTTATACTGTGGGGGAGGAATATACAATGGAACAAAAAAATCATGTGGTACCTTTGAAGCAATATGTTTGAACTATAGCAAGCAAGGAAAAAAAACACTTCTGTCCTTAATCTTGGGGTTCCTTTTACTTAACATTATCTTATCAGACCTTTTCTGTGTGTCTCAGACATATACTAGTTATTGCAAATAAGGAAACCATGGGACCTATGTTTCTTTGGGCCTGGCTTACTTCACTTGTTATGAATTTTCCCTGTCTTCCCATTTGCTAACAAAATGGCCAATGTCATTCATTCTGGTGGAGACATCAAGCACTTTTGCCTCCTCCTTAGTTTTACCCTACCATCCCCTCCCTCCCACCTCCTCAACTACACTCCCAACTTCCCATCACCCCTCCTGTAATTGTAAAGTGTATTTTTTATGGTCCCATGTACATCGCTTTTGAACATTTCTGCTTGTCACATTTAAAGGCACAGGATTTACATACTTTCAAAATATGTACATAGTGTAAAATATTTCCTAAGATACCGTTATTAATATATATACATATACTAACATATATGCATATATATACATACATATATATGCAAGCAACTACTTCAATCCTAGCTGGATAAACTTCATTAAGGAATCACCCTGTTTCAGGGGCTGAAATATAACAAAGCAGTTATCTTTTTCTGGGAACAGTAAGATCAAAGTTCAGACGAGTTAGAGGTTAAAAACAATAGCAGCACCCCTGTATTGAAGCCTGATTGAATTTCAGTGAATTTTATGTTGAAAATTATAGCACTCAGAAAAGAAATCTTCCCTTTGGTCTTTGGGCCAGGAGGGAGCATTTCAATTGACAAAGGCTGTCTTGCTGAAGAAGGACCTGAAATCATGAATGAGAATATTATGTCAGTAGAACAATAATTGGGGTCCCATACAGAGGAGACACTGGAATGGACCGCTGGAAGTGAAATGTGTATTTGATTGAAGTGCTTCAGGCTGTCTTTGGTCAGTCCACTTATCCTTAGAAAAGCAGCAGCAGACACCTAAAAGTGCACAAATTAGTTATTAATTTCCATGTTATCAATTTTCATTTTTCCTTTTATTCTCAGTTTTAAACATTACTCATATTCAGAGCTTTTCTGAGTATCAGTTGTCTTCCTAGAAGTTCATTATCAGATTATATTCTCTAGGTTGGATTGTCATGTCAATACACTCCACTCTGAATTGCAGTGTTGTTTCTATCATAAATTATAGAACCTCTCTCTAAATTTTTTTCTTGCTAGTGTGTCTAACATATGTACAAGATATTTCTTTGTTACTTTCTCTGTCCCTCCCCCATGGTATAACCCCTGTTCTCACTGTATAATGTGTGGAGAGGAAAGAAAACAAATTGTTTAAATAGGGATACAGGTGGAACATTTGCAACAATGCAATGTACAAGATGGTATGTCGAAAATGAACTTTACAACTTTGGTTGGTGGGGATGTGTGTATGGGAAGAAGTTGGATGCAGGGGCTTGGAGATGAAAAGGGATGGAAAGGGGAAACAAAGGAAGAATCAACAATCTTTGATAAGAAATGCACTCTTTGCTCATTTAATTGTAATCACTCTGAATAGTATTTTCACAATTAAAAACATAAAAATAAATATCTGGTCCATTTTCCATCAACTACCCAAATTTAAACCTGTGCACTGTCCCTCAGCTCTTCAGCTCAAGGCTAGCACTCTACCACTTGAGTTCCAGTGCCACTTCCGGTTTTCTAGTGGTTTAAAGGAGATAAGAGTTTCACAGACTTTCCTGCACCGGCTGGCTTTGAACCACGATCCTTAGATCTCAGCCCCCTGATTAGCTAGGATTCCAGGCGTAAGCCACCAGATATGGACTCACACAGATTTTTTGGCAGCACTTAGGGAACAATACAATTTCATGTCAAATCGTCTATAACAACCTTACATCCTGCTCATATTTTAAGTACCTTTCAGGAAATCCTATTTTCCTTTGAGAACTCAAAAATAGCAAGTGTCTCACAATGCAATAGTTGTCACGTGATAAAGCTATCTCTACCACAGAAAGAATAATAGCACATTTGGATTAAATATTCATTTCGTGTGTATTTGCTATTAGTATGTTTTACCCTTTTTGATTAATTTTTTTTTCTTGAATAGATGCGGTACTGAGGAGTTACAGTTATGTCAGAATGAGTACATTTCTTGTAGAGCACTGTTACACACTACTTTATTTTCTCCTAATATACGTTCCCTCCTCCGTCTCCCTACTACTCCACCAGCCAATTCAGTAAAGTTCATTTCCAACATAGTGTCCTCTGAGTATTGTTATTCTAATGGGAGATCCTGTGTTCTTGTTTCAGAATTTTGTTATTCTCCTTTCATCCCAAACTAAATTTATGTACAAAATATGTAACAAGTTCAGAAAATGTGATCAGGAACATACAATAGGAGGAAGAACATAAAGTAGAAACAAAAAAATCATATATTAAAATCAAGGAAAACAAAGAAAAACACTTCTGTCCCTATCTTGCACTTCATTTCATGTAAGATCACTTTATATAGAAATAAAGTATCTATTTCTATCTATCTATCTATCTATCTATCTATCTATCTATCTATCTATCTATCTATCTATCTATCTATCTATCTATCCTTCCATCTCTCTGTCTGTCTGTCTGTTTCTCTGTCTACCTATCTACCTATCTATAAACTATTTATCAATCTATGTCAGTTTGAGCTTTTCTGATCATCTGAAAAATTACCGTAGACATATGCTAATTATTGCAAATAAATGATCAGTTTTGTGTTGTTCATTTGGAAGGGATAACCCAAATAAATCTGAACAGAAGTGACTCTATTAGGATTTTGAAACTTACTATACCAGTCACATCAAGAAGAGAGAAAGCTTTTCTCAGGAAATATTCAGTAGATACTGCTCAAGTATAGTGGGATAAAATTTTTACTTTTCCATTCACAACCTCATGCAGTGTGGTTGCATATTGCAAACTCGTGCATTTTGACATATTTTCATTAAGTTTTATATCAATTTTTCCTGTCATTTGGGATGATTAAAATTGGAGAACTGGATTTGTGTTCAAAAACTAAAAGGACACAAACATCGTTTCACTGATGGATTGTAAATTGGAAGGAACTCAAATCTATATTAAAATTCAAAGTCTCATTTCAAATACACTTTGCTTTTCTGAATTTCAAGAGATAATTATCAGGGCTAATACTCTGAGATTTCCAGTACTTAGTAATAAATGCATAAATAAGAAATGGAACTTGTTTATTGCATCTTAACAAAATATGCAGCAAACAAAATACATGAAATATGAAGAAAGGTAGTCGAGAAAGGTTCTTTCATAGACCACCAGGAAAAATAAATACCTGATAGCATTTTGCTTGTAATCAATGCAATCTTGGTTTTTCAAAATATTTCTTCATGAGAATTTCAGAGGAAAAAAAAAAGTTTATATTATTTCTTACTTGAGTCCCTGAAGAATTATAGTCTTATAATGTTCAATTAGGATAAAGACTAAAACAGTACTTTGAAAGTACTGTTGGGCCAGAAGCCATTGTTACCAAAGTTCAGAAAAATTTTATCAGGTTTCCACATGGATTGAAGCACTAATTGCTACTTCATTTCCATATAAAGTATTTCATTTTGTATACAAAACCATATTATGCATATCATGACTTCTGAAATTACAATTTGTTTTCAGAATTAATAATACAGTGGAAACAGTCATGTTTCTAATTGGACTGGTTTTTCAAGCATGTTTTATGAAATTCTACCTTGTGAAAGAAATTGGAACAGTGTAGTTAGGGTATAGGTTAGATATGTAAATTCACAACATGATCACCAGATATATATTGGTTTTGAAAACAGTTTGTTTTTGGTGTTGTGCATAATCAGTAATCAATTCATTTCCCATTGAATAATATAACATATTGGCGGAAGAAATGTGCTCATGTTCGAAATTTCTCCAGATTGATTCATAATACTGGAAAGAGAGTCTATGAGTAACCACGAGCATTTTCCTTGGATACTGTAGACTATAGAAGGATCAAGAAACCAATACAAGGAGAAACCTGTCAAAGGCATATTAAAATGGAAAAAAAAATGAGAATATAAAGAGATTGAGTAATTCTGCCCTTCGAAACAGTGGCCAGCACCAACCAAGAAACAAATCATTTGCTATAAATTTCCATGCATTTCCATAAGTGTTCATATCAGGAACATAAAAGCCAGTTTATGGTGAGTAGAGTAACTATTAATGTTTACATTTTCTGATTTGGTGTTAGGGTGATGTCCAGGCATGAATTACCTGGTAAAGGAATTAAAGACACTGGAGTCATTGAGAATTGTATAAACTCCTCAATTTTAGAGGTACCATAATTTCTCTATAATCAATCAATTCATGGATGTTTACATAAGAACACTGATTTGTGAGATTCCATTTTGGGATAATTTTTGAGATTGTTCCTTACAATTCCAACTACAATATTGCCATGACGGAAACAGTTCATTGAATCATATTCCTTGTTACTAATCCTGTGTTCACATTTGGCCCTGATGTTCTTAGAGCAAATTCCGGATATTCATAAATCCTTGAATGTCACTGACTACAATAAAACTTCAGTGATTTTTTTCTGTTTCTTCATGAGTCCCACTGTCCTATCAAATTACATTTTCCAACACATGCTAAGTGCACTAATTATTAGTAATTGTAGCTATCAGTAGGGTACTGTTAGGAAGAAACCCAGTTGAAGCCTACCCCATATGTGCATTGTGCTTAGTTATTTCAAATGTAGTGTTAATTTTATCTCTATTTCTTTCAGTGCAAATGACGTCTCTAAATTTATCTTTCATTTATTTCTTTCATTGGAAATGGAGTTAACAAAACTATCTAGTATGCAGTAGCATACACAATGGTGAGAGAGAAAAGAACACTGGCTTAGTAGAAGGAATTAGAATGAGGATCAGATTGCAGGCTGGTCAATAACAGTGAGCAATCCATCTAGAACTCCAAGCACTGAAATGAATTGTAGTTCATTAAAGCATAAGCAGATGTTGGATGTTTCTTTTACATTGACTGAATTGAGAGAAGCCCATGTTGGATTGGAAGCCTGGAGATCTTGATTCTTACATGAGCTCGATTTCTCCTATCACAAGAATGATGAACACATCCACAATAGAAACAAAACCTCATCTTTGCTCCTCAGATGCCATCTGATGGAAGGCGTTTCTATTTCAGAGAGATCTCCTGCTCTACTTCATGAGATATCAAGCCCACCCATACCATCTTTCTTTTATCAGTACCTCAGTGTACATGTTTTGGTTTTTGCTTAGGGATGTTGCCTGATTCTCCATTTAAAGTCAAATCTTGGTTTTGTAATACTTTTCTCCCTTCTTGGTTTTGTTAGAATTGTATCAAACCAGTTCTGTTGCTCTACACAAAGCATATTTATATTCTTCAGTTCTTCAGGTTCACAAAACAATTGCAAACACAGAGATTTGAAAACCCGCATTTTTCTTTCCTTATTATTTTCATACAACTCCTTATATTTCCACTACTTTGTTCAGACACACTAGATATTTCATGAAAGAACTTTACACTGAGGAATACATATTACCAATATCCTTAAGTCTTTACTCTCAAAGATTTCTGAATATTAATCACAAAACATTTGGTAGGAGATTTTCAAATAAAATTACTGGTATTTATGAAAACTATGGCTAGGGAATCTACCTAATGCTAGAAGAGTGACATATACAATGAACCACCTGCTATTTGACATTAAACGAATTAATTCCTTTTTTTAGATCATTGAATAACACATATTTTTAATAATGCCTAATTTAATTTCATGTGTTCTGGATAAGCCTGACAACTGAAGCTTTAAGTGAAAATTCTACAAACTAAACGAACTAAATATAACTAAGGTTATATTCCAGGAAATTTCCTAAAACTTAATATCAAAATGTTTTTGTTTTGTGTTATGTACTGACTGTAATAGTTTTATAAATATGAATGTATATGTACACACACATATAATTATATATATACATGTACACATATATACATGTGTATCCGAAAAACTTCTGGGAACTTGTCTCTTTTGCTCTTATTGTTTTATATTTAGAAGTAGTTGCTTAAAATATCAGCCCATTTTACTTGTACTTTACATGAATATGAATGTAAGATGTGAATTCAAAAAACATAGAAAGTTGAACCACATCAAGTAAGGCAGAGGAATGTTTTTGACATAGTTGAATATGTTCTGAAAAGGTCTTGTTTTGAAGCTAACGTCTACTTAAATTTGATAATTGGCACTGTTATTTATCAAAATAAATAGACACTGTCATTCTGAGACAAAGTGTATCCTTACAACAGTATGGTGAACTTTGTTTCCCAATAGAAACAGAATGAACATGAAAGTTTCATAAGTAAACAGGATTCCAACCTAACCTTAATCAATTTGCTTTAGTAAATTTATACCAGTAAGATTTAGTTTATGAAGTGTTGTTATTATTATTGTTCTCCAGGTCCCATTTATGACCATGAAAATGGTCCCAAGAGGTTCAGCCCTTTTTTGTTTTTTACCAAAGGTAGCATGTTCAACACTTTCATAACTCTCAGGATGAAAATAGAGAAATGAAGAAGTGAAGAAAATGATAATACTTAAAGATTGATTATTTGCGGGAATATGGGCCATAAAATGTATGATATTGTTTAGGCAGAACAAATAACAAATAGGCCTTGAAAACGAGGCTTCGGCATTTAAGTTGGGGACTAGTCCTTGAATTTCAATCCTGGGACTTGAACTCAATGGTTGGGAACTGCATTCAAGGTCCGGGACCAGAAATTATTGCTTGGGCCTTGAACCAATGTCCTGACCCAGATGGGCCTTGAAACTAGAGCCTTGGTCTTGAATTCACCTCTCAGAAACTGAAATCACAGCAGGGCCTGAAACTTGTCCTGGGCCTTAAACTCAGGATGTAGGAGTCGAACTGTGTCCCTCGAATTGGAACACGTTGCCTAGGACATGAACTGGGGTCCTAGGACTTGTATTCATATTTTGGCCAGAAACTCTTAGCCGGGGCTTTGAACCCTCAGTTTAAGCTGGTATTTGAACTGGGTCCCTTGTGCTTGAATTTGTGGGATGGGTATTCAAATTGAGGCCTTGACGTTGAATTCTGAGCCTAAAACTCTAATTTGGAACCAGGGATTTTTACTCATGACTTGGGACTTAAATTCTGGCCAGGGTCTAAATTCAAAGCCTTGGCTTAGCATTCAAAACTGGTCTTTGAACTAGATCCTGGGCCTTGAACTTGGGACCAGGAATTTGAACTAGAGCTTGGGAGTTGAATTCAGGCTTGGTGCTGGTACTCTTATGTTGGGCCTTGAACTCACTACCAGAGACTTGAACTGGAAGCCTGGATCTTGTACTCAGCATGGTACTTCAACACAGTGTTCAATTTGAAGATGGGGTGAAGAATATTAAAACTGCCTGGGACATGAATTATGCCTGGAAGTTGTACTTGGAACCTGGGAGTTGAACTCGGGCTTGGAATTGGAACTCACTCGCTGGGCCTTGAACTCACAAACTTGGATTTGAACTGGTAGCTGATAAGCTGGACCTTAAACTCATGGTCCCTAGTATGAACTTCTAGGCCTGGAACTCAACGTTTGGGATTTAAACTCAGGACCTGGGTTTTGAACTTGGGTCCTAGGGCTTGAAATGAAACCTTACAACATAAACTCAGAGACTGAGCCATGAACTCTCTGCCTGGTATTTTTACTGGAGCTTTTGACCTTGAATTCTGGGCCTGTAACTTAAACTCAAAGATTAGACTTTGATTGCAAAGCCCAAGCCTTGAACAGCTGTTTGGTCCTTGAACTGGTTTCCTGGGACTTGAACTTATAGCTGGGCCTGAAATTCTGCGCCTGGGCCTAGAAACTCAAATCCTAGCCCTCATAGCATGGGTCATGGCTGGAAGTTTAACTGGGGCTCAGGACCTTGAAATCAGGGATTGAGGATTGAAGGCATACTCTAATCCTTGAACTCAGGGCCTGAAACTTGAAGAGCAGTCCTGGAATTTTTGTCTGGAGTCCTTGGGTCCTTAGCTTGGGCAGGCCTGCTCAGGCATAAGCATTATCTATACTGTGGTCTCCTGGCACTGTGCATTCGTATCCTGGGGTCCTTGGTTTTGTCATTGCTGGTGATCCTGCTACTGCACATGAGGCATTGGTATTGAGGGCATCCAGTCCTGTGCATTGTACCCTGAAATGCTTGGGTCTGTTAGTACTTGTGAATCTGCTGATACACAAGATGATCTGTATGCAGCTGCATGCTGTTTAATCTCGCACATTTTTGTTGTGACAAACTACTGTCTGTAAAAATCAAAAGAAAACAAATAGAATAAATGAATAACAAACTTTTTGTTCTGCAAACCCATAAAATTTCGTTACATATGAGATTCTCATTACAAATCCATGAAGTCAAGGATTTTTGTCAGCTTCATTTAGAGAATGAATCCCCTCAAAATGGAATATTATAGAGCCTTATCCTTGAGGAAATCATCGTTACTTCTAGACTTCCAGTTGGCATGAAAGTTGGGGACAAACAAGCAAAAAATGCCATCAACACACTATCTTTAACAGAGAAAAGATGCCTGATACATGTCACTTAGAAACCTGTAGGAGGCTGAAATCTGAGGATCAGGTTTCATGACAGCCCATCAGGAGACTCTAGGAGGCTCTCATCACAAACTCATCACCGCAGGGCCTGGGAAGGTGGCTCCGTTGTAAAGCAATTGCTTTGCATGCATGAGGCCCTGGCTTCGATTCCTCAGCACCACATTAGCAAAAAGCTAGAAGTGGCACTGTGGCTGAAATGGTAGAGCACTAGCCTTGAGCTGAAGAAATGAAGGACAGTGCCCAGGCCCAGAGTTCAGGCCCATGACTGGACCCCCACCCTGAAAAAAAAAGAAAAACAAAACAAAACTAATTCATCACCTCAGAATTGGAAGTGAAATTGTTGCTCAATTGGTGGATAATTAGCCTTGATGTGAATTGCTCTGGGCTTGCACCCAAGCACAGATTTAACGCCCAATGAACAGCACCACCAACAACAAGAGAAAGAAATGTAAAGCAATATTCATCAATAATTTCCAATACCCATGGTATTTCCAAAATCTCTTAATTATTTTCACTGAAAGGCGAATTCATTCTACTCTCTATTTGGACCATTTTGCATTTTCTCTTTGAAACTCAGAGAGTAAGTTTTGATGCAGCAGTGATATTGCCCTAACTTCCTCAGTTGCTAGAAAACTTAATATGACTCCACGGTAATATGAATTACCTGCCACTTTATATCTACTTTTATTGTTTAACTATAAAATAAACACCTATATTGATTCCTTTCCTCTGTCTTGCACTCGGTAGTAGTTTGACAAATCCACAGGAGGTGTGGCTATATAAGAATATGATATAATTTTCCGTTGACAATCCTTAAATTTCTGACAACAGTTTTATATGTACAGGTATGATATCATATACCTCAATGTCATCTTCTAAGGCACAAATTTTACATAATGTTATATATGTTACACAACGTAAAATATTTCCTAACTGAAGATACTTTTGTTAAGATACACACACACATATTATCAAGCAAGTACTTAATTCCTTGCTTCATAAATTTCATTAATGAGGAACGTATTCTGCACTCTTGTCACCTTGTTTCAGGGGCTGAAATGTTAAATTCAATCATTTGTGGAGGGTTGGGGAGTTGGCTTGGAATATTTCTAGGAAAGAGAATAATTATTTCCCTACCACAAAGAAACCTTCGAAATAAGAGTGATGTAAAGCACTTCAATGTAGGCATAAACACTATGATAATAGTTCACATGATTTAGAGGTGAAGAAAACACCAACGGCACCCTTCTGTTGAAATATATTAGAAATCCATTGAATTTTATGATGAAAATCATAGTACTCAGAAATGGATTCTTCCCTTCTATCTTTGGGCCAGAAGGGAGCATTTCACTTGACATAGACTGGCTTGCTGATGAAGGACCTGAGATCATGAAAAGGAAATTTATTATGTCAGTACAACAATAAATAGCAGCCCACATAGAGGTGACAGTGGATGTGACCAGTGCAAATAACATGTCTATTTGATGGAAGGGCTTCCTGCGATCTTTGTTGGGTTTACTTATCTTTCCCACACATCTTAATGAGGCCACATCAATTATTAATCTTCCCAAGTGTACCCATTTATGTTATTCATTTTACGCTTGGATGTAAACAGTACACATTTTCAGAGCTTTTCTGAACCTTAGCTGTTGTCCCCTAGAAGTTCATTCTCACATCCTATTTACTGATTTTCTTTGAAAGTCCAGGCCACCATACTCTGAAGTATAGTATTGAATCTACCATGGAATTATAGCAACAGTAGCTAAATTACTATGCCGATTTTCTGTCTGCTCCCCAAATTTAAGCATTAATCTTTGCTAGGAAGCCCTTTAGGAATATTTCCAAGCAGTTATTTATAGTAGGCAGATATATATCAAATTATACTTGGGAAAATGATATTATCCGCACACGAGCTTTCCAATATCTGTAAATTTTCAGTACCTTCCTGAGAATTTTCAGACATAATTATCGCTGTAATCCATAATGTAGAAATATTCTACTAAATTTAGCAAAATATACAATTGAAACCAATTTTTATTAAAAATTTGTAAAGGTCATCTTAATATTTCTGTAATTTGGCTGTTTATCATTCATATACTATGCACCAATAGCACTGGATTAATTGAGCAAATATGACTAAATTTTAAGGTCAAAATGTACACTGAAAAAATATTGGCAAATCCTCATATCACAAACAAGATTTCAAAAAATATAGTACCTATTTATATTCATTATTTCCTGAAATAATATTTCTATTTTATTCATATCAACATAGTTTCTAAATATCGACCTAGAAGAGAGTTAGCATGGCCTTTGATTTTAGGAAAACAAGAAAGTATTTAAACATCTTCTGCAATAATCAGTCTTAGTATGCTAAAACAACTATGGGAATAGGAGTAGAGAAGGCAAACATATTTTTGGGCAATCATATCAAAAATAAAGTGGAAGGTTAAAAAAATGACACAAGAAACCTTAATGAACAACAATTAATTTAGGGTTGATACTGACTGAGAATACTGACTCATACTGATACTTACAATCACCTAATGAGTGAAAAACTACATTATCAGCAACAACCAAAAAATCATTGGCAATTCTGAAAAAGAAAGCATATTTCATGTATAAACATAATATGAGAAGAAACTCCCCAAAAAATCTTGTGATACCTAAACATAGGAAAATGTGTAACATTTTAAATTATCTGTGCTATTTTTTGAATTAAGTTATTTATTCATTCAATTAATATATTTCAAGGGAATGGGTAATGATTTACTGAAAGTCCTCCAATAAGATCAACATTCCATGCAGTTAATAGGAATTATACTCACATATTTTGTCTTTAGATGTAGGTGTTATGTGCATCAGAACTAACAAGAACAACAATATATGAGTTGATACAAAATCACCAGCTACTTTTAATTACAGATGAAAGTAAATTTAATCAAGATAATTCATTCAAAATTCTAAGAGTTGGTCAAGTTGCATCAGCACTACATTTATGAATCTGAATTACTCTCTATTCTCTCCGAATTTCCTAGAGAGAAAGTCCCCAAAGGCAGATTGTCAGGGATCATGTTTGTGTGTGTGTGTGTGTGTGTGTGTGTGTGTGTGTAAAATAAAATTTCCCAATGGTAAACTTAGGCAACACTGCTTTATGTGACTCCATGGTAGTTCATATATTTTACCTGGTCATGCATATAATTGGCAGTTTAAAGTACAATTTTTTTAGGGGTGAAGAATAACAATGATCTAGATATTTGTGTTGAGAGGACGTGTAAAAATATAAATTCGAAATTAATATTTTCCATTTTTAATTTATTGTTAAAATCATTGATTTGCTTCTTTGTGATGATCTGTGTTAATGTGTATATATTCAACCTTTCTATGTTTGTGTCAATCTCTTCATGTAATTCTCTCTTTTACATATTTCTGAAATATTTGGTTTGACATTGTATAATCTTTTTCAACCTATGCCTCCTCAGTTGCAAAAAGAAAGTCTGTGTTATATTAATGAGGCAAGCACCAATATACCCTTTATTCTCATGTGATTAACACAAACATACATATGTGCAACTTGTCACCTTGCAATTATATTTAAAATAAATCAACTTTTGCATGATTCCTACCTAGACTCCTCACTTATTATCATGCAGTTAGGATAAGTATTAATTTCTCTAACATATACAGAGTTGACAAACATTGATACTACTTTTCCCTAGAGTTCTGATGATACAGGTAAGTTAAAACGGCATTTATCAAATATCAGTCTTTAGAAACTGTTCAATTGCAATATTCAGGACTAGGAAGGTGGCTCAGTGGTAGAGCGCTTGCCTTCATGCCTGAAGCCCTGAGTTCGATTCCCTAGCACCACATAAGCAAAAAGAAAAGAGCCGGAAGTGGTGATAGGGCTCAAGTGGTAGAGGGCTAGCCTTGAGCTGAAGAGCTGAAGGACAGCGCCCAGGCCCAGAGTTCAGGCCACACGACCAGGCCCGTACCCCCCCCCCCAAAAAAAAAATTGCAATATTCACATCGACAGATCTTAATATATTTATGAAAATACAACTAATTCTACCTCATTCTATATTTTCCCTACTATCACTAAGTACTGTGACTATTATTACTTTACAAAAATTTGCATGTTTCACACTTGAAATGGAGACTAAGCGATTCTCTCATTAAATATAGGGGCAGCGTTTAGCATGACACATCCCAACTTTAATACTATCTCTAAATTACTTATTTTTATTTTCTTACCACTTGAATGAATTACTGCTTACATTGAAGGTGATAAGCTGCACCTACTATTGGATGCACATTGCACTATAATGAAAGTGGGTTTTTTTTTCTGTTTGCCTTAGTGCACATTCCTTTTGAAACCACAATTTAATCCTCTTATCTCATAATATTTGTTTTTTTTTATTTCAAAACAGAATGCATTTGAAAAAACTTTTGAGGGAATTAAGTCACTCTGAATATTAATAAATATGAAGTTAACATTATACTTAACTTCAAAGCTTTTCATTTTTCTGCATGAATCAAATTCTACCTTTGAGAATAAAAAAAAAGATCATCATTCTTTAACAGTTTGGCTGACAACATTTAGTAGTTTAATGTCAAACAGTATATTGTTTATATCAACTTTTTATGTCCTGCTCATATTTACAGTATTGATCAGGAAATTTCCTTGGAAAACTTAAAAAGAACAAAAATCTCACAATGCAATAATAGTTACATGTGGCAAAGTTGCCTCTAATTCATTCCCATTAATGGGGCATTTGAATACCATAATCAGTTTTTTTTCTGTTGTTATTTTTTGTCTCTCTTTTTAAATCATTTTCTTCAAAAGATGCTGTAAAGAGAAAATACAAGGAAGACTAAAGCACGTTTTGGGCAGAATATGATTAAGTTCTAGAAGGGTCTTTTTTGTGAAACTCCTAATAAAAATATTGATGACTAAAGAAACTAAACAAGAAAAAATAATACCTAAAGATTGATTTATTGTGGCTTTATAGACCATAGAATGTGTAGAGATGTCTAGGCAGCACAATTTACAAAGAATCAGTAGTTGCTGTGAAGATGAAAAGTGTGACACATCCATTCACATTATTCCTCTACTGAATATTCACACATTTCTATTATATCGAATCGGAGTCTACCAATGCATACTAAAAGGAAATGGGACTTGGTCGTCCGAGTCCAGGCCGGAAGTCAGCACTTCCGATGCCATAATCAGAAGTGTGGCTGAGTTCTGTCAGTTCGTAAAAGGGAAGTGAGGTTTATGAGCTACATCACAATAACGGTGACCCCACCTAGAGAAGTCATTATACAGAAGTAGCTATTGCTGTGGAAAAACAACTAGTGGAACATCGTCCGTCGTGCAGAGAAGATCCTGACATGTTCTGTGAAGCCAGTTAGCTGAAGGACACAGGTAACAGTCCCTTGCCTTCTCTTCTTTCTTTTAAGTCTTAGACATGTAAATCATCTATTTGGCTCGTGTATGTGATTGGAACTTTCCTTGCTTTCTACCCCTGACATCCCAAATGTAGTTCTAATACTTTTCTCCAACTAGGCCGGATTGTTCCATAGGTCAAAGAATGAAAATTCTTACTTCCTTAGACTTCAGAAAATAGCTATTTCCATTCTGGAGAACTTGAAATTTACTTTTAGTCCCCTCACATTTATGTGCTTCAAAACAATCATATGTTTAATGTCTTCTGGCTCTATTTCACAGCCACTAAACACTGCACAATTGAAATTCACTACCCATTGAACCAAAGCCCAATCTCAAACATTGACTAATGAGTCTCAATGATTTCTTTGCTTTGCAATTCATATCTTCTCTAAGAAGCAGTTACTTGAATAATATTCGCTACTGATCTTATAATCTAAATGGAACATCACAATATGTCTATGAGAATAGCAAATCCTCATTCACATAAGTGCATATTTTCAATAGGTATTAGATATTTGTACATTGGAATTTGGAGATTGTTAATTCAGACATCCATATTTAGAAGAACTTTTCCAAATTTGCTTAAAAGTTGTCATGATGCATCATCCTCTGATTTGATAAGGTAGAAAGGCCTGAAAAATACAAAATATTTTGAGTTCAAAAATTATACATTTCTATAGTGTGTTATAAACTGTGAATTAGACAGGGATATCCATGCATTTCAATACAAGTGTGTCTAGCAACAAGAAGTATTAGAGATGAATAGGTTTTACCCATTTTATTTCATGTCGCTGAGGAACCACATTTATGATGTGGTTTTGATGTATTTAGTCATGTTTTCTCTCAGAATTTTTTTTATCCACAGGACTTGCTGATATTTATCTGCCTGTCACAATGGAAAAAGGTGAACATATTTACACATTTGTTTGGGAAAATTATCTTAAATGGTCTTATTCACACTATTTTTTTGGAAAAACAGAAAGTATATTGATGGGAGCTGAGAGAATGGAATAATGAGATTTCTACTGATTGAATCTGAAACATTAGACATTTTGATAATTATAACTGTGACTTTTGATGTTCTACATTGAAAGTTGAAAACGAATGTAAATGATGGGCATATTCTAGATTGAAATGTAAGAAAGCAAATAAGGGGTGCTCAGTGGATATATACTCTCCGAAGGTAAAACAAGCTAACGGTTCCACTTGACCTCAATGAATAATTAATTAACTAGAATGTATATTTTTCATAGTGCTAAAAAGTAACAACTCCCTACTAGAAACTGAGAATACATCAGAAATTAAATTCCAGAGTAATACTCTTTGTCATATTTTGAATCTATATTCTCCAAATACGGATTCCTAAGTTAAGGTAGAGTTCATAAGGGAAATAACATGGAAGACGTGGCATGTTCCCAATACATTGATTTTCCCGAGGTATTTTTCTCTTTCAGAGGAATGTGTGGATCCTGAGAGGTTATGCAGTGTCCCTATGATAAAAATCACAAAATCAGATCATGCAGGTTCCCATACCATCTTGGGAAATGTAGAAAGGTAATGTTTCATTTGAATATGTTGATATTACGTAATTACTTTAGTTCATAGATCAATTTGCATATTGTTTTTAAGATAAATTGTGGGAAATATACATGAAAGATTGTGGGTACAAATGTAATAGATTTTTTTTATTTCTTCTGAAATCTCTTCAGCATGTAATGGAAGGTAAGGCAATTGAAGCCCAACTCGGTTATTTCTGGATATGTACATCTCGATCTCTATTCAAACCAGAACAAAGGCAAGATGTGTGCAATTATGTTAAACTGTGTGTGCCATATTTCACAAAACATAGAGGTGGTTTCCTTTTCCTCCCCATTGCCTAATGGCCAAAATGTAAATTAATTTTATTCTTAGACATTATTTTCTTAAAACAGCCACTGTATTATCATATGGCCTAGAATTCAGTTTGGATAATTTAGTTATGATGCCATGGTTATAAACTGTTAACATGGGAGATGTATTGTGTCTCTTTTCTGTATTTAGGGTATTGATTAAAAACTTGCTTTTAGTTTCATCAAAAATTTCACAAAATTTGAAGATTCACAGAACTGTGGGTAGAAAATTATTTTTTTCTTCATGAAACACTGTTATAATAAATTCCAGATCAAATGGGGCAATGTCATTCTTTCTGATGGGGGCATAAAATTCCACTGAGTATAAATCTATTTTCTTGATCCATTCATTTATGGAGGGGCATCTGGGTTGCTTCCATATCTTAGCTAGGTTGAATAACGCTGCAATAAATTTAGCTGTGCTGGTAGGTTGAGTGTGGTCTTCTTTGTTATCATTTGGGTAAATGCCCCAAAGTGGGATTGCTGGGTTATAGGAGAGCTGTATGTGGAGTCTTTTCATGAAACACCATGCTACTTTCCAAAGTGGTTGAACAAGTTCACACTCCCAATGACAATGCAGTAGAATTCCCTTCTGGCCACATCCCCTGTTGTTATGAGAGTTCTTGAGTATAGCCATTCTATGTGAGGTGAGGTGGAATGTCAATGTTCTTTTGATTTGCACTTATTTGATTGCTAGATGTGTTGAGCATTTCTTCAGTATCTAGTGGCCATCCTTCTTCTCTCTCCAGGGAGATTTCTCTTTAATCTTTAGCTGACTTAATTATTGGGTAGTTGTTTCTTTGAGTATTTGTTGTTGGGGATTTAATTTTTTGAATTCAAGATATATTTTAGATATGAGACCCTTGTCAGTTGTATGGCTAGTGAAGACCTTCTCCTAATCTGTGGGCTTTGTATTGATATTGCTAGGTATGTCCTTTGCCATGCAGAAGCTCTGCAGCTTCATGCAATCCTATTTTCCAAACTTTCTTTGATTGTGTTTCTGAATCTCTATCAATCAAATTTCGGCCTGGCCAAGGAGACCTAAGGATTCTCCTAATCCATCCTGTATGGTGTCGGGGTGTCTGTTTTAACTCAAAGGCCTTTAATCTATTTGGAGTTGGTTCTGATGCAGATTGATACTTGAGGATCTAGCTTTAGTTTTCTAAGGTTATTAATCAGTTTTGTCAACACCACTTACTGAAAAGGCTAACTTTCTACCATTCTATTTTTTTAGCTCCCTTAGGGAAGTTTACGTAGCTATAGGACTGTGGGTTGATTTCTAGGTTTTCAATTCTTTGCATGGGTCCCGTGGTCTCTTGTTCCAGTACCAAGCTGTTTTAATTACTATGGCTTTTCAGTAGAGTTTGAAATTTGGTACTGATATTCCTCCAGGACTATTCTTTCTGTTCAGGATTGTTTTTGCTATTTGGCATCTTTTATTGTTCCATATGAATTTTTGGATTGTTTCTTCCATTTCCTTGAAAAATGAGGTTGGAATATTGATATCCATCTTCTTGAATTACTAGATCGCTTTGGGAAGTATTGCTATTTTTAGGATTTGATCCTTCCTATCCAGTAACATGAGCGTTTTTTCCAATTTCTAAGTTCTGTTTAGATTTCCTTTTCAGATTATTAAATATTTAATCATAGAGGTCCTTCACTTCTTCGGTTAAGTTAATTCTTAGGTATTTTAATTTTGTGGGGCTATTAGGAATGGAGTTGCTTTCCTGATTTCAGGCACACCTTTCTCATTATTGGCATTCATAAAAGCCATTTATTTTTGAGTGTGAATTTTATACCCTGCTACTTTGCCAAAATTTCTAATGAGCTCGAGTCATTTGCAAGTGGAGTCCATGGGACTTTGTAAATACAAGATCATGTCCTCTGGAAAGAGGGAGTGTTTTACTTAATTTTATGGTATTTGTTTCCCCTTTTTGTTTCTATCTTGACTTAGTGCTCCTGTTAAGCATTGTAGTGCTAAATTGAAGAGAAGTGGAGAGAATGGACATCCTTGTCTCCTTTCTGAGTTAGAGGGAATGGCTTTAATTTTTCATCATTGTGTACAATGCGGGCTGTAGGTTTGTCTTTATTGTATTAAAGAATGTTCCATGGATTCCTATGTTTTCCCAGAGCCTTAAGCATAAAGGAGTTTTGGATCTGGTCATTGCTTTTTCCGCATCTATTGATGTAACCATATGGGACATATCCTTGCTCTTGTTGATGTGGTGAATTATAGTAATTGATTTGTGTATATTCAACTAATTGATTTGTGTATATTTGCATCCCTGAAATGCATCCAGTTTGATGGTTTTGTATGAGTTTTGGATGAATTGTTGAATTTGATTGGCCAAAATATTGTTGAGAAGTTTTAGTTAGAAGTTTTTGAAAGAAATGGGTCCTTAATTCCCTTTCTTTAATGAAACCATGCCACATTTTGGGTTGAAGCTTATCATGGCTTCATACAAAGAGTATGGTAATCAAATTTCATTCAATTTCATTGAAGATTTCAAGGAGTACTGGTGTAAGTTCTGCTTTGAAGGCCTTATAGAATTCCATTGAAAATCCATTCCGTCCTGGGCTTTTCTTAGATGGGTGGTCTCTTATTGCTGTTCCTATTTAGATCCTTGATATGGGTCTGTCAAGTTGGTTTAACTCACCTTGGTTTAGTTTTGGCATGTCGAAATTTGATAGGAAATAGTCCATTTCTATTGTCCATTTCTTCCAGATTCCAAAATTTATTAGCACAACAGTTTGAAATGTATTCCCTTATAATGTTCTGAATCTTGGTTCTTCCTGTGGTAATGTTTCCATTTTCCTCTCTGTTTATTTGGATATGGTCTCTTCTTTTTCTGATAAGATTTGCTAAGACTGTCAATTTTTTAAATTTTTTCAAAGAAACAACCCTGTATTTTGTTTGTTGGCTTTTGGTACTGAGTTCTGATTTTATTCCCTTGCAGTCAGAGAGAATGCAGGGTATAATTTTTACCTCTTCTCAATTTTAAATTGTAGTCTATTTTATCATAGGATTGCAACTTCTGCCTGTTTATGTGGGCTCTGTGCTTGGTAAATTTTAATCCATCCTCTCACTTTCAAAATATGTTTGTCCTCATGGGCAAGGTGTAATTCTTGGAGGCAGCAGATAGAATGATCTTGTTTTTTAATCGATCCAGACAGTCTATGTTGCTGAATTGGAGACTTAAGTCCATTAATATTAAGAGTTAGGACTGAGAGATGTTTGGTAGTTCTTGCTATGTTTTTCACCTTCTTGGGTGCCATAACAACTGGCTTCTTCCTATGGTTCTTGGATTCTCAGTTTGGGTGCAGTTTCTTGGCCATTAAAGTGGTCTTGTTTTTTTTCTCTGTGTACAACATAGTTAAGTAACTTTTGTAGGTCTTCTTTGGTGGAAATATATGGTTTTCGTTTTTCTTGATATGGAGGGTTTGTTTATTTTTCAGAGGGGTGGGGTTCCGGTCCTAGGACTGAAGACTGGGCCTGGGCGGTCTCCTTCAGCTCTTCAGCTCAAGGCTAGCGCTATACCACTTGAGCCACAGCACCACTTCTGCCTTTTTTTCTCTTTTTGCTTATGTGGTGCCGAAGAATCAAACACAGAGCCTCAAGCATGCAAGGCAAGCGCTCTACCACTGACCCACCTTCCCTGTCCCCTATAGAGGGTTTTTATTTGACCTTTGCTTATGAAGGGGATTTTTGGTGGGTACAGTATGCTTGTTGATAGTTGTTTGTCTTTATAACATGGCATACATCATTCCTGGCTCTTCTTGTTAATTGTCTCTGCAGAGAAATCTGGTTTTTCTAATTGGTTTCCCTTTTGAGATGATTGATCTTTTCTCCTTTACAATTTTAAGGATCCTGTCCTTGGTCTGAATTGGGCCTGTGCACATTCTAATGTGACAGTGAAATTTCCTGTTCTGGTCTGTCCTATTTGGGGTTATACAAGTTTCTTGTGTCTTAATAGGCCTATCTTTTTGCATTTTTGGGAATTCTCTTTTAGGATCTTCTTAAATTTCTTAGATTATTAACTTCTGTCTCTAGATGTTCCTCTACACCTTTTATCCATTGATTAGGCCTTGTAATGCTGTCTTCCAAATGTGGAATAAATCTCTCTTGGGTTTGTCTTGGTATGCTTTTCACTCTATTATCTAGGTTGTCTTCAATCTCTGAGATTCAATCTTCTGCTTAGTCTAACGTACTGTCAAGAATTTCTAATTTGTTTCTTATTGTCTTTCTTCTAACTGGTTGACTTTAATAGCTTCAAATTCTTTGTTGGAGCTTTGGTTTACATCTTGTATGAGCATCTTTACTTCCTTAACTTGGTGTTCTGTGTTTACTCTCAAATCAATCAGTTGATAGGTTAATCTTTCTTTGGACTCCCATTCCTCCAGCACTCCCTTTGTGGTTTCCCTGGATTCCTTCAGCTGTCTATGGATTCTGTGACTGCCTCTATTGATTTTTATCTATTCTCATCCAACTCCTGCAATTCCTCTATTGCCCTTTGATTAGCTTCCTCTCACCACACAATTCCTGTGTTTCTCTTTACCTGTTCTTAGACTGCTCATGCAATCCCTGTCTTTCTTTTGCACTGTCCTCAGCCTACTCATGCAATTCCTACATTTCTATTTGTCTGTTCTCAGCCTGCTTACAAACTTCCTATATTAACCTTTGAGTAGATTCCTAATGCTCTTGAGATTCCTGTATTAAACCTTGGTATGAATCCTCTTGTTCCCTACAAAACTCACACTGAGTCCTTTGCAGATTTTCGATATTTTCACAGGATGAGAGGATGGGAGAAATAAAAAGAACATGAAAAGTAAAAAATAATATTCCTAAAATTGGAATACTTGAATGTTATATATGTATAAAGACATAATATGAGTATTAAAGAGTTAAGCCTAAGAGGTTGTGAATTGAGTAATACATTTCTGGATGAAGTATGTACACAATGTGGGATAAGGTGGAATAATTCACTATGGGTATATATTTATGGATGAGTACAATAGCAATTAAGTCATGTGAAAAAGGAAGTATGAAAAAAATGAACTCAAAAGAGAAAAAAGAATAAAAGAACCGAAACGTCAAAAGAGGTTAAAACATAAAAGCATACACACAAATACATTTAAAAATTATGTCTGTTGTGGGGGGGCGGCGGGTGTAGCAGGGAGGATTAGTTGGGGGGAGCAGGAGGGTGGATGGGAAGGGAGGGGAAGAGGAAACAAAGGAGGAAGCTACAATGCTTGATAAGAAATGTACTCATTATTTTGCCCATGCAATTGTAACACGTCTGTACAATATTTCATTATAAAACAGAAAAATAAAAATAAAAAAATAAAAACTATCAGAGTAAAATAAGACAAAACATTTCTGAAAGACATTCACTGTATTTGATGTTGGCATAATTGGTATAGAGGAAAAAAAATCAAATCGTTTAAATAGGAATGCAGGCAGACCCATTGCAATAATGTAATGTACAAGTTGTTATGTCAAAAGAACTTTACAATTTTACTGGGGGGCTTGATTGGTGTCTTAAGTCATTTTGTTTGAGCAGGCACAAAAATGCTCTGAATGTTGAATGAATTTATTGCTTCCTTCCCAGGCTAGTTGAATGGGAAGGAGATTGACTTTGAGTATCTTAAATAAGTGAGAAGCCTGTTTCCTCTAGCTTGGAGTTGATTTGATAAGCCTAGGTTCTGGGTAGGGTTAAGACCTAGGAGCAATGACAGCTTTTCCCTGAGGAGCTAGCTCCTAAAACACTCACAGAGCCCTGCCTGGAGCCATTCTCAGTGTTTAGGTTTACTGAGTTTCAATTATGTGTCTAGGATGCAATGGGGAAGGGCATATTCTGGCTCTGTATACCCAGTGAAGAAGGTCACTTTTCATGGGGTGGAGCTTCTCTGCCTAGGCAGGGTGACTTTCCCCTGGGTGGAGTTGAGCCTGTTCAGGTCAGGTTCCTGTAACCAGCTAAATGGCTCTATTTTTAAGTTCTTCCAAGGCCTGTAGTTAGCTGCTCGGCCAGGCCTTTGTCTGTATCAAAGATGGAGAGCTCTGGTGGGGGGGAGGGGCAGTCTTTCCACAGCTGCTCTCTGAGAATGAGTGAGGTGTCAGGGTTCTACTCATGCCATATTCTTGGTTTCTGGGCCATCCAGGGTCTTTGATCCTTAGGATGAAGATTTCTGCTCCCTGTCAGTTCTTGCTGATTGTGAGTAGGGTGTGGCACCTATGTCTCAGACTCTGTCGGTTAGTATGTTGCCTATGGCCACAACATCCACCACAGCTTCTGCACCCGCACCTACCAGCAAGTGCTCAGATCTGTCTCCTTGATGGATTTCCCTCTCGAGCCAAAATCTCTATGCTGTGAGGTTTCACTTAGTGTGATTCTCTAGCCCAGATACGTTCTCTGGAACACTAAAAGTGCTTTGTATTCAAGAGTAGATTTTCCTCCAGCTTCTCTTCCATGATCTTCCTCAGCTCTTCTGAAAATAGGGGTTATACTGTGGGGGAGGAATATACAATGGAACAAAAAATCATGTGGTACCTTTGAAACAATATGTTTGAACTATAGCAAGAAAGAAAAATAAAACACTTCTGTCCTTATCTTGGGGTACCTTTTTCTTAACATTGTCTTATCTGACCTTTTCTGCTTGTCTCAGACATATACTAGTTATTGCAAATAAGGAAACCATGGGGCCTATGTTTCTTTGGGCCTTGGTTACTTCACTTGATATAAATTTTCCCTGTCTTCCCATTTGCTAACAAAATGGTCAATGGCATTTATTCTGATGGTGACATCAAGCACTTTTGCCTCCTCCTTAGTTTTACCCTACCATCCCCTCCCTCCCACCCCCTCAACTACACTCCCAACTTCCCAACACCCGTCCTGTAATTGTAAAGTGCATTTTTTATGGTCCCATATACTTCACTTACGAACATTTCTGCTTTTCCTAAATATAGACTACTAATTCCAAATAAGGGAAACAATGGACCTATGTTTCTTTGGGCCTGGCTTGCTTCAAATAACATATTTTTTCTGAATCTGACCATTTACTAACAAATGGAGCAATATCATTCTTTCTGATGGAGGCATAGAATTCCATTTTATATATAATTACCATATTTTCTTAATCCATTCACCTACTGAGGGACTTCTGAGTTGGTTCCATATCTTGACTATGGTAAACAATTTTGGTAGATTTTCCATGGTCTTGTGCATGATCATTCGTGTTAATGCACAAAAGTGAGATTGCTGGATCATAGAGAAGCTCTACATGTAATCGAGGAAACTCCATACTGCTTTGGGATACAGGTTGAACCATTCAACTATTATATATACAAGAGGCTATCTTGAAAATGAACTTTACAACTTTAGCTATGGGGGCAGGAAAGGGCAGGAGACATTTGGATGATGGGAAATGAAGGGATCATACGGGAAAACAAAGGAGGTGGTAACAATGATCTATAGGAAACGTACTTATTCACAAAATTCTAACTCCTCTGTACAGTATCTTTACAATAAAAATACGTATTAAAAAACTAGGAGGAACTAGCAGGGTAGCCATACCCTGGTGTCAAGCCCATGGTAGGCATCCTGCCCAAAGACATCGAAAAAGAGAAAATTTGAAAATATTTCTTCATATTTGAACTTTTGTTACACAGAATCACCCTGATATTGCTGCCAGATTGGCTACTTGTCCCTTTAATGCTCGCCACCTGATTCCACGAGATCAACTCAGTGAACATATTGCAACTTGTATGGACAAAACTCTTGAAGATGATGTAGGTAAGCCTTATAACTAAAACAAACCAAAATCAATGTAGGCCATTTTCACCTGAATCCTACTCTGAATGTTGATTTCTTTTCATTTGTAGATAACATCAAATGGAATGAGAAGCAAGACAAGAGTTCTAAAAATACATGGCCATATGTTTCCTCTGAGGAAGATTGGGATAAAGGTACAAAGCTTGTTGATTTGGGGGCTGGGAAGGTGGCTCAGTGGTAGAGGGCTTGCCTTGCATGCATGAGGCCCTGGGTTCAATTCCTCAGCACCATATAAGCAGAAAATAAAAGCTGGAAGTGGTGCTATACCTCAAATGGTAGAGCGCTAGCCTTGAGCTGAAGAGCTGAGGGACAGCACCCAGGCCTAGAGATCAGACCCATGACCGGATTCCCTCCCCATCCCAAAATTACAGCTTGTTGATTTGTTTGCATTTTCCATTATTGAATTACAACTTATCTTGTGATGTTGTATGATTTCTTCTTTTAGGAGTGAAATTAAAATCTATGTTCTACTTGCATTGTCTTGTCTGCTAATATCAATAACATATATGAAGATATGCAGTCATAAATGATTAAAAACCATGTGAAATGTTTAAATGATTTGTTTTTGCACATGTCTAAGAACTCAGTCTTTTCAATGTTTATTATCCAGCTTAATGTTTCTCATAAGGCTCTTCAGGCCGTCACCTTGTTGTTTTTCTATATCAATAATGTTATAATGTTAGACCCAATCTAATCTAGCACCGCAATCAAGTATCTATATCTATCTTTGGCAGAATCCTTGGAAGGTCCTAGCCCAAGTTTTGTTTGGGGCACAATCAAACCCTCTGGCAACAACAGGTAAAGAAAATGCTGTTTTTTAATGACACACTATTATCTGTCAAAATTCAAAGTGAAGAAATAGGATAAATGAATAACAAAGCATATTCCCATGTATTTTGTTCAGTACAAATAAAGTTTGTATTGCTCTCTGACTGGTGATCCTGTGATTGGTGGCAAAAGTCAAGGATAGTTTCCCTAGAACCGCTAAGAAAATAACCCAACTTACATCAAATCCGAATTACTTTATATGAATGTTCTTCTCATTCTCTTATAATCAAGTTAAATCAGCAAAGCCATAGATAACCGTATTATGTTGGACCAATCTTTTTTGTCCCTATTTCGTGGTTTCAAGATTCACTCATCACATCAATTATGATAGTGTGAATGACAGTATCTTCACCTGTTAATTGATAAATGTACGGACTTAAGGGTGGGTTACCATGTCTTCCTTCTGAAATTGATTAATGAATATTATAGGACTGACTTGGTATAAAATATTTGAGATTCTTGAGATGATTTACAATTTGCACTTTACAAAGTTCATATTAATAAAATGTGTTTTGAAGTATTTTTACGCAATAATTTGTACATGGATTCCAAATTTCTCATACCTGAATAAAGTTTGAATATATATTGGATATGTTATAGATTGAAATTCAAAATTAGATGTGTAATTACAAAGGTTTTGGTCACTTAGTAGTTACGAGATTGTTTACAGAATTTTTGTAGCTAGAATAAACGTCCTTCTAGTCTCACTAAATAAATTGTTCATTTTATTTTAAGGAATGTGAAAACATTTTCAATCTGACATCCTAAGTGTGGAGAGCTGCGGGAGCCGACCAAAGATGGCGCGGCCGCATGGCACGGCCAAGCCAAAGATGGCGCTGGCTTCCGCCTTCCGCCTTCCCGATGGCGAGTGCTCTCTGTGAAAAACAACTCCTTATATGGCTATGGCTTGGCTCCTAGTTTGCTTCCGTGTTTGCGACCCTATTTGGTATATGCCACATGGCACCTCGGGATTGGCCATCCAGGAGGCTTATAACCGGAGTGCGGGTGCGGGCGGGAGAGAAGCTAATAATCAAGGTTCCTGAATAAACTGCTTTGAGAAGAATCCCGGGTTGTGTCTTCCTTGCTGGTCGAGGTGGATGCGACAAGTGGTGGCCCGTACAGGGAAACTAACTCCACAAGGGATCCAGAACTCTTGGCAGTCAGGGTGGTGCACCGGTAAGTTCCCAAGTAAGTGGGAATCTGCGATTAAAGCGGGCATATTATGGGGCTCTTCTCTGTAGATAAAGAGAGTGCGGAAACCCCAGAAGAAATACAGGCCTAAAGTGAAAGTAAGAATATAAATATAAAAAATTAAAAGTGAGTAAAAGAAGATAAAATTTTTATAACTAAGATGGGCGCCGTGACGTCTCATCCAATTTTTCTGGCCCTGAATGAGCTCCTACGCTCAAAAGGACTAAAGTTTAAGAAGGGTGTTTTACAGAGTTTCCTTGAAGAATGCAACATTGTAGCTCCTTGGTTCATAGTGTCCGGGAGCCTTACAGTAGCCTCATGGGAAAAATTAGGGAGGGATTTGGACTTTGCCTATGAACAGGGCACATTAAAGGCAGGAGTCCGCACCATTTGGAAACTGATAAGGGGCTGCCTGGAGGACCAGCGCTGCTGTGAGGTTATAGAAAATGGACAGTCAGCACTGGAGCAGTTACAGGAGGAGAGGTCAGAGAAGGCGATCAGTGAAAAGGGAGACAGTAGACAGGGCAAAAGGGGGCAACTATACCCAGATCTGTCTGAGCTGAAATCAGAAAGAGAAAGTTCCAGCGAGCTAGAGGAGGAAGAAGTGAGAGCACTTATTCAACAGATGAAAAGGAGTCGTATAAAAAAGGGAAAACATAAGCTAAGCCAACCTGTGCTTAATGAGGATGTGGAAAGAACTTTTGGTCAGGCCCCTTTAGATGACGTAAAAAGAACTTCCGGTCAAGTTCCCTTAGGTCCTCCTCCATATCAACATGGAGCCAATGGGCATACGTTTTGCCCGGATACTTGGCGGACTGCCCGAGCAGAACTCGCCTTCCCAGTTTTTCAAGACGGTAATCAACAGAGATTTCATGAGCCTCTAGACTTTAAAGTAATTAAGTCCCTGGCTGAATCTGTTCGGACGTATGGGATTACACCCTCTTTTACCATAGCTCAGGTGGAGGCTATAAAGAGATACTGCATGACTCCCTCTAATTGGGCAAGCCTAGCACGGGCATATTTGAGTCCAGGCCAGTACTTGGATTGGAGGGCATTTATGCTGGAATTTTGTAGTGAACAGGCAGCCATCAATCAAGTAAACAGAAACCCGGCTTGGGACAGAGATATGCTCTTAGGACAAGGTCGCTTTGCTAATGCTCAGATAGGATATCCCCCTGAAGTGTATCAACAGATAAATGATGTTTGCATTAGGGCGTGGAAATCACTACCAAATAAAGGGGAAGTTAGTGGCAATCTCACCAAGATCCTGCAGGGGGCTACTGAGCCTTTTTCAGATTTTGTGGCCAGAATGGTGGAAGCAGCAGGCAAAATTTTTGGGGACCCTGACATGGCCATGCCTCTTATAAAACAATTAGTCTATGAGCAATGCACCAAAGAATGTAAAGCCGCCATTACCCCACATAAACATAGAGGGTTGGAGGCCTGGATGAAAGTGTGCAGAGAGCTGGGAGGACCTCTAAGTAATGCAGGCCTTGCCGCTGCAGTACTACAGTATTCAAATAGGCAGGGGAGAAACTCTGGAGTGACATCTGGAGTATGCTTCAGGTGTGGCAAGGCTGGTCATCTCAAGAGAGATTGCCCAGAGAGAAAAGGACCCGAAAGAGTTGGAGGAGTTACAACAGGTAAACAGCCAGGGCTGTGCCCCAGATGTAAAAAAGGAAAGCATTGGGCCAATGAATGTAGATCAGTCAGAGATGCTAATGGCCAGCCCTTGGGCCTCATCATGCAGCCAAAAAACGGGCAGAGGGGCCCCCATCCCCAGGGCCCGCAAATGTATGGGGCAATGGAGAGCTCAAATGAGGAAATTCCCCAAGAAGGATGGCCCACCTTGAGGCATCCCAAGAACCGCGGAGAGCCACTACAGGCTCAGCGGGACTGGACCTCCGTGCCACCACCAGACTCGTACTGACCCCACAAATGGGTGTTCAGTTAATAGAGTCAGATTTTCAAGGTCCTTTAGAATGGGGCACGGTGGGGTTACTAATTGGCCGGTCTTCTGTTGCCCTTAGAGGGCTTAAAATTCACCCAGGAGTTATTGACCCAGATTATACAGGTATAGTTAAAATTATGGTAGAAGCCCCAAAAGGCATTGTAGCAATTTCCCCTGGAGATAGAATTGCCCAATTGTTACTCTTACCTAGCCTACATGAAAAATTTCCTGCCATACAGTCTGAGAGAGGTGAAAAGGGTTTTGGCTCCTCCGGAATTGAGTCAGTGTACCTAGCTCTGGATTTAGATCAGAGACCCATGCTTGAGCTGGAGATAGAAGGAAAAAAGATTATAGGACTGTTAGACACAGGGGCCGATCATAGCATTATTGCAAAAAAGGATTGGCCGAAAGGGTGGCCATTACAGGCCTCAGAACAAACCCTGAGAGGGCTAGGCTATGCCAAAGCTCCTGACTTAAGTGCAAGACCCCTCAACTGGAAGGATGGAGAAGGACACTCTGGAAACATCCAGCCTTATGTTTTAGAATTGCCTGTCTCCCTGTGGGGTAGAGATTTACTAAAAGAGATGGGGTTTTGCCTTAGTAATGAATATTCTCCCACCTCAAAGGAAATGATGTTACGAATGGGCTACTGCCCAGGGCAAGGACTGGGAAAAAACTTGCAAGGCTGTAAAGAGCCTATTGATGTCCACCAAAAACTTGGTAGACATGGGCTGGGTTTTTCATAGGGGCCGCTGAGGATCAAATTCCCATTACCTGGAAGACGGAGAAACCGGTATGGGTAGCTCAGTGGCCTCTATCCTCCGAAAAGCTTTTAGCTGCTCACAAACTGGTGGAAGAACAAGTAGCCCTGGGTCATGTGAGACCCTCAGTTTCACCATGGAATACTCCAATATTTGTGATAAAGAAAAAGTCAGGTAAATGGCCATTACTTCATGATTTGCGTGCCATAAACGCACAGATGCAAATTATGGGCCCTGTACAAAGAGGGTTACCTTTGCTTTCTGCACTTCCTGCCCATTGGCCTATTATGGTAATAGACATAAAAGATTGTTTCTTTTCTATCCCCTTGCATTCCGCTGATTGTGAGCGCTTTGCTTTTACTGTGCCCTCTTGTAACCATGAGGAACCTAACCAAAGATATGAGTGGGTCGTGCTGCCTCAGGGTATGGCCAACAGCCCCACTATGTGTCAGTTGTTTGTCGGCAGGGCTATAGCTCCTGTTAAAAAAAGGCATCCAAAACTCAGGGTGGTCCATTATATGGATGACATTTTGTTAGCTCATAAGGAGGAGGCTGGATTACAAAAGGCCTATGCAGAATTGGTTTTTGCCTTAAGAAAACAGGGTCTTTATCCGGCGCCAGAAAAAACACAAACAGGCAGAGTGGTGGAGTATCTGGGAGCTAAGATACATCCCAGGTCGATTGTGCCTCAAAAATTGACCCTGAGAAAAGATAACTTAAAGACTTTAAATGATTTTCAAAAATTGTTGGGGGATATTAATTGGATAAGGGGGTATTTAAAATTGCCCAATTATGAATTAAAACCCTTATTTGACATGCTAAAAGGAGATATAGATTTAAACTCCCTACGAGACCTGACTGAGAGTGCCCAATTTGCTCTCAAAAGGGTGGAGGAGGCTTTAAGTGCCGCCTGTTTAAACAGGCTACAAGATGGCCAACTTTCTGATTTACGCATTCTTCCTACTGAAGCCCAACCAACTGGGGTACTTTGGCAAAAGGGGCCGTTGATGTGGTTACATTCTCATGTTTCCCCCGGAAAGGCGCTGGAATATTACCCTGAGGCAGTAGCGGGCTTAGCTCTACAAGGAATTCAACAGAGTTTACAATTTTTTGGAGTTTATCCACACTCCATCATTGTTCCTTACAATGCCTACCAAGTTCAGACTTTATGTGCCACTATTGATAATTGGTCCATTTTGAGATGCATGTTTCCAGGAGTTATTGATAATCATTTGCCCAAAGACCCCCTACTAAGATTTGTAAAGGAACATCCAGTGATTTTTCCAAAGGTAACTGCCCAAAAGCCTATTAGAGGGGCTATAAACATATTTACGGATGGCTCCAAAACAGGATGCGGGGCATACTTTGCAGGTAACCAAGACCCCGTGCAGCATCAGTTTGTCCCCGGTAACCCACAGATTGTTGAGTTGATGATTGTAATTGAAGTATTTAAAGCTTTCCCCTCTCCTTTTAATTTAATATCAGATTCAGCCTATGTAATAAATGCTTTAAAAATATTGGAAGCGGTTGGTACAATAAAGGCTACCAGTTCTGTTCTAGCTCCCTTTACCTTGTTACAATCCCTTATATGGAAACGCAAGGAACCCTTTTTTCCAATGCATATTTGAGCACATACGGGCCTCCCAGGGCCACTGACAAAAGGTAATGCCTTGGCTGATGCGTACACTTGTGCTGAGTGGGCGCTCCATGCTTCTTCTGTTGACTTAGCAAAAGATTTTCATGAAATTTCATGTAAATGCCAGGACTTTACAAAGCCGCTTTTCCCTTTCTAGAGCAGATGCACGTCAAGTGATAAAGGAGTGCCCCCAATGTATTATTTACCATCAGCCCCCTACGTTTGGAGTTAATCCACGTGGTTTAAGACCCTTACAAATATGGCAAATGGATGTAACTCATGTATCTGAATTTGGCCGTTTAAAATATCTACATGTTTCTGTTGACACCTTTTCGGGTGTAATACTTGCCACCCCCCCCTGTCAGGAGAAAAGGCTACTGATGTAATATCTCACTGCTTGGAAGCGTGGGCAGCCTGGAGAATGCCAAAACAGCTAAAAACTGATAATGGTCCAGCCTATACTGGGCAGTGCTTTGCTTCCTTTTGCACTCAAATGGGTGTTTCCCTGGTGCATGGACTGCCCTATAACCCTCAAGGGCAAGGAATTGTGGAAAGAGCTCATCGCACTATCAAGGAAATGTTACAAAAACAAAAAGGGGGAGCTGGACCCCTGATGGCTACGGCAAGACAAAGAATAGCCATGACACTATTCACCCTAAATTTTCTGAATTTGGATAACGCTGGTCGCTCAGCGGCGGATAGGCATAACAGTTCCACTCCTTCGGCCTTAGGATCGGCTTTGTGGAAGGATGTGCTCACCGGGCTCTGGAACGGGCCTGACCCCGTGCTGGTATGGGCACGAGGATCTGTTTGTGTTTTTCCTCAGAATCGTTCGGATCCAGTGTGGGTGCCTGAACGACTTGTGCGGCGAGTCCAAGATGAACGAAACCCGGAAGAAACAAAAGATTGCGTTGCTGATCATACAGCTCCTGATGATCCAACAGGGACAGGCGGTACCGAGGTGGGGGATACTGTCTGCATTCCCGAGGCCCATGCCCGTGAGACATGACGCCTCTCTTTTCCCTAAGTTTTTCACCACAAATAAGACTCTTAACCTTCCCTTTTACCCAGAGGATAAAGAAATGGCAGGGGTTGGCGAAGCTAGAAAAATTAACTTGGTGGGCACGTTATGCTTTTGCTTAAGTGATGTGACCCTTAATGGTAGTTGCATAGCCTTGACTCGTTCCCCAGCTGCTTATGTTAGATATTGGTATGGAAATCCGAGATCAACTGAGGCTTGGACAAATGCTACTGGATTCGTTGGTACTGTTTTAGGCAGATATTATGAAAGTTTAAAGTTAAGCAGAGACCCGTGGCCTGTAAAACAACCTAAATGGGCCCCTTTTGCCTGCCTGACCGTATGGGGGAGGCTTGGCCCTGGACAGGTTGCCAATCACGACAGGTTATTTGGGCTGATGAGTCTGAGCGTTTTTCATTTTCCCCTAGTGTCTTGTCTGATGCTAGTGTACAATTTAGGGCTGGAATTAATCCCTTTAATAATTGGCTGTTATGTGGTCTTAATGGAAGTTGCTTGCAGGCTGAACCTGTAGTTATGCTGCAAGGGGGTCACTTTTTTATAGCAAACATGACTTGTAATTTGATTAGTACTGCCCGTACTATAGGTGCCAATTGTGGTTTCAGTAAAAATTATACGGTAATCAGCTATCAGCCTACCTCCGTGTGTGTGGTTTCCCCTTTTGTGTTTTTGGTAATTAACAACATCTCTATATGCTCAGATGATGTGTGTGCTTGCACTAATGAAACCTGCTATTATGCTACCTGCTGGAGTTCTCAGTATCCGTTAGCCATAGTTACACGCATTCCGTGTTGGGTGCCTGTGCCAGTAGATGCTTCTCAAGCTGTAACCTTGTTTAGACATGAGAGATTTTGGCATCACTGTGGCCATTGTAACTGCTATAGCTGTAGCTGCTGCAGGTGCGACGGCTGCCGCTGTCGCCATGTCGCATACTGTGCAGACGGCTCAGACTTTAAATAACTTGTCGGCTACTACAGCCAGAGCTCTGGATTTACAACAAGTGGCCTTTGCACAATTAAAAGGAGGACTGATGCTGTTAAATCAAAGGATTGATCTTGTGCAGGAACAGGTTGATATCATGTGGCAGTTGGCTCAGCTGGGATGTATTCAAAAATATGAAGGGCTTTGTATTACTGCTATTCAGTACTATAACTATACTCAGGCAGCAAATTTGTCTAAACAACTGTCAAGTTATCTTTTAGGCAACTGGACGGGAGAATTCGACCAATTGATGTTGCAGCTACGATCGGCCATTGTCGTGGTAAACTCTACCCGGATGGATGATGCCCTGTTACAAGATGTTTCCTCATGGATTTTGACAGCTGTGGATCATTTGAAGGAGTGGGCGGGATTAGGTTCCCTTATCGGTATCCTGGCATTGGTGATCTTGCTGTGCCTGTGGTGCATATGCCGGATTAGGAGCTCGCAGTGCAGGAGTATGGCTATGGTGGTCCAGGCCTTCACTGCCATTGAGGCCGGACAGTCCCCCCATGCGTGCTTGCCACGTTAACGGAATAGCACAGGGTGTAAGGCAAACGCACTGCACTTGGGCAAACACACTGCACATGGGAATCATTTCCTGGCGTGAGCCCAAGAAGAGCATGTTGGGTTGCAAGTGGGTTGATGCCCAAGATCCCACCTCTGCAAAAAAGGCATCGGACGGGCATGGTCATCACTGGGGAAGGCGCCCCTCAGGCGAAGACCAGTGCAAGGTCCTCTCATTAATGTTTTAGACAGAGGCCCAACCTCTACTCTTACCTGTCGCTTAATAAAACAAAAAGGGGAAGCTGTGGAGAGCTGCGGGAGCTGACCAAAGATGGCACGACCGCATGGCACGGCCAAGCCAAAGATGGTGCTGGCTTCCGCCTTCCGCCTTCCCGATGGCGAGTGCTCTCTGTGAAAAACAACTCCTTATAAGGTTATGGCTTGGCTCCTAGTTTGCTTCCGTGTTTGCGACCCTATTGGTATATGCCACGTGGCACCTCGGGATTGGCCATCCAGGAGGCTTATAACCGGAGTGCGGGTGTGGGCGGGAGAGAAGCTAATAATCAAGGTTCCTGAATAAACTGCTTTGAGAAGAATCCCGGGTTGTGTCTTCCTTGCTGGTCGAGGTGGATGCGACACTAAGGTTGAAAATACAAGCAACATTGAACAGTAATTGGTTTGCTTGGAATTTTTCATAAGCATTTATTTAACTCGGAATCATGTAATTTGTCTTGCTTGCATAATGTGACCTCATCCTTTTTATAATTGAGATAATAGATTCAAGTTGTATTGATATTGTCAAGTACTTTCTTCTGTTCAGTACATTAAAAAAACAAGCTTATTCAACATAAGACCAAGGTGAATTTATGTGAGCATGTCATCACAAGAGGGCCTCTAAAAAGGCAGTAAGCATACTAAGAATTTGTATTTAAACGTCTGTTCTAGGTCAAATGTATTACTATAATATGTAAAGGAAGAATGGCAGTTTATATAATGAAGAAAGTGCTGTGGAAGTGTAATGGAAATAGATAAATTCACGTTTGCATCTGGTGACAATTTTCTAATGCATGAAGATTATAGAGAAGACTAAAACTCATCCTGTTGACAAACTGAACAGATCAATTTAGTAACTGGACAACAGAATACATTTATTCTTGTGGTTAGGGAGTTTGTCATCTGCTGTCATGCAGAGGAAAAGGATTATGTCGTGAAATTATTTTTGGGTAGAAAATCACACTTGAGACAGGCCAGGTGATAATGTTGTTAATTCTAGCATCTCACCCATTTGACACATAAGGATCTAACTACAGATTAATAAAGACAAGGATTTTTTTCAGATTCATTTCTGGAAGTAATCTCCTCAAAATCAAATACTATAGAGAGCGTTATCCTTAAGAAAACCATGGTTACTCAGACCTGCAGTGTGCATGAATATTGGGAACATACAAACTCAAAATTCATTAGCGCACTTTGGATAACAAAGAAAAGAAGCCTGGTACAGGTCGCTTAGCAGCCTTAGGACGGTGAAATCTGAGAATCAGTTTTCAAAGTAGCCTAACAGGAAGAATTGTCCCACTCTCATCACAAAGTAACCATCTCAAAAATGGATGTGGCACTGTAGATCAAGTGGTAGAACATTAGAGTGGTGAAGAAATCAGGGACTGTGTCCAAGCCCAAAATTAAAGGCCAACGACTAAGAAGAAAAATAACTAAGGACAGGAATGGAATGACATATTCATCAACAATGCCACATATTCACTGGTTTTTACAAAATGTCTAATTTTTTCCTTCCACATAAGAGCCGCTTTGATTTTATTAACTCCATCTGCTTACTATCATGTATTTTCTCTCCAAATTTCATAAAAAAGTGTTTGATGGGGCAGTGATATTTATTTACTTCATTGGCTATTAGAACACATAATGTGACCCAATGGGATTACTAATTCTGTTCCCTTATGATACTATTTCTTACTTATTTAATCATAGTTTTTCTGGCATCTAAAGAGTAGATGATACTAAAGACCCTGAGAGAATCTGACAATGTAGGAGGCCATGTTACTTGCTGATTTTTCTCAAAGATTTATTCAACCCTCGCTTTGTCATTATATATATTTGAGCTGATTTGTGTATGTGATCAGATATTTCTGTTGCCTGTTCATCTCTAGATGTAAGTTTTGTGTCGGTGTGTGTACAAACTGAAATGGAGTACATTTTTTCCTACTGTTACAACACTCATAATTTGATACTGGACATATTTCTATGATTTTTGGAATTTCTCCTGCCTTCTTTTCCTGATTTTAATCAATTATGATAATAATTAATCACAGGTTATCAAGGATTTTTCTGTGTCTTCCTTGGTAATGAGTATTGAATCCTTGATTGGGCCGTTGATATTCAAGCCTCTTACCCGGGCTTGATCCCAGTGATATATTCCCAATGTGGTATGCTTCCGGCATAGAATTCTCAGAAGCATATTCATTTGAGAAAGCAAGGTTAATGTAGGATTGTTACCCTAAGTTAATGGAAATTTCCTATGTTCATTTCAAAGTCCAATATTTCAGTATTCATTCTGAGAGGTGACATGCATGTGGTTTTTATTTTTACAAACTGCTGAATATTTTTGCCTGATACCAATTCACAATGTGATTGTGAATTCACAATAGCATTTGTTTTGTCTACATATAAGAATGGAAAAGCCGTTTATATATTTGAGCCACTGATTATTTCTTGTCATTGTACCTGTAGGTATTTGCATGGTATCCCTTCATATTTTTCTTACATCCCCTAAAGCATGTATTTTTGGTAGATTACATCTCATGAAGCAATTACTCTTTGTGAATGCTTATATTCACAATTATTGAAATGGAGATCAATTTATCATGTTGATTTACATTCACTGCAGTAACATTATATAGTAAAAACACTCTGGATTTTCTTTTCTATACAATCACATGAACTATTTCTTCCTATTTTCCTGGAGGCATGTTAACGAGACCCATTTCAGAAACTGTCCCAAGACCTGGCTGAGCCTGAATTGGTGGTATGAGAAAAATTTTGATGAACTGGACAATAATCACTCAAGTAATTCAATAACTAGCATCATACTTCAAATATTCAATGATGTTTGAATGTGTTGAGATAGGGTGTCCATGTGTAATTTGTGAGATTTGTATACAATGATCAAATTTCAATGGAAATGGAAGTGGAAGCAACCATGAATTGATTGAAAATAACGGAGGATGTGCTCTCACTAGTTTTTGAGTATCTCTGCTACTATTAGTGAAGTTATTGTTCATATGTAGAATACAAAAATATATAGTCAAGCATTTTCCATTGAAAGTAAAATAATATTTTTTTCTTTTATTTCTTTGCAGGAATCATTCTATGAGCAAACCATGAGTTCAAACCATTTCTCATTGTATCATCTACATCTTACACTTATTGCTATATTGTGATGCTCACTCACCAAATCGATTAATTTTGATTTGTATTACCTATTCACTCCCTATTCCCCCTTACCTTGAATCCAGAAGTAAACCCTGGTGTTTATGACCTTTTTGGAATTCACCATGTCACTCTCGCCATAGACATGGTAAGGTTCGAATATAGAAACTTCTATAATCAAATCGAAATCTAATTTGTTTCCCAATAGAGAATAAATCATACTTCCTTTTTCACTGTCGTTAAGTTTGCCTGTGAAAATCATCTTCCATTTCATATATTGTTATAATTGCAGAGCCTGATACATAACAAAACTGTAATGACATTAGAAATCTTACACCAATTATATATTCCATACAGAATGGTCATTAAAATTTCAAGGGGATTTTTCAACCAACATTCTGAAGTATATTCCTTACTATACAATCTTCTCGCCCATCTCAATGATTTCCACATGTAATCTCATCAAAAGAAGGATTCTGGAATTCCTTCCAAACCTGTGGCAGAAAAAAAAACAGATTCATGTATGTATATACAAACTAACATTCAAAGCATATTCTTTTGAGGGGGCAAATTGCAACTTGTGAAGATACCATGATTTTGTGCTAGAAGTGTGATATTTTGAGTGCAAGAGGGTGTACATATTTTGGCAATTACCCAATATATTTCTAAAATGTTCAAAGAAGAATGGACTGTATCTGTCGAGTGTAACACAATTTTATGGAGCCATATTTGATGACTATCTTCATATTCAACTTGGATGTAATTTGCTCCACGTATATAAGGCCCTACATATTTATACTTGACTTGGCATTGTGGTCCAAAACATTTCTGATGCAAAATGGAAGAGTTTTGAAACATACTTTAGGAAAAATTATTGGTAGGACTCCTGTACAATAAATAGAGTTGAATCTTTTGGGTACAGATGCAGAAGTTAAAGATGTGTGAATGTGGCTCCTATTTTCATGGCGTTGAAAAGGGAGAATTTCTGATTATGGTAATATTTTGTACCTAGTGTATTATTTCAAATGTTTCTTGGTTTTCTTCAGATATTGTGAGCAGGAATGCATTTAACCTTAATTTGTAAAGGATAGTTTGGAACCGGTATACTCATGGAAATCTGGGCCTTTTCTAGTCTGTAGGGATATGAAGAGAACAGGTCTATCTACACATGTCTGTGTATAGACTTCAACCCAATCTACATACGTATCCATTTGTAAACTTATGACAATTAAAATGAATATATGTACAAATATCATTCTTTTTTGTTACACTTATTGTCAAGGTGATGTACAGAGGGATTATTATTATGTATGTAAGGCAGTGAATCTTTTTCTTGTCATATGATATCCTATTCCTCATTTTTCTTACACTTTATTCTGCTTCAAATCTCTCCCTGATGTACCTGATGTAAATGCAATTTTCAACATGTGGCCTTGTGAAGAAATTTATGGCAGTGTTTCCCTCATTGTCCTCTATGAAAAATTTTTGATTCCCTTTCTTTGCCCTACTCAAATTGAAGTTTCTACAATACACAGGTTATCAAACTCAAATATAGTGACAAGAAGGGAGAAATTCTATGAAAACAAAAGGAAATAAAGCAAGAAAAAGAAATAGTGTTGTTTCTTTTTTTTTTTAAAAACACCATCAATGATAAAACTCATGTTACTTGGAGTTCATTTTGCTCACCATAAACTACTTGTTCATATATATCTAGCAATTTAGTACTTGCATTCCTCTTCTAGGATGAAATTGGACATAAACTAATTAAGACAAAATGAGAAAGTAGGGCACCTATAATTTAAATGTCACTTCTAAAGAAAAAAATATGACTTCATTGGGTAAGTTTAAATAGAAGGAGGATAAACGCATTGAAACTAAATAGCAATATTCAATAAATAGTGTTTTAATGCTCGTTAAATGTCTATAACAAAGTTAGATTATAAATCACTCTGTGTCAAAACACTTTCCAAATGAATCCGACCTCTAGGTTTCAAAAATCCTGAGAATGGCAGGCTGCGATAGTGGCTCTGTGGTAGAGCGCTTTCTTTGTATGCATGAGACCTTGGGTTCGATTCCCTAGCACCACATAAGAAAAAAGCCGGAAGTGTTGCTGTGGCTTAAGTGGTGGAGCGCTAGCCTTGAGCTGAAGAGCTGAGGGACAGCATCCAGGCCCAGAGTTCAGGCCCCACGACAGGACCCCCCCCAAAAAAAGTATACTCAGAATGGAAACAATAGAGAAATACGAGGTCTCTCAGAACAGGTTGAAACTATCTCATTACAGATGCACAAATGCATCAAGTCAAAGAAAAGTTAGAAAAACTCTACAGATTGAAGGATAAACAAAGAAGGAGGCTGCAATGCTTGATAAGAAATGTACGCATTTTCCAGCCTATGTAATTGTAACCCCTCTGTACAGTATGTTCACAAAAAAAATAAAATAAAATGAAAAAATCATTTCGTGTATATTTGCTGTTAGTATGTTTTGTCCTTTTTGATTAATATTTTTCTTGAATAGAAGCGGTATGGAGGAGTTACAGTTATGTCAGAATGAGTACATTTCTTGTGGAGCACTGTTACCCACTCCTTTGTTTTCTCCCAATATACTTTCCCTCCTCCGTCTCCACTACTACTCCTTCACCCAGTTCAGTAAAGTTCATTTCCAACATAGTGTCTTCTGAGTATTGTTATTCTAATGGGTGATCCTGTGTTCTTGTTTCAGGATTTTGTTATTCTCCTTCCCTCCCAAACTAAATTTATATACAAAACACGTGCGAACTCCAGAAAATGTGATCAGGAATATACCATGGGAGGAAGAACATAAAGTAGAAACAAATAAAAATCATATATTAAAATAAAGGAAAACAAAGAAAAACTCTTCTGTCCATATCTTGCACTTCATTTAATGGGACATCACATTATAGGGAAATAAAGTATCTATTTCTATCTATCATCTATCAATCTATCTATCAATCTATCTATCTATCTATCTATCTATCTATCTATCTATCTATCTATCTATCTATCTATCTATCTGTCTATCTATCTATCTATCTTTCTTTCTTTCTTTCTTTCTTTCTTTCACTCTGTCTGTCTGTCTGTCTGCCTATCTACCTATCTATAATCTATTTATCAATCTATGTCACTTTTGAGGTTTTCTGATCATCTGATAAATTACCGTAGACATATGCTAATTATTGCAAATAAATGATCAGTTTTGTGTTGTTCGTTTGGAAGGGATAACCCAAATAAATGTGAACAGAAGTGACTCTATTAGGATTTTGAAACTTACTATAACAGTCACATCAAGAAGAGATAAAACTTTTCTCACGACATATTCAGTAGCTACTGCCCAAGTATAGTGAGATAAAATTATTACTTTTCCAATTACAACCTCATGCAATGTGGTTGAATATTGCAAACTCATGCATTTTGACATATTTACATTAATTTTGATATCAATTTTTCCTGTCATTTGGGATGATTAAAATTGGAGACCTGGATTTGTGTTCAAAAACTAAAAGGACACAAATATTGTTTGACTGATGGATTGTAAATTGGAAGGGACTCAAATCTATATTAAAATTAAAAGTCTCATTTCAAATACACTTTCCAGTACTTAGTAATAAATGCATAAATAAGAAATGGAATTTGTTTATTGTACCTTAACAAAATATGCAGCAAAAAAATACATGAATTATGAAGAAGAAAGGTAGTCAAGGAAGGTTCTTTCATAGACCACCAGGAAAAACAAAATACCTGATAACATTTTGCTTGAAATCAATGCAATCTTGGTATTTCAAAATATTTCTTCATGAGAATTACAGAAGAAAAAAAGGTTTATATTATTTCTTACTTGACTCCCTGAAGAATTATAGTCTTCTAGTGTTCAATTAGGATAAATACTAAGAAATATATTATCAGCACACTATGAAAGTACTGTTGGGCTTGAAGGCATTGTTACCAAAATTCAGAAAAATTTTATCAGATTTCCACATGGATTGAAGCACTAATTGCTAATTCATTTCCATATAAAGTATTTAATTTTGTACACAAAACCATATTATGCATATCATGATTTCTGAAATTACAATATGTTTTCAGAATAAATAATACAGTGGAAACAGTCCTGTTCTAATCAGACTGGTTTTTCAAGCATATTTTATGAAGTTCTAGCTTGTGAAAGAAATTGGAACAGTGTAGTTAGGGTATAGATTAGATATGTAAATTCAGAAACTGATCAACAAATATATAGTGGTATTGAAAACAGTTTATTTCTGGGGTTGTGCATAATCAGTAATCAATACATTTCCCATTAAATAATATAACATATTGGCGGAAATCTGGAGAAATTTTGAACATGAGCACAATTCTTAGGATTGATTCGTAATACTGGAAAGACCGTCTACGGGTAACCATGAGCATTTTCTATTCATATTGGATAGTAAAGACTATAGAAGGATCAAGAAACCAAGACAAGGAGAAGCCTGTCACAGGGCATATTAAAATGGAAAAAAAATGAGAATATAAAGCGATTGAGTAATTCTGCCCTTTCAAACAGTGGCCAGCACCAACCAAGAAACAAATCATTTTCTATAAATTTCCATGCATTTCCATAAGTGTTCATGTCAGGAACATGAAAGCCTGTTCATGGTGAGCAGAGTAACTATTAATGTTTACATTTTCTGATTCGGTGTTAGGCTATTGTCCAGGCATGAATTACCTGGTAAATTAATTGAAGCCACTGAAGTCATTGAGAATTGTATAAACTCCTCAATTTTAGAGGCACCATAATTTCCCTATAATCAATCAATTCATAGATGTTTACATCAGAATACTGATTTGTGAGAATCCATTTTGGAATAATTTTTGAGATTGTTCCTTACAGTTCCGACTACAATATTGCCATGAAGGAAACAGTTCATTGAATCTTATTCCTCGTTACTAATCCTGTGTTCACATTTGGCCCTGATGTTCTTAGAGAAAATTCCAGATATTCATAAATCCTTGAATGTCACTGACTACAATAAAACTTCAGTGATTTTTTTCTGTTTCTTCATGAGTCCCACTCTTCTATCAAATTAGATTTTACCAACACATACTATGTGCACTAATTATTAGTAATTGTAGCTATCAGTAGGCTACTTTCATAAAGAAAACTGGTTGAAGCCTACCCCATCTGTGCACTGTGCTTAGTTATTTCAAATGTAATGTCGATTTTATCTCTATTCCTTTCAGTGCAAATGGTGTCTCCAAATTTATCTCTATTACTTTCATTGAAAATTGAGTTAAAAAAACTATTTAGTATGAAGTAGCCTACACCATGGTGCGAGAGAAAAGAGCGCTGGCTTTTCAATGTTAAAGGCTGGAACAAAATCTACCAAGCAAACGGCCCCCATAAACAGGCGGGAGTTGCAATCCCAATATCAGATAAAATAGACTTCAAATTAAAATTCGTGAGAAGAGATAAAGAAGGTCGCTACATACTAATTAAAGGATCTCTCCTTCAGGAGGATATTACAATTCTAAATATCTATTCGCCAAACAATGGAGCACCCAAATTTATCCAATAAACACTAGTTTCCCATAAATCCCATATAGATCCAAAGAAATTAATTGTTGGGGATTTTAACACACCACTCTCCCCACTAGATAGATCAACTCGGCAAAAACTCAACAGAGAAACCGCAGATCTAAACAGCTGCATAGATCAACTAGACTTAACAGACATCTACCGAACATTTCACCCAGCAGCATCAGAATACACATTTTTCTCAGCAGCACATGGAACGTTTTAGGCCACAAAGCAAACTTGTCTAAATTCAGAAACATTGAAATTATACCTTGCATCCTCTCTGACCACAAGGGAATAAAATTAGAACTCAACACCAAAAGCCACCAAAGAAAGTCCGGCATCACATGGAGGCTGAACAACACACTGCTGAATCATGAGTGGGTCATGGAAGAGATTAGAAAGGAAATTCAAATGTTCATGCTATTCAACAAAAATGAACACACAAATTACCAGCTCCTCTGGGACACAGCAAAGGCAGTACTCAGAGGCAAGTTTATAGCTCTGAGCTCCTACATCAACAAATTGGAGAGATCTGAAACTAACAATTTAATGACACATCTAAACCTCCTTGAAAAAGAGCAGCAAGATAAACCCCAATCCAGTAGACAGAAAGAAATAATCAAAATTAAATCAGAATTAAATGAATTAGAATCCAAAATAACTATAGAAAGAATCAACAAAACAAAGAGTTGGCTCTTCGAAAAACTTAACAAAATTGACAGACCCTTAGCAAATCTTATCAGAAAAAGAAGAGAACACACCCAAATTAATAAACTCAGAGATGAGAATGGAAACATCACCACGGAAACAACCAAGATTCAGAACATTATAAAGGAATACTTCTCAAAACTTTATGCTAATAAGTTTGAGAACTTGACAGAAATGGACCTCTTCCTAGCAAATATTGACATGCCAAAACTAAACCAAGATGAGTTAAACTATCTTAACAGACCCATATCAAGCATTGAAATAGGAACAACAATAAGAGACCTCCCAGCTAAGAAAAGTCCAGGACCACATGGTTTTACACCGGAATTTTACAAGGCCTTCAAAGCAGAGCTCACACCAATACTCCTCCAACTCTTCAATGAAATTGAAAGAGAAAGCTCACTACCGAACACATTCTATGAAGCCATCATAACCCTCATCCCAAAACCAGGCAGTGACTCATCAAAGAAAGAGGACTATAGACCCATTTCTTTGATGAATATTGATACAAAACTTCTCAACAAAATTTTGGCCAACTGACTTCAACAATTCATCCAAAAAATCATACACCACGATCAAACAGGATTCATTTCAGGGATGCAAAGCTGGTTCAATATACGCAAATCAATTAATATTATTCATCACATCAACAGGAGCAAGAATAAGAACCACATGGTTATCTCAATAGAAGCAGAAAAAGCATTCGACAAGATCCAACACACCTTCATGATGAAGGTTTTGGAAAAATTAGGAATACATGGAACATTCCTCAATACAATAAAGGCTGTATATGACAAACCTACAGCCAGCATTATACTCAATGGTGAAAAACTAAAGCCATTTCCTCTTAACTCAGGAACAAGACTAGGATGCACACTCTCTCCACTTCTCTTCAATCTAGTATTAGAATGGTTAGCTACAGCAATAAGACAAGATGCAGACATAAAGGGGATCCAACTAGGGAAAGAAGAAATAAAACTCTCCCTCTTTGCAGATGACATGATCTTGTATTTAAAGAATCCCATAGACTCCACTCCCAAATTACTCAAGCTGATTCAAAACTTTGGCAAAGTAGCAGGTTATAAAATTAACCCCCAAAAATCAATGGCTTTTCTGTATGCCAACAATGAGAGAAGTGTGGCTGAAATTAGGAAAGCAACTCCATTTGTAATAGTCCCACAAAAAATAAAATACCTAGGAATTAACTTAACTAAAGAAGTGAAGGACCTCTATGATGAAAACTTTAAAATCTTGAAAAAGGAAATCAACAGAGAACTAAAAAAATGGCAAAGCCTCCCATGCTCCTGGATTGGAAAGATTAACATCGTGAAAATGGCAATACTTCCCAAGCCTACCTACAAATTCAACGCAATACCTATCAAAATTCCAACCTCATTTTTCAAGGAAATAGAAGAGGCAATCCAAAAATTCATATGGAACAATAAAAGACCCCGAATAGCAAAAACGCTCCTCAACAGAAAGAACACTGCTGGAGGAATATCAATACCAAATTTCAAACTCTACTATAAAGCCATAGTAATCAAAGCAGCTTGGTATTGGCATAGGAAGAGACCTCAGGACCAATGGAATAGAATTGAAAACCCAGAAATGAACCTACAAACCTATAGCCATCTAATCTTCTATAAGGGAGCTAAAACAATAGAATGGAAGAAAGACAGCCTCTTCAGTAAATGGTGCTGGCAAAATTGGTTAACTACATGTAGAAAACTAAAGCTAGATCCTTATATATCACCCTGCACCAGAATCAACTCCAAATGGATCAAAGACCTTGAAGTCAAAGCAGACACTCTGAAAACATTACAGGATGGAATAGGAGAAACCCTAGGTCTCCTTGGCTCAGGCCGAAATTTTCTGAATAGAGACCCGGAAACACAACAAATCAAAGAAAGGTTGGACAAATGGGATTGCATAAAGTTGCAGAGCTTCTGCAGGGCAAATGACATAGCTAGCAAGATCAATAGAAAGCCCACGGATTGGGAGAAGATCTTTACTATCCATACAACGGACAAGGGTCTCATATCTAAAATATACTTGGAACTCAAAAAATTAAACCACCCAACAACAAATCCTCAAAGAAACAACTGCCCAATAAATAAGTGGGCGAAAGGCTTAAAGAGAAACTTCTCTGAAGAAGAAAGAAGGATGGCCAATAGACACATGAAGAAATGTTCAACATCCCTAGCCATAAAAGAAATGCAAATCAAAACAACATTGAGATATCACCTCACTCCAGTTAGAACGACAAAAATCAAGAACTCTAACAACAACAGATGCTGGAGGGGATGTGGACAGAAAGGAACCTTACTTCTTTGTTGGTGGGAATGTAAACTTGTTCAACCACTTTGGAAAGCAGTACGGAGGTTCCTCAAAAGACTTCACATAGAACTCTCCTATGACCCAACAATCCCACTTTTGGGCATTTACCCAAATGTTTACAAACAAGACCACACTAAAGCAACCAGCACAACTATGTTTATTGCAGCATTATTTACCATAGCTAAGATATGGAACCAACCCAGATGCCCCTCAGTAGATGAATGGATCAAGAAAATGTGGTATATATGCACAATGGAATTCTATGCCTCCATCAGAAAGATTGACATTGCCCCATTTGTTAGGAAATGGAAAGGCTTGGAAAAAATTATATTAAGTGAAGTAAGCCAGGCCCAAAGAAACATAGATCCCATGGTTTCCCTTATTTGCAATATCTAGTATATGTATGAGTCAAGTGGAAAACGTCAGATAATGTGATGTCAGGAAAATGAACCCTTAAATATGTATTTTAATGTTTTTTCCTTTCTTGCATTTGTTTCTAATGCATTTATAAGATTATTTCTTTGTTGCTTTGTATGTCCCTCCCCCACAGTATAACCCCTGCTTTCACTATATTTGATGTCAGTATAACTTGTGGAGGAGATGGGGAAAAACCAGTTGTTTAAGGATACAGGTGGACCTGTTGCAACAATGAGAAGTACAAGTTGTCATGTCCAAAACGAGCTTTACAATGTCGGTGCGGGAAGGGGGAGAAGGGGAGGAAGGAGAAGGATTGAGATTGAGGGGGAAGTGGGAGGCTGGGAAGGGATGTGAAGGGTAAACCAAAGGAGGAGGCTGCAATGCTTGGTAAGAAATGTACGCATTATCCTGCCCATGTAATTGTAACCCCTCTGTACAGTATGTTCACAAATAAAATAAAATTAAATTAAAAAAAAAAGAAAGAAAATTGAGTTAACCAAACTATCTAGTATGCAGTAGCATACACAATGGTGAGAGAGAAAAGAGCGTTGGCTTGGTAGAAGGAATTAGAATGAGCATCAGATTGCAGTCTGGTCAATAACAGTGAGGAATCCATCTAGAACTCCAAGCACTGAAATGAATTGTAGTTCATTGAAGCATAAGCAGATGTTGGATGATTCTTATATTTTGACTGAATTGGGAGAAGTCCATGTTGATTCTTACATGAGCCCGATTTCTCCTCTCACAAGAATGATGAACACATGCTCAATAGAAACAAAACCTCATCTATGCTCCGCAGATGTCATATGATGGGCCGCATTTCTGTCTATTTCAGAAAGGGCTCCTGCTCTGCTTCATGACATATCAAGCCCACTCATACCATCCTCTCTTTTATCAGTACCTAAGTGTCCATGTTTTGGTTTTTGCTTAGGGATGTTGCCTGATTCTCAATTTAAAGTCATATCTTGGTTTTGTAATACTTTTCTCCCTTCTTGGATTTGTTAGAAATGTCTCAAACCAGGTTCTGTTGTTCCACATATAGCATATTTAAATTCTTCAGTTCATCAGGTTCACAAAACAATTGCAAACACAGAGATTTGAAAACCCACATTTTCCTTTCCTTATTATTTTCATACAACTCCTTATATTTCCAGTACTCTGTTCAGATACACTAGATAATTCATGAAGGAACTTCACACTGAGGAATACATATTACCAATATCCTTAAGTCTTTATTCTCTCAAAGATTTCTGAATATTAACCACAAAACACTTGGTACGAGATTTTCAAATATAATTACTTGTATTTATGAAACTATGGCTAGGGAATCTACCTAATACTAGAAGAGTGACATATACAATGGACCACCAGCTATTTTACATTAAACGAATTAATTCTATTTTTTTAGATCATTGAATAACAATTATTTTTAATAATACCTAACTTAATTTCATGTGTTCTGGATAAGCCTGACAACCGAGACTTTAAGTGAAAATTCTACAAAATAATCAAACTAAATATAACTAAAGTTATATTCCAGGAAATTTCCTAATAATATCAAAATGTTTTTGTTTTGTGTTATGTACTAACTGTAATAGTTTTATAAATATAAATGTATACATACACACACTTATAATTATGTACATATATGTACACATATATACATATATATCCAACAAACTTCTGGGAACTTGTCTCTTTTGTTCTTATTGATTTATATTTGGAAGTAGTTGATTTAAAAAATCTTAGCCCATTTTACTTTTACTTTACATGAATATGAATGTAAGATGTGAATTCAAAAGAAATATAGAAAGTTGAACCACATCAAGTAAGGCAGAGGAATGTTTTGAGCATAGTTGAATGGGTTCTGAAAATGTCTTGTTTTAAAACTACCTTCTAATAAAAATATTGATAATTGGCATTCCTGTTTATCTAAATAAATAGACACTGTCATTCTGAGACAAATTCTATCCTTACAAAAGTATGGTGAACTTTGTTTCAGAATAGTCACAGAACGAACATGAAAGTTTTATAAGTGAACAGGACTCCACCCTAACCTTAATCCATTTGTTGTAGTAAATTTGCACCAGTAAATTTTATTTTGTGAAGTGTTATTATTAATGTTTTCCAGGTCCCATTTATGACTATGAAAATTTTCCTAATGCCCAAGTGATTCAGTCCGTTTTGTGTGTGTGTGTGTGTGTGTTTGTGTGTGTGTGTGTGTGTGTTTACCAAAGGTAGCATGTTCAACACTTTCATAACTCTCAGTATGAAAATAGAGAAATGAAGTGAAGAAAATAATAATAGTTAAAGATTAATTGCACGAATATGGGCCATAGAATAAATGATGCTGTTTAGGCAGAACAAATAACAAATAGTCTTGAATACAAGGCGTGGGCATTTCAGTTGGGGACTGGTCTTTGAATTGCAATCCTGGGACTTGAACTCATTGGTTGGGACCTGCAGTAAAGGTCTGGGACCAGAAATTATTGCTTGGACCTTGAACCAATGTCCGGACACTTGAACTCCGGATGGGCCTTGAAACTAGACCCTTGGTCTTGAATTCACCTCTCAGAAACTGAAATCACACCAGAGCCGGAAACTTGTTCTGGGCCTTAAAGTCAGGATCTAGGAGATGAACTGTGGCCCTGGACTTGGAACAGGGTGCCTAAGACATGAACTGAAGTCCTAGGACTTTAACTCATATTTTGGCCAGAAACTCTTGGCCGGGGCTTTGAACTCTCAGCTTGGGCTGGTATTTGAATTGGGCCCCTTGTTCTGGAATTTGTGGGATGGGTATTCAAATTGAGGCCTTGACCTTGAATTCTGACCCTAAAACTCTAAATTGGAACCATTGATTTTTACTCATGATTTGGGATTTGAATCCTGGCCTGGGCCTAAATTCAAAGCCTTGGCTTAGCATTCAAAACTGTTCTTTGAACTAAGATCCTCGGCCTTGAACTTGGGACCAGGAATTTGAACTAGAGATTGATTGTTGAATTCAGCCTTGGGGCTGCTACTCTCATGTTGGGCCTTAAACTCACCACCTGGAACTTGAACTGGAATCCTAGATCTTGTATTCAACATTGGGACTTCAACTCACACTGTTCAATTTGAAGATGGGGTGAAGGATGTTAACACTGCCTTGGAAATGAATTCTGCCTGGAAGTTGTAATTGGACCTTGGAATTTGAACTCAGCCTTGGTACTGGAACTCACATGCTGGGCCTTGAACTCACAAACTTGCATTTGAGCTGGTCCCTGGACCTTTTGCTCAGTGTCAAAGCCCTGAACACACAGTTTGCAAGTTGAAAATGTTTCCAGGGACATTAACAAAGCAGGGACATGAACATGGCTTGGGCTTTGAACACAGGATCTGGGACTTGACCACATAGTATAGGCTTAAACTCAGAGCCTGGAAGAGGAACTCATAGCCTAAGGATTGCACTCATGTAATGTTGCCCTGGATCTTGAACTCTGAGCATTGTCTTGAATTCAAAGCCTGGGCTTTGATTTCACAACCTAGATCCAGACCTGGGTGCCTGGGTCTTGAACTTGGAGCCTGGGCCTTGAACTCACAGCCTGGGCCTTGATCTTATGTCCTGGTTATTGAACTGGATCCCTGGACTTTGAACTCAACAAGAAGAGGGTATTCAGACTAATTTTGTGGGCCTTGAATTTTAACTCATGGTCTGGACCTTGAATTTAAAGCTTGGGATTTGATCTCTGGGCCTGGGCCTTTAATTCAATTCCTTGCCCTTAAAGTTGTAACAGGGGCCATGAACTGTGTGCCTCATCCTTGAATTAGAACATGGAACTTGTACTCATAGTCTGGGCATGAAACTCTGTGTTTGGGTCTTCAACTCACAGAGTAGTCCTTAAACTCAGAGCTTAGCCCTTCATCTCACAATGATGAACTACAGGAGGAAGTCGGGCCTGGGATTTCAACATGAGGCCTGGGCTTAAACTCATAGGCTGGGCATTAAACTGGCACCGGGGCTTTGAAATCCATGCCTGGGAATTCCATTGCAGCCTGATACTTGAATTCAGGGCCTGGGATTGCATTTGCAGCCTCTGTCTTAAAGTCTTGTTTCTGGGCTTTGAGCTATCAGTCTGAGACTTAAATTTGGTGCCTTGAACTTGACCTGTCATCATATGACTTCAATTCAGGTTCAGGCCTTGAACTTAGTGCCTTGAAGTTGAACTGTGGGCTTGGGCCTTGAATGACTACCTGAGACTATAATATGGGGCTTAGGAATGAAATTCAGATCCTGGGCATTAAAATAAGGCCCTGGGCCATAAGTGGGATTTAAACAGTGGCCTTGGACATTCAACTCAAGGGCTGATCCTTGAACTCAGGGTCTGCGACTTGAATTCTTAGCCTAGAATTTTAAGTCATGGTCTGGTACTTGAAATGATGGCCTTGGGATTGAACTCCTAGCCTACACTTTGAACGCTTGGCATGTGATGTGAACTCCCTGGATCTTGAGCTCATAGCTGGGGTATGTAACTCAATGCTTATGACCTGAACTCATAGGCCTGAGACTTGAAATCTGGGCCTGGGCCTTGAACTCATCACTCAGGCCTTGAACTGTGGTTCTGGGACTTGAACTCATAGCCTGGTCCAGACACTCTGGACATGGCCATTAAACTAGAAGATTGGGCCTAAAACACACAACCTGAGCCTTGAATTCATGGACTGGTACTTGAACTGTGGTCCTGGATCTTGCACTCAGTAGGAAAGGTGGCACTGGCACTTCAAATTAGGACTGGGACCTTAAGCTGATAAGCTGGGCCTTAAACTCATGGTCCCTAATATGAACTTCTGGGCCTGGAACTCAACTTTTGGGATTTCAACTCAGGACCTGGGTTTTGAACTTGGGTGCTGGGGCTTGAAATGAAACCTTACAACATGAACTCATAGACTGAGCCTTGAATTCTCAGCCTAGTATTTTTATTGGGGGCTTTGACCTTGAATTCTGGGCCTGTGACTTAAACTCAAAGATTAGACTTTGATTGCAAAGCCCAAGCCTTGAACTGTTTGGTCCTTGAACTGTTTGCCAGGAACTTGAACTTATAGCTGGGCCTGAAACTCTGGGCCTCGGCCTAGAAACTCAAAGCCTATGCCTTGAACTCATAGCCTGGGTCATGATCTCATGGGCTGGTAGTTAAACTGGGGCCCAGGACCTTGAAATCAGAGATTTAGGATTGAAGGCATACTCTAATCCTTGAACTCAGGGCCTGAAACTTCAATAGCAGACCTGGAATTTTTGTCTGGAGTCCTTGGCTCCTTAACTTGGGTAGGCCTGCTCAGGCATAAGCATTATCTATACTGTGGTCTCCTGGCACTGTGCATTCGTATCCTGGGGTCCTTGTGTTTTGTCATTGCTAGTGATCCTGCTACTGCACATGAGGCATTGGTATTGAGGGCACCTAGGCGTGTGCATCATACCCTAAAATGCTTGGGTCTGTTAGTACCAGTGAATCGGCTGATACACAAGATGATCTGGATGCAGCTGCATGCTGTTTAATCACATGTATTTTTGTTTTTACAGACTACTGTCTGTAAAAATCAAAAGAAAACAAATAGCATGAATGAATAACAAACACTGTTCTGCAAACTCATAAAATTTCGTTACATATGAGATTCTCATTACAAATCCATGAAGTCAAGGATTTTTTCAGCTTCATTAACGGAATGAATCCCCTCTAAATGGAATACTATAGAGCATTATCCTTGAGGAAACAATCGTTACTTGTAGACCTCCAGTTGACATAAAAGTCGGGGACAAACAAGCAAAAACTGCCATCAACACAGTATCAATAACAGAGAAAAGAAGCCTGATACTGGTCACTTAGAAACCTGTAGAAGGCTGAAATCTGAGGATCAGGTTTCATGACAGCCCATCAGGAGACGCTAGGAAGCTTTCATCACTAATTCATCCCCTCATTGGCTGGGATGGTGGCTCAGTGGTGAAGCACTTGCCTTGCATGCATGAGGCCCTGGGTTTGAATCCTCAGCACCACATGAGCCAAAAGCAAAAAGCGGAAAGTGGCACTGTGGCTCAAGTGATAGAGCACTACCTTGAGCTGAAGTGTTGAGGGACCGTTCCCTGGCCCAGATTTCAGACCTCATGACCAGAACCCCCCACCCAAAAAAAAACAATAACAAAACAAAACAAAAACAGAACTAATTCATCACCTCAGAATTGCAAGTGGAATTTTTGCTCAATTGGTATATTATTATCCTTGATGTGATGAGCTCTGGGGTGGCACCCAAGCACAGAGGTAACGCCCTATGAACAGCACCACCAACAACCAGAGAAAGAAATGTAAAGCAATATTCATCAATAATGTTCCATACCCACGGTATTTCCAAAATCTTTGTATTATTTTCACCGAAAGAAAGGCGATTTCCGTTTTATTCACTCTATTTGGACCATTTTGCATTTTCTCTTTGAAACTCAGAGGGTAAGTTTTGATGCAGCAGTGATATTGCCCTAACTTCCTCAGTTGCTAGAAAACCTAATGTGACTCCATGGTAATATGAATCCTGTTTCCTTATGCTTATATTTCTTATGGAATCAAAATTTTTTGGCTTCTAAAAAGAGAATTAGGTAATTAGAGAACTAGAAAAATAGGAGACCATGTTACTTGCTGAGTTTTCTCAAAGTTTTATTCAACCCTATATTTGCCATTATACATATGTGAGCAGATTTGTACATGTAATCAGATATTTTTGTTACCTGTCGATGCAAACATTTCTGTGTGTGTGTGTGTGTGTGTGTGTGTGTTTGTGTGTGTGTGTACAAACTAGAATGTTGTCACAATATTGCCTACCCTGTTTCAACAGCCATAAAGTGAAACATGGCAAATTTCTAGAATTTTTGAACTTAACACTGAGGAGGTTTTACCTGCCTACAATTCTTGAATTTATTCAGTCATGATAAACAGTAATCATAGGTTTTCCATGATAATTTTCTTACATTTCTACTTTGGTAATGAAGATTGAAACCATGATTGCACCATTGGTTTCAACCACTTCTCTGGGCTTAATACCAGTCAGGTATTCCAAATGTTAGTGTACATCTGGCATAGGATTCTCTAAGTCATACATATTTTTGAAAATAATCTTAACAAAGAAATGGTAACCAAAGTTAATGGAAAATCATTTAAATGTTCGTAATGAAGTCCATGTTCATACTGGCAGGTGGTATGCATATCTTCCTTAAATACTTACATATTTCTGGCATGATGAACATATTTGCCTGATAATATTTCACGATGTGATTGTGACTGTACAATGAAAATTGTTTTGTCTACATATAAGAATAAAAACACTGTTATTGTTAGAGCAATGGCACATCGCTTTTAATTGTACCTGAATGTATTTGCATGGTATCCCTTCATATTTTACTTGCCTGACATTAAGCATGTATCTTTGTTAGGATACATCTCATGAAATAACTCTTTGTGTTTTGTTTATATTCATTCCTTCACATATATTGAAATGGAGATCATAAAGACATTAGAGATATTGGAAGTGCCCTGATTGAACACAAATGACTTTTGCAAAAGCCTAACTGGTATGTATCAGAAGATGCCTTTGAAATATAGGGAATTTGGGAAAAAAGTCATTATGGCTAGTGGCTATTACACATCCTTAAGGACTTCACAGTTTCAAATTCCAATATGTTTGCGAATTAATTTTTTCTTTGAGCTGTTATCAAGAAAAGGTCTACTAAATACAGGTAATACATTCCAGGTATGGGAAGCTATAAGAATTACCTGCCCCTTTATATCTATTTTTGATTGATTTACTATATAATAAACACCTATATTGAGGCTTTCTGTCTGTCTTGCTCTCGGTAGTAGTTTGACAAAACCACAGGAGGTGTGGCATTTTATGAGAATATGGTATAATTTTCCCTTCACAATCCTTAAATTTCTGACAACAGTTTTATATGTACAGATATGATATCATATACGTCATGTCATCTTCTAAGACACAAGTTTTACATTATTTTATATATGTTACTCAACGTAAAATAATTCCTAGCTAAAGATACATTTATTAAGATACACACACACATATTATCAAGCAAGTACTTCATTCCTTGCTTCATATATTTCCTTAATGAGTAACATATTCTGCACCCTAGTCACTTTGTTTCAGGGGCTGACATATTACAATCAAGTATTTGTGGGAAGTTGCGGGGTTGGCTTGAAATATTTGTAGGAAAGAGAATAATTATTTCCCTACCACAAAGAAACCTTCAAAATAAGAGTGATATAAAGCACTTCAATGTAGGCATAAACACTCTGACAGTACCCCAACGGCACCCTTCTGTTGAAATATATCAGAATTCCATTGAATTTTATGATGAAAACCATAGTACTCGGAAATGGAATCTTCCTTTCTATCTTTGGGCCAGAAGGGAGCATTTCACTTGACATAGACTGGCTTGCTGATGAAGGACCTGAGATCATGAAAAGGAAATTTATTATGTCAGTACAACAATAATTAGCAGCCCACATAGAGGTGACAGTGGATGTGACCAGTGCAAATAACATGTCTATTTGATGGAAGGGCTTCCTGCGATCTTTGTTGGGTTTACTTATCTTTCACACACATCTAAATGTGGCCACATCAATTATTAATCTTCCCAAGTGTACCCATTTATGTTATTCATTTTGTGCTTGGATGTAAACAGTACACATTTTCAGAGCTTTTCTGAACCTTAGATGTTGTCCCCTAAAAGTTCATTCTCACATCCTATTTACTGGTTTTCTTTGAAAGTCTAGGCCACTATACTCTAAAGTATAGTATTGAATCTATCATGGAATTATAGCAATATTAACTAAATTACTATCCCGATTTTCTGTCGGCTCCCCAAATTTAATCATTAATCTTTGCTAGGAGGCTCTTTAGAAATATTACCAAGCAGTTATTTATAGTTGGCAGATAAATATCAAATTATAATTGGAAAACTGATATTATCGGCACATGAGCTTTCCCATATCTGTAAATTTTCAGTACCTTCCTGAGAATTTTCAGGCATAATTATCGCTATAACCCATAATGTAGAAATATTCTACTAAATTTAGCAAAATATACAATTGAAACCAATTTTTAATAAAAACTTGTAAAGGTCGTCTTCATATTTCTGTAATTTGGCTGTTTATCATTCATATGCTATGCACCAATAGCACTGGATTAATAGAACTAATATGACTGAATTTCAAGTTCAAAATATACACTGAAGAAATATTGGCAAAACTTCATATCACAAACAGGATTTCAAAAAATATAGTACCTATTTTTATTATTTCCTGAAATAATATTTCTTTTTCTTCATATCAACATAGTTTCTAAATATTGTCCTAGAAGAGACTTAGGATGGCCTTTGATTTGAGGAAAACAGGAAAGTAAACATCTTATGCAATAATCTGTCTTAGAATGCTGAAACAACTCTGGAAATAGGAGTAGAGAAGGCAAACACATTTTCAGGCAATCATATCGGAAATAAAGTGGAAGGTTAAAAAACAAAAAGGACACAAGAAACCATAATGAAGAACAAATAATTTAGGGTTAATACTGACTGAGGATACTGACTGGTACTAGTACTTACAATCACCTGATGAGTGAAAAACTACATTATCAGCAATAACCAAAAACTCATTGGCAATTCTGAAAAAGAAATCATATTTCATGTATAAACATAGTATGAGAACCAACTCCCCAAAAATCTGTGTTACCTAAACATAGGAAAATGAGTAACATTTTAAATTACCTCTACTATTTTTTAATTAAGTTATTTATTCATTCAATTAATATATTTCATGGGAATGGGTAATGATTAACTGAATGTCTTCTAATAAGATCAACATTCCATGCAGTACAATCTTTTTCAACGTATGCCTCCTCAGTTGCAAAAAGAAAGTCTGTGTTATATTAATGAGGCAAGCACCAATATACCCTTTATTCTCATGTGATTAGCCCAAACATACATATGTGCAATTTGGCACATTCAAATTATATTTAAAATAAATCAATTTTTGCATGAATGCTGCCTAAACTCCTCACTTATTATCCTGCAGTTAGGATAAATAATAACTTCTCTAACATATAAAGAGTTGACAAACATTGATACTCCCTTTCCCTAGAGTTCTGATGATACTGGTAAGTTAAAACAGCATTTATCAAAAATCAGTCTTTAGAAAGTGTTCAATTGCAATATTCAGGGCTGGGAATGTGGCTCAGTGGTAGAGCACTTGCCTTCATGCCTGAGCCTGAGTCGATTCCCCAGCACCACATAAGCAAAAAGAAAAAAGCCAGAAGTGGCGCTAGAGATCAAGTGGTAGGGGGCTAGCCTTGACCTGAAGAGCTGAGGGACAGTGCCCAGAGTTCAGGCACCACGACTAGACCACTACCTCCCCCCGCAAAAAAATTGCAATATTTACAAAGACAGATATTAATATATTTATGAAAATACACCTAATTCTACATCATTCTATATTTTTCCCTACTATCACTAAGTACTGTGATTGTTATTACTTTACAAAAATTTTCATGTTTCACACTTGAAATGGAGACCAAGCGATTCTCTCATTAAATATAGGGGCAGTGTTTAGCATGACACATCTTTTGTAATTATTTGAAGATTTTGGATCATATTATTTCCAATTTTTTTTAATATTCATATACTTGTAGAATGAATTCCTCTTAGTCTTCTCATCCAAGAACACAGATCGCTTCACAGTGTGGTGTGCAAAAGCTTAGGAAATAATCAAATGAGTAGAGAAGTCACATAAAATCAAAAATAAAGTACTTCCAAAGATAGCAAAGTTGTATTGTATTTCTTCATTACATCTTGAGTTTTGAAAGTCTGTAATTCCTGATAGTAGATTTTGTTTTATCAATGTGATGTATTTCCAAGAGTATTCTAAAACTATTTTTAGTACCAAATAAATCATTAAAAAGTTCATGTTCTACACAAATTTAATATGGATATTTATTCTCCACTCATGGATGCACAGTGATAATGTAATGAGAACTTTCAACACATTTTTTAGACGTGAATGCACTACTGCTAGAGCTTTGACATAATCATTCCATCACAGGTGATCACTGAGTAAATGGGTGAAAATTGTAGGATAGCTTTAGATTACAGTAGTTACTCACAGCAAAATAAGACCTACAAATACGGAGAACACATGTCAAATTTTTAAAATACGTCATTTGTTTAAAAACTCTATTGAACCTAGCAATTCATACAATTGTACTATCGGATGAAACTCATCAATTTTAGAAAATATTCTACATCCCAATACAACTGTGGGCAAGTTGCACTTCCACCTGCCAAACCACACAAAAGAGTGGTATACTAAGCAAAGTTCCTCAGAAGTTCTTTGCCCACTATGAATCACAATTTTAACACTATCTCTAAATTACTTCTTTTTATTTTCTTACCATTTGAATGAATTACTGCTTACATTGAAGTTGATAAGCTGCACCTACTTGTGGATGCACATTGCACTATAATGAAAGTGGGTTTTTTGTTATTTGTTTTTCTTTTTGCCTTAGGGCACATTCCTTTTGAAACCACAATTTAATCTTCTCATTGCATAACATTTGTTTTTTTATTTCAAATCAGAATGCATTTGACTAGAACTTTTGAGGGGATTTAGTCATTCTGAATATTAATAAATGTGAAGTTAACATTAAACTTGAGTTCAATAGCTTTTCATTTTTCTGCAGGAATCAAATTCTACCTTTGAGAAGAGTAAAGAAGATTATCATTCTTTATCAGTTTGGTCGACAACATTTAGTAGTTATTACAGTTTAATGTCAAACAGTATATTGTTTACACCAACTTTTTATGTCCTGCTCATATTTTCAGTATCGATCAGGAAACACTAATTTCCTTGGAAAACCTAAAAAGAACAAAAAACTCACAATGCAATAATAGTCACATATCCTAAAGCTGCCTCTACTTCATTAATTTGAATACCATAATCAGTTTTTTTTTCTGTTGCTATTTTTTGTCTCTCTTTTTAAATCGTTTTCTTCGAAAGATGCTGGAAAGAGAAAATACAAGGAAGACTAAAGAACGTTTTTGGCAGAAGATGATTAAGTTCTAGAAGGGTCTTTTTGTGAAACTCCTAATAAAAATATTGATGATTATAGAAACTAAACAAGAAAAAATAATACCTAAATATTGATTTATTGTGGCTTTACAGACCAGAGAATGTGTAGAGATGTCTAGGCAGAACAATTTACAAAGAATCAGTAGTTGCTGTGAAGATGAAGTGTGACACATCCATTCACATTATTCCTCTACTGAATATTCACACATTTCTATTATACCAAATCAGAGTCTAGCAATACATACTAAAAGGAAATGGGACTTGGTCGTCCGAGTCCAGGCCGGAAGCCAGCACTTCCGTTGCCATATGCGGAAGTGTGGCTGAGTTCTGTCAGTTCGTACAACGGAAGTGAGGTTTATGAGCTACATCACAATAATGGTGACCCCACCTAGAGAAGTCATGATACAGAAGTAGCTGTTGCTGTGGAAAACCAACTAGTGGGACATGGTCTGTCGTGCGGAGGAGGAGATCCTGACTTGTTTGGTGAATCCAGTTAACTGAAGGACACAGGTAACAGTCCCTTGCCTTCTCTTCTTTCTTTTAAGTCTTAGACATGTAAATCATCTATTTGGCTCGTGTATGTGATTGGAACTTTTCTTGCTTTCTACCCCTGACATCCTAAATGTAGTTCTAATATTTTTCTCCAACTAGGCCGGATTGTTCCATGGGTCAAAGAATGAAAATTCTTACTTCCTTAGACTTCAGAAAATAGCTATTTCCATTCTGGAGAACTTGAAATTTACTTTTAGTCCCCTCACATTAATGTGCTTCAAAACAATCATATGTTTAATGTCTTCTGGCTCTATTTCACAGCCACTAAACACTGCACAATTGAAATTCACTACCCATTGAACCAAAGCCCAATCTCAAACATTGACTAACGAGTCTCAATGATTCCTTTGCTTTGCAATACATATCTTCACTAAGAAGCAGTTACTCGAATAATACTCCATACTGATCTTATAATCTCAATAGGACATCACAATATATCTATGAAAATAGCAAATCCTCATTCACATAAGTTCATATTTTCAATAGGTATTAGATATTTGTACATTGGAATTTGCAGATTGTTAATTCAGACATTCATAATTAGAAGACCTTTTCCAAATGTGCTTAAAAGTTGTCATGATGCATCATCCTCTGATTTGATAAGGTAGAAAGGCCTGAAAAATACAAAATATTTTGAGTTCAAAAATTATACATTTCTATAGTGTGTTATAAACTGTGAAGTAGACAGTGATATCCATACATTACAATTCAAGTTTGTCTAGCAACAAGAAGTATTAGAGATGAATAGGTTTTACCCATTTTTTTTTCATATCGCTGAAGAACCACATTTATGCTGTGGTTTTGATGTATTTAGTCATGTTTTCTCTGAGAATTTTTTTTTTATCCACAGGACTAGCTGATTTTTATCGGCCTGTCACAATGGACAAAGGTGAACAGTTTACACATTTGTTTGGGAAAATTATCTTAAATGGTCTTATTCACACTATTTTTTGGAAAAACAGCAAGTATATTGATGGGAGCTGAGAGAATGGGATAATGAGATTTCTACCGATTGAATCTGAAACATTAGACATTTTGATAATTATAACTGTGACTTTTGATGTTCTAGATTGAAAGTTGAAAATGAATGTAAATGATGTGCATATTCTAGATTGAAATGTAAGAAAGCAAATAAGGGGTGCTCAGTGGATATATGCTCTCCAAAGCCAGCCGTTCCTCTTGACCTCAATGAATAATTTTTTAACTAGAATATATATTTTTCATAATGCTAAAAAGTAACAACTCCCTACTAGACACTGAGAATACATCAGAAATTAAATTCCAGAGTAATACTCTTTGTCATATTTTGAATCTATATTCTCCAAATACGGATTCCTAAGTTAAGGTAGAGTTCATAAGGGAAATAACATTGAAGAATTGGCATGTTCCCAATACATTGATTTTCCCGAGGTATTTTTCTCTTTCAGAGGAATGTGTGGATCCTGAGAGGTTATTGCAGTGTCCCTATGTTAAAAATCACAAAATCAGATCGTGCAGATTCCCATACCATCTTGTGAAATGTAGAAAGGTAATGTTTCATTAGAACATGTTGATATTACCTAATTACTTTACTTCATAGATCAATTTGTATATTGTTTTTAAGATAAATTGTGGGAAATGTACGTGAAAGATATGAAAGATTGTGGGTACAAATGTAATAGATTTTTTTTATTTCTTCTGAAATCTCTTCAGCATGTAATGGAAAGTAAGGCAATTCAAGCCCAACTCGGTTATTTCTGGAGATGTACATCCCGATCGCTATTCAAACCAGAAGAAAGGCAAGATGTGTGCAATTACGTTAAACTGTGTGTGCCATATTTCACAAAACATAGAGGTGGTTTCCTTTTCCTCCCCATTGCCTAATGGCCAAAATGTAAATTAATTTTATTCTTAGACATTATTTTGTGAAAACAGCCACTGTATTATCATATGGCCTAGAATTCAGTTTGGATAATTTAATTATGATGCCATGGTTATAAACTGTTAACATGGGAGGTGTATTGTGTCTCTTCTCTTTATTTAGGGTATTGATTAAAAACTTGCTTTTAGTTTCATCAAAAATTTCACAAAATTTGAAGATTCACAGAACTGTGGGTAGAAAATTATTTTTTTCTTCATGTAACACTGTTATAATAAATTCCAGATCAAATGGGGCAATGTCATTCTTTCTGATGGAGGCATAGAATTCCACTGAGTATAAATCTATTTTCTTGATCCATTCATTTACGGAGGGGCATCTGAGTTGCTTCCATATCTTAGCTAGGGTGAATAACGCTGCAATAAATTTAGCTGTGCTGGTAGGTTTAGTGTGGTCTTCTTTGTTATCATTTGGGTAAATGCACCAAAGTGGGATTGCTGGGTTATAGTAGAGCTGTATGTGGAGTCTTTTTATGAAACACCATGCTACTTTCCAAAGTGGTTGAACAAGTTCACACTCCCAATTACAATGCAGTAGGATTCCCTTCTGGCCACATCCCCTCCTGCATCTGTTGTTATGAGAGTTCTTGAGTAGAGCCATTCTATGTGAGGTGAGGTGGAATGTCAATGTTCTTTTGATTTGCACTTATTTGATTGCTAGATGTGTTGAGCATTTCTTCAGTATCTAGTGGCCATCCTTCTTTTCTCTCCAGAGAGGTTTCTTTTTAATCTTTAGCTGACTTAATTATTGGGCAGTTGTTTCTTTGAGTATTTGTTGTTGGGGGATTTAATTTTTTGAGTTCAAGGTATATTTTAGATATGAGACCCTTGTCAGTTGTATGGCTAGTGAAGACCTTCTCCTAATCTGTGGGCTTTGTATTGATATTGCTAGATATGTCCTTTGCCATGCAGAAGCTCTGCAGCTTCATGCAATCCTATTTTCCAAACTTTCTTTGATTGTGTTTCTGAATCTCTATCAATCAAATTTCGGCCTGTGCCAAGGAGACCTAAGGTTTCTCCTGTTCCATCCTGTATGGTGTCAGGGTGTCTGTTTTAACTCAAAGGCCTTTAATCTATTTGGAGTTGATTCTGATGCAGGTTGATACGTGAGGATCTAGCTTTAGTTTTCTACAGGTCGTTAATCAGTTTTGTCAGCACCACTTACTGAAAAGGCTAACTTTCTACCATTCTAGTTTTTTTAGCTCCCTTATGGAAGAATGTAGCTATAGGACTGTGGGTTGATTTCTAGGTTTCCAATTCTATTGCATGGGTCCCGTGGTCTCTTGTTCCAGTACCAAACTGTTTTAATTACTATGGCTTTTCAGTAGAGTTTGAAACTTGGTATTGTTATTCCTCCAGGACTATACTTTCTGTTGAGGATTGTTTTTGCCATTTGGGTTCTTATATTGTTCCATATGAATTTTTGGATTGTTTCTGGCATTTCCTTGAAAAATGCAGTTGGTATATTGATATCCATCTTCTTGAATTTCTAGATCGCTTTGGGAAGTATTGCCATTTTCAGGATTTGATCCTTCCTATCCAGTAACATGGGCGTTTTTTCCAATTTCTAAGTTCTGTTTAGATTTCCTTTTTCAGATTTTTAAAGATTTAATCATAGAGGTCCTTCACTTCTTTGGTTAAGATAATTCTTAGGTATTTTAATTTTTGTGGGGCTATTAGGAACGGAGTTGCTTTCCTGATTTCAGGCACACCTTTCTCATTACTGGCATTCATAAAAGCCATTTATTTTTGAGTGTGAAATTTATACCCTGCTACTTTGCCAAAATTTCTAATGAGCTCGAGTCATTTGCGAGAGGAGTCCATGGGATTTTGTAAATACAAGATCATGTGCTCTGGAAAGAGGGAGTGTTTTACTTCATTTTATGGTATTTGTTTCCCCTTTATGTTTCCATCTTGACTTAGTGCTGTTGTTAAGCATTGTAGTGCTAAATTGAAGAGAAGTGGAGAGAATGGATATCCTTGTCTCCTTTCTGAGTTAGAGGGAATGGCTTTAATTTTTCATCGTTGTGTACAAGGCGGGCTGTAGGTTTGTCTTAGTGTTGGATCTGGTCATTGCTTTTTCCGCATCTATTGATGTAACCATACGGGACATATCCTTGCTCTTGTTGATGTGGTGAATTATAGTAATTGATTTCTGTATATTGAACTAATTGATTTGTGTATATTTGCATCCCTGAAATGCATCCAGTTTGATGGTTTTGTATGATTTATGGATGAATTGTTGAATTTGATTGACTAAAATATTGTTGAGTAGTTTTAGTAAGAAATTTTTGAAAGAAATGGGTCCTTAATTCCCTTTCTTTAATGAAACCATGCCACATTTTGGGATTGAAGCTTATGATGGCTTCATAAAAGAGTATGGTAATCAAATTTTCATTCAATTTCATTGAAGATTTCAAGGAGTACTGGTGTAAGTTCTGCTTTGAAGGCCTTGGAAAATTCCATTGAAAATCCATTCTGTCCTAGGCTTTTCTTAGATGGGTGGTCTCTTATTGCTGTTCCTATTTAGATTCTTGAAATGGGTCTGTCAATTTGGTTTAACTCACCTTGGTTTAGTTTTGGCATGTCAAATTTGATAGGAAATAGTCCATTTCTATAGTCCATTTCTTCCAGATTCCAAACTTTTTAGCACAACAGTTTGAGATGTATTCCCTTATAATGTTCTGGATCCTAGTTCTTCCTGTGGTAATGTTTCCATTTTCCTCTCTGTTTATTTGGGTGTGGTCTCTTCTTTTTCTGATAAGATTTGCTAAAACTGCCAATTTTTTAAATTTTTTCAAGAAACAACCCTGTATTTTTATTCTTTCTATTTTTTAAAAAAATTCTGATTGATCTTATTATGATTTATTTTAATGACTTCTTTCCATGTACTGATTGGGTTTATCTTGCTGCCCTTTTTAGGAAGGTTCAGATGTCTCAATTAATCATTGGTTTATGATAACTCCAATTTTTCTTGATAGAACTCAGAGCTGTAAACTTGCCTCTGAGTACTGCTTTTGCTTTGTCCCAGAGGAGCTGGGAATTTGTATGGTCATTTTTGTTGAATATCATGAGTATTTTAATTTCTTTTCTAATCTTTTCTATGACCCAGTTGTGATAGAGCAGTGTATTGTTTAGCCTCCATGTATTATATGATTTTCTTTGTTGGGTTTTGGTACTGAATTCTAATTTTATTCCCTTGCAGTCTGAGAGAATGCAGGGTATAATTTTTACCTCTTCTCAATTTTAAATTGTAGTCTATTTTATCTGATATTAGGATTGCAACTTCTGACTGTTTATGTGGGCACTTTGCTTGGTAAATTTTAATCCAGCCTCTCACTTTCAAAATATGTTTGTCCTCATGGGCAACGTGTAATTCTTGCAGGCAGCAGATAGAATGATCTTGTTTCTTAATTGATCTAGACAGTCTATGTTGCTGAATTTGAGAGTTAAGTCATTAATATTAAGAGTTAGGACTGAGAGATGTTTGGTAGTTCTTGCCATGTTATTCACCTTCTTGGGTGCCATAACAACTGGCTTCTTCCTATGGTTCTTGGATTCTCAGTTTGGGTGCAGTTTCTTGGCCTTTATTGTGGTTTTGTTTTTTTTTCTATGTGTATGACATAATTAAGTATCTTTTGTAGGTCTCCTTTGCTGGAAATATATGGTTTTCGATTTTCTTTGATATGGAGGGTTTGTTTATTTTTCAGGGGGGTGGTGGTCCAGTCCTGGGACTGAACTCTGGGCCTGGGCGGTCTCTTTCAGCTCTTCAACTCAAGGCTAGCGCTATACCACTTGAGCCACAGCACCACTTCTGGCTTTTTTTCTCTTTTTGCTTATGTGGTGCTGAAAAGTCGAACAGAGAGCCTCAAGCATGCAAGGCAAGCACTCTACCACTGACCCACCTTCCCTGTCCCCTATAGAGGGTTTTTATTTGACCTTTGCTTATGAAGGAGATTTTTGGTGTGTACAGTATGCTTGTTGATAGTTGTTTGTCTTTATAATATGGCATACATCATTCCTGGCTCTTGTTAATTGTCTCTGCTGAGAAATTTGGTTTTTCTAATTGGTTTCCCTTTTGAGATGATTGTTCTTTTCTCCTTTAAATTTTAGGATCCTGTCCTTGGTCTGAATTGGTCCTGTGCACATTATAATGTGACACATTATAATGTGACAGTGAAGTTTCCTGTTCTGGTCTGTCCTATTGGGGGTTGTACAAGTTTCTTATGTCTTAATAGGCCTATCTTTTTGCATTTTTGGGAATTCTCTGTTAGGATTCTCTTAAATTTCTTAGATTATTAACTTCTGTCTCTACTTGTTCCTCTACACCTTTTATCCTGTGATTAGGCCTTCTAATGCTGCCTTCCAAATGTGGAATAAATCTCTCTTGGGTTTGTCTTGGATAGTTGTATGTTTTTCACTCTATTATTTAGGCTGTCTTCAATCTCTGAGATTCGATCTTCTGCTTAGTCTAAGGTACTGTCAAGAATTTCTACTTTGTTTCTTATTGCCTTTCTTCTAACTGGTTTGATGGTTTGATGGCTTCAAATTCTTTGTTGGAGCTTTGGTTTACATCTTGTATGAACTTCTTTACTTCCTTAACTTGGTGTTCTGTGTTTACGCTCAAATCAATTAGTTGATAGGTTATTCTTTTTTGGACTCCCATTCCTTCAGCACTTCGTTTGTCGTTTCCCTGGATTCCTCCAGCTGTCTATTTATGGATTCTGTGAATGCCTCCATTGATTTTTATCTATTCTCATCCAACTCCTGCAATTCCTCTATTGCCCTTTGATTAGCTTCCTCTCACCACACAATTCCTGTGTTTCTCTTTACCTGTTCTTAGACTGCTCATGCAATCCCTGTCTTTCTTTTGCACTGTCCTCAGCCTACTCATGCAATTCCTACATTTCTATTTGTCTGTTCTCAGCCTGCTTACAAACTTCCTATATTAATCTTTGAGTAGATTCCTAATGCTCTTGAGATTCCTGTATTAAACTTTGGTTTGAATCATCTCGTTACCTGTAAGTCTCACACTGAGTCCTTTGCAGATTTTGTATATTTTCACAGGATGAGAGGATGGGAGAAATAAAAAGATCATGAAAAGTAAAAATTAAAATTACTAAAATTGGAAGACTTGAAAGTTATATATGTATAAAGACATAATATGAGTATTAAAAATTAAGCCTAAGAGGTTGTGAATGGAATAATACATTTCTGGATGAAGTATGTACACAATGTGGGATAAGGTGGAATAATTCACAATGGGTATATATTTATGGATGAGTACAATAGAAATTAACTCATGTGAAAAAGGAAGTATGAAAAATGAACTCAAAAGAGAAAAAAAAGGATAAAAGAACCAAAATGTCAAAAAAGGTTAAAACATAAAAGCATACACACAAATACACTTAAAATAAAAATTATGACTCTTGTGCGGAGGCGGGTGTAGCAGGGAGGATTGGGTTGGGGGGAGCGGGAGGGCGGATGGGAAGGGATGGGAAGAGGAAACAAAGGAGGAAGCTACAATGCTTGACAAGAAATGTACTCATTATTTTGCCCCTGTAATTGTAAACCGTTTGTACAATATTTCATTATAAAAAATAAAAATATAAAAAATAAAAACTGTCAGAGTAAACTAATAGAAAACATTTCTGAAAGACATTCACTGTATTTGATGTTGGCATAATTAGTATAGAGGGAAAAAATCATCGTTTAAATAGGAATAGAGGCAGACACATTGCAATAATATGATATACAAGTTGTTATGTCAAAAACGAACCTTACAATTTTGGGGGGGTGGGCAGAAAGATTGGGGGTGGGGAGAATGGGAAGGGATGGGAAGGGGAAACCAAGGAGGAGGCTACAATGTTTGATAAGAAATGTACTCATTATCTTGCCTAGGTAATAGTAACCCCTCTGAACAATATTTTCAAAACAGAAAATAAAACAAAATAGAAATACAAAAATAAAAAAAATGATAGATAAAGAGTCCTTTGAATTTTGGGGGTGTGTGTAGGGGGAAATCTTGTATCTCGCCTGTGTCTGTAACCAGTCTCTTTATGCAGTCTCCAGTCTGCTTATGGTGTTTACTTTACTATTGCTTGATTGGTATCTTAAGTCATTTTGTTTGAGCAGGCACAAAAATGCTCTGAATGTTGAATGAATTCATTGCTTCCTTCCCAGGCTAGTTGAATGGGAAGAAGATTGACTTTGAGTATCTCAAATGAGTGAGATGCCTGTTTCCTCTAGCTTGGAGTTGATGTGATAAGGCTAGGTTCTGGGTAGGGTTAAGACTAGGATCAATAACAGCTTTTCCCTGAGGAGCTAGCTCCTAAAACACTCACAGAGCCTAGCCTGGAGCCATTCTCAGTGTTTAGGTTTACTGAGTTTCAATTGTGTGTCTAGGATGCAATGGGGAAGGGCATATTCTGGCTCTGTATACCCAGTGAAGAAGGTCACTTTTCATGGGGTGGAGCTTCTCTGCCTTGGCAGGGTGACTTTCCCCTGGGTGGAGTTGAGCCTGTTCAGGTCAGGTTCCTGTAACCAGCTAAATGGCTCTATTTTTAATTTCTTCCAAGGCCTGGAGCTAGCTGCTCGGCCAGGCCTTTGTCTGTATCAAAGATGGAGAGCTCTGGTGGGGGGGAGGGGCAGTCTTTCCACAGCTGCTCTGTGAGAATGAGTGAGGTGTCAGGGTTCTACTCATGCCATATTCTTGGTTGCTGGGCCATCCAGGGTCTTTGATCCTTAGGATGAAGATTTCTGCTCCCTGTCAGTTCTTGCTGATTGCGAGTAGGGTCTGGCACCTATATCTCAGACTCTGTCGGTTAGTATGTTGCCACATCCACCACAGCCTCTGCACCCGCACCTACCAGCAAGTGCTCAGATCTGTCTCATTGATGGATTTCCCTCTCTAGCCAAAATCTCTATGCTGTGAGGTTTCACTTAGTGTGATTCTCTAGCCCAGATAAGTTCTCTGGAACACTAAAAGTGCTTTGTATTGAAGAGTAGATTTTCCTCCAGCTTCTCTTCCATGATCTTCCTCAGCTCTTTTGAAATTAGGGGTTATAATGTGGGGGAGGAATATACAATGGAACAAAAAATCATGTGGTACCTTTGAAACAATATGTTTGAACTATAGCAAGAAAGAGAAATAAAACACTTCTGTCCTTATCTTGGGGTTCCTTAACATTGTCTTATCTGACCTTTTCTGCTTGTCTCAGACATATACTAGTTATTGCAAATAAGGAAACCATGGGACCTATGTTTCTTTGGCCTGGCTTACTTCACTTGATTTAAATTTTCCCTGTCTTCCCATTTGCTAACAAAATGGCCAATGGCATTCATTCTTATAGAGACAAAAAGCACTTTTGCCTCCTCCTTAGTTTTACCCTACCATCATCACCTCCTCAACTACACTTCCAACTTCCCATCACACTTCTTGTAATTGTAAAGTGCATTTTTTATGGTCCCATATACATCACTTTTGAATATTTCTGCTTTTCCTGAATATAGACTACTTATTCTAAATAAGGGAAACAATGGACCTAAGTTTCTTTGGGCCTGGCTTGATTCAATTAACATATTTTTTTTCTGAATCTTACCATTTACTAACAAATGGAGCAAGGTCATTCTTTCTGATGGAGGCATAGAATTCCATTTTATATATAATTACCATATTTTCTTAATCCAGTCATCTACTGAGGGACTTCTGAGTTGGTTCCATATCTTGGCTATGATAAACAATTGTGGTAGATTTTCCATGGTCTTGTATGTGATCATTCGTGTTAATGCACAAAAGTGAGATTCCTGGATCATAGAGAAGCTCTACATGTAATCTTTTGAGGAAACTCCATATTGTTTGGGATACAGGTTGACCCATTCAACTATTATATATACAAGAGGCTATGTTGAAAATGAACTTTACAACTTTAGCTATTGTGGCAGGAAAGGGCAGGAGGGGTTTGGATGATGGGGAAAGAGGGGATCATACAGGAAAACAAAGGAGGTGGTAACAATGATCTATAGGAAAAGTACTTATTCGCAAAATTCTAACTCCTCTGCACAGTATCTTTACAATAAAAATACGTATTAAAAAACCAGGATGAGCTAGCAGAGTAGCCATACCCTGGTGTCAAGCCCATGGTAGGCATCCTGCCCAAAGACATCGAAAAAGAGAAAATTTGAAAATATTTCTTCATATTTGAACTTTTGTTACACAGAATCACCCTGATATTGCTGCCAGATTGGCTACTTGTCCCTTTAATGCTCGCCACCTGATTCCACGAGATCAACTCAGTGAACATATTGCAACTTGTATGGACAAAACTCTTGAAGATGATGTAGGTAAGCATTATCACTAAAACAAACCAAAATCCATGTAGGCCATTTTCACCTGAATCCTACTCTGAATGTTGATTTCCCTTCATTTGTAGATAACATCAAATGGAATGAGAAGCAAGACAAGAGTTCTAAAAATACATGGCCACATATTTCCTCTGAGGAAGACTGGGATAAAGGTACAAAGCTTGTTGGTTTGGGGCCTGGGAAGGTGGCTCAGTGGTAGAGGGCTTGCCTTGCATGCATGAGGCCCTGGGTTCAATTCCTCAGCACCATATAAGCAGAAAACAAAAGCTGGAAGTGGTGCTATACCTCAAATGGTAGAGCGCTAGCCTTGAGCTGAAGAGCTGAGGGACAGCGCCCAGGCCTAGAGATCAGGCCCCACGACCGGATTCCCTCCCCATCCCAAAATTAAAGCTTGTTGATTTTTTCTGCATTTTCCATTATTGAATTACAATTTATCTTGTGATGTTTTATGTCTTCTTCCTTTAGTGAAATTAAAATCTATGTTCAACTTGCATTGTCTTGTCTGCTAATATCAATAACATATATGAAGATATGCCGTCATTAATGATTAAAAACCGTGTGAAATGTTTAAATGATTTGTTTTTGCATATGGCTAAGCACTCATTCTTTTCAATGTTTATTATCCAGCTAAATGTTTCTCATAAGGCTCTTAAGGCCATCACCTTGTTGTTTTTCTATATCAATAATGTTATAATGTTAGACCCAATCTAATCTAGCACCCCAATCAAGTATGCATGTCTATCTTTGGCAGAATCTTTGGAGGATCCTAGCCCAAGCTTTGTTTGGGGCACAATCAAACCCTCTGGCAACAACAGGTAAAGAAAATGCTGTTTTTTAATGACACACTATTGTCTGTCAAAATTCAAAGTGTAGAAATAGGATAAACGAATAACAAAGTATATACCCATGTAATTTGTTCAGTACAAATAAAGTTGTATTGCTCTCTGACTGGTGATCCTGTGATTGGTGGCAAGAGTCAAGGATAGTTTCCCTAGAACTGCTAAGAAAATAAGCCAATTTACATCAAATCCGAATTACTTTATATGAATGTTCTTCTCATTCTTTTATAATCAAGTTAAATCAGCAAAGCCATAGATAACTGTATTATGTTGGACCAATCTTTTTTGTCCCTATTTCGTGGTTTCAAGATTCACTCATCACATCAATTATGATAGTGTGAATGATAGTACCTTCATCTGTTAATTGATAAATGTATGGACTTACGGGTGGGTTACCATGTCTTCCTTCTGAAATTGATTAATGAATATTATAGGACTGAATTAGTATAAAATATTTGAGATTCTTGAGATGATTTACCATTTGCACTTTGCAATGTACATATTAATTAAAAGTATTTTGAACTATTTTTACACAATAGTTTGTACATGGATTTCAAATTTCTCATTCCTGAATAAAGTTTGTATATACATTGGATATGTTATAGATTGGAATTCAAAATTAGATGTGTAATTAAAAAGGTTTTGCTCTCTTAGTATTTACGTGATTGTTTAAAGAATTGTAATTGCTAGAATAAACGTCCTTCTAGACTCACTAAATAAATTGTACATTTTATTTTATGGAATGTGAAAACATTTTCACTTAGACATCCTAAGGTTGAAAATACAAGAAACATTGAACAGTAATGGATTTGCTTGGAATTTTTCATAAGCATTAATTTAACTCAGAATCATGTAATTTGTCTTGCTTGCAAAATGTGACCTCATCCTTTTTATAAATGAGATAATAGATTCAAATTGTATTGATATTGTCAAGTACTTTCTTCTGTTCAGTACGTTAAAAAAACAAGCTTATTCACCATAAGACCAAGGTGAATTTATGTGAGCATGTCATCACAAGAGGGCCTCTAAAAAAGCAGTAAGCATACTAAGAATTTGTATTTAAACGTCTGTTCTAGGTCAAAGGTATTACAATATTATGTAAAGGATGAATGGGCAGTTTATATAATGAAGAAAGTGCTGTGGAAGTGTAATGGAAATAGATAAATTCACGTTTGCATCTGGTGACAATTTTCTAATGCATGAAGATTATAGAGAAGACTAAAACTCATCCTGTTGACAAACTGAACAGATCAATGTAGAAATTGAACAACAGAATACATTTATTCTTGTGGTTAGGGAGTTTGTCATCTGCTGTCATGCAGAGGAAAAGGATTATGTCGTGGAATTATTTTTGCGTAGAAAATCACACTTGAGACAGGCCAGGTGATAATGTTAATTCTAGCATCTCATGCATTTGACACATAAGGATCTAATTACAGATTAATAAGGGCGAGGATTTTTTTCAGATTCATTTCTAGAAGTAATCTCCTCAAAATCAAATACTTTAGAGAGCTTTATCCTTAAGGAAAACCATGGTTACTCAGACCTGCAGTGTCCATGAATGTTGGGAACATACAGACTCAAAAATCATTAGCGCACTTTGAATAACAAAGAAAATAACCCTGTTAAAAGTCGCTTAGCAACCTTAGGACGGTGAAATCTGAGAATCAGTTTTCAAAGTAGCCTAACAGGAAGAATTGTCCCACTCTCATCACAAATTAACCATCTCAAAAATGGATGTGGCACTGTAGATCAAGTGGTAGAACATTAGAGTGTTGAAGAAATCAGGAACTGTGTCCAAGCCCAAAATTAAAGGCCAACGACTAAGAAGAAAAATAACTAAGGACAGGAATGGAATGACATATTCATCAACAATGCCACATATTCACTGGTTTTTCCAAAATGTCTAATTTTTTTCCTTCCACATAAGAGCCACTTTGATTTTATTAACTCCATAGGCTATCATGTATTTTCTCTCCAAACTTCATAAAAAACGTTTGATAGGACAGTGATATTTATTTACTTCATTGGCTATTAGAACACATAATGTGACCCAATGGGATTACTAATTCTGTTCCCTTATGATGCTATTTCTAACTTACTTAATCATAGTTTTTCTGGCATCTGAAGAGTAGATGATACTAAAGACCCTGAGAGAATCTGTGACAATGTAGGAGGCCATGTTACTTGCTGATTTGTCTAAAGATTTATTCAACCCTAGCTTTGTCATTATATATATTTGAGCTGATTTTTGTATGTGATCATATATTTCTGTTGCCTCTTCATTTCTAGATTCAAGTTTTGTGTCAGTGTGTGTACAAACTGAAATGGAGTACAATTTTTCCTACTGTTCCAACACCCATAATTTGATACAGGACATATTTCTATGATTTTTGGAATTTCTCCTGCCTTCTTTTCTTGATTTTGAACAATTATGATAAAAATTAATCACAGGTTATCAAGGATTTTTATGTGTCTTCCTTGCTAATGAGTATTGAATCCTTGATTGGGCCGTTGATATTCAAGGCTCTTACCTGGGCTTCATCTCAGTGATATATTCCCAATGTTGATAAGATTCTGACATAGAATTCTCAGAACCATATTTATTTGAGAAAGCAAGGTTAATGTAGGAATGTTACCCTAAGTTAATGGAAACTTTCTATATTCATTTCAAATCCAATATTTCAGTATTCATTCTGAGAGGTGACATGCATTTGGTTTTTAAAGGTCAATTATTTTTACAAACTGCTGAATATATTTGCCTGATACCACTTCACAATGTGATTGTGACTTCACAATAGCATTTGTTTTGTCTACATATAAGAATGGAAAAGCCGTTGATATATTTGAGTCACTGATTATTTCTTATAATTGTACCTGTAGGTATTTGCATGGCATCCCTTCATATTTTACTGGCATACCCTAAAGCATGTATCCTTTGGTAGATTACATCTCATGAAGCAATCACTCTTTGTGAATGCTTATATTCACAAGTATTGAAATGGAGATCAATTTTTCATGTTGATTTACATTCACTGCAATAACATTATATAGTAAAAACACTCTGGATTTTCTTTTCTACACAATCACAAGAACTATTTCTTCCTATTTTCCTGGATGATACATCCATGAATATTTAGAGAGACCCGTTTCAGAAACTGTGCCAAGACCTGGCTGAGACTCAAATGCTGGTAGTAGAAAAATTTTGATGAACTGGACAATAATCACTCAAGTAATTCAATAACTAGCATCATACTTCAAATGTTCAATGATGTTTGAATGTGTTGAGATAGGGTGTCCATGTGTAATTTGTGAGGTTTGTATACAGTGATCAAATTTCAATGGAAATGGAAGTGGAAGCAACCATGAATTTTTTGAAAATAACGGAGGATGTGTTCTCACTAGTTTTTGAGTATCTCTCCTACTACTAGTGAAGTTATTGTTCATATGTAGAATACAGAAATATATGGTCAAGTATTTTCCATTGAAAGTAAAATAATATTTTTTCTTTTATTTCTTTGCAGGAATCATTCTATGAGCAAACCATGAGTTCAAACCATTTCTCATTATATCATGTACATCTTACATTTATTGCTATATTGAGATGCTCACTCACCAAATGGATTAATTTTGATTTGTACTACCTATTCCCCCTTACCTTGAATCCAGAAGTAAACCCTGGTGTTTACGACCTTTTTGGAATTCACCATGTCACTCTCCCCATAGACATGGTAAGGTTCGAATATAGAAACTTCTATAATCAAATCGAAATCTAATTTGTTTCCCAATGGAGAATAAATCATACTTCATTTTTCACTGTCGTTAAGTTTGCCTGTGAAAATCATCTTCCATTTCATATATTGTTATAATTGCAGAGCCTGATACATAACAAAACTGTAATGACATTAGACCTCTTACACAAATCTTACACCAATTATATATTCCATACAGAATGGTCATTAAAATTACAAGGGGATTTTTCAACCACCATTCTGAAGTATATTCCTTACTATACAATCTCAATGATTTCCACATGTAATCTCCTCTAAAGAAGGATTCTGGAGTTCCTTCCCTAACCTGTGGCAGAAAAAAGGCAGATTCATGTATGTGTACACAAACTATCATTCAAAGCATATTAATTTGAGGGGGCAAATTGAAAAGATACCATGATTTTGTGCTTGAAGTGTGATATTTTGAGTGCAAGAGGGTGTGCATATTTTAGCAATTTCCCAATATATTTCTAAAGTGTTCCAAGAAGAATGGAATGTATCTGTCGAGTGTAACACAATTTTATGGAGCCATATTTGATGACTATCTTCATATTCAACTTGAGTATAATTTGCTCCACTTATATAAGGCTCTACATGTTTATACTTGACTTGGCAGTGTGGTCCAAAACATTTCTGATGCAAAATGGAAGAGTTTTGAAACATACTTTAGTATAAATTATTGGTAGGATTCCTGTGCAATAAATAGAGTTGAATCTTTTGGGTACAGATGCCGAAGTTAAAGATGTGTAAATGTGGCTCTTAGTTATCATGGTGTTGAAATGGGAGAATTTCTTATTATGGCCTTATTTTTCACCTAGTATATAATTTCAAATGTTTCTTGGTTTTCCTTCTGATATTGTGAGCAGGAATGCATTTAACATTAATTTGTAAAGGATAGTTTGGAACCGGTATACTCATGGAAACCTGGGCCTCTTCTAGTCTGTAGGGATATGAAGAGAACAGGTCTATCTACACATGTCAGTGTATAGACTGCAACTCAATCTACAGACGTATCCATTTGTAAACTTATGACAATTAAAATAAATATATGTACCAATATCATTCTTTTTCGTTAAACTTATTGTCAATCTGATGTACAGAGGGATTATAATTATGTATGTAAGGCAGTGAATCTTTTTCTTGTCATATGATATCCTATTCCTCATTTTTCTTACACTTTATTCTGCTTCAAATCTCTCCCTAATGTACCTGATGTAAATGCAATTTTCAATATGTGGCCTTGTGAAGAAATTTATGGCCGTGTTTCCCTCATTTTCCTCTATGAAAAATTTTTAATTCCCTTTCTTTGTCCTACTCAAATTAAAGTTTCTACAAACCACAGGTTATCAAACTCAAATATACTGACAAGAAGGGAGAAATCCTATGAAAACTAAAGGAAATAAAGCATAAAAAAGAAATCATGTTGTTTTTGTTTTAAACTCCATCAATAATAAAACTCATGTTTCTTGGGGTTCATTTTGCTCACCAGAAACTAATTGTTCATATATATCTAGCAATTAAGCACTTGCATTCCTCTTCTAGGATAAAATTGGACATAAACCAGTTAAGACACAAAGAGAAAGTAGGGCACCTATATTTTAAATGTCACTGCGAAAGAAAAAAAATATGACTTCATTGGGTAAGTTTAAATAGAAGGAGGATAAACGCATTGAAACGAAATAGCAATATTCAATAAATAGTGTTGTAATGCTCGTTAAATGCCTATAACAAAGTGAGATTATAAATAACTCTGTGTCAAAACACTTCCCAAATGAATCAGACCTCTAGGTTAAAAAAAATACTCAGAATGGCGGGCTGGGAAGGTGGCTCAGTGGTAGAGCGCTTGCTTTGAATGCATGGGGCCCTGGGTTCGATTCCCTAGCACCACATAAGCAAAAATAAAAAAGCCGGAAGTGGTGGTGTGGCTAGAGTGGTAGAGCGCTAGCCTTGAGCTGAAGAGCTATGGGACAGTGCCCAGGCCCAGAGTTCAGGCCCCACGACCTGACCAAAAAAAAAACAAAAACATAAAAAAACTCAGAATGGAAACAATAGAGAAATACGAGATCTCTTTGAACAGGTTGAAACTATCTCATTACAGATGCACAAATGCATCAAGTCAAAGAAAGGTTAGAAAAAACTCTACAGATTGAAGGTTAAACTAAGGAGGAGGCTGCAATGCTTGATGAGAAATGGATACATTATCCTGCCCATGTAATTGTAACCCCTCTGTACAGTATGTTCACAAAAAAAAATAAAATGAAATGAAAAAAATATTCATTTCGTATATATTTACTGTTAGTATGTTTTGTCCTTTTTGCTTAATATTTTTCTTGAATCGATGCGGTACGGAGGAGTTACAGTTATGTCAGAATGAGTACGTTACTTGTGGAGCACTGTTACCCACTCCTTTGTTTTCTCCTAATATACTTTCCCTTCTCAGTCTCCAGTACTACTCCTCCACCCAGTTCAGTAAAGTTTATTTCCAACAGTGTCCTCTGAGTATTGTTATTTTAATGGGTGATCCTGTGTTTTTGTTGCAGGATTTTGTTTTTCTCCTTCCCACTCAAACTAAGTATATATACAAAATATGTGCCAACTTCAGAAAATGTGATCAGGAATATACCATGGGAGGAAGAATATAAAGTAGAAACAAATAAAAAATCATATATTAAAATTAAGGAAGACAAAGAAAAACTCTTCTGTCCATATCTTGCACTTCATTTCATGTGACATCACTCTATATAGAAATAAAATATCTATTTCTATTTATTTATTATCTATCTATCTACCTAACTTTCTTTCTATCCGTCTGTCTGTCTGCCTACCTATCTATAATCTATTTATCAATCTATGTCACTTTTGAGGTTTTCTGATCATCTGATAAATTGCCATAGACATATGCTAATTATTGCAAATAAATGATCAGTTTGGTGTTGTTCGTTTGGAAGTGATAACCCAAATAAATCTGAACAGAAGTGACTCTATTAGGATTTTGAAACTTACTATAACAGTCACATCAAGAAGAGACAAAAGTTTTCTCAGGAAATATTCAGTAGATACTGCTCAAGTATAGTGAGATAAAATTATTACTTTTCCAATTACAACCTCATGCAGTGTGGTTGAATATTGCAAAATCATGCATTTTGACATATTTTCATTAAGTTTGATATCAATTTTTCCTGTCATTTGGAATGATTAAAATTGGAGACCTGGATTTGTGTGCAAAAACTGAAAGGACACAAACATTGTTTGACTGATGGATTGTAAATTGGAAGGAACTCAAATCTATATTAAAATTCAAAGTCTCATTTCAAATACACTTTGCTTTTCTGAATTTCAAGAGATAATTATCAGGGCTAATACTCTGAGATTTCCAGTACTTAGAAATAAATGCATAAATAAGGAATGGAACTTGTTTATTGTATCTTAACAAAATATGCAGCACACAAAATACATGAAATATGAAGAAGAAAGGTAGTCAAGGAAGGTTCTTTCATAGACCACCAGGAAAAATAAATACCTGATAACATTTTGCTTGAAATCAATGCAATCTTGGTATTTCAAAATATTTCTTCATGAGAATTACAGAAGAAAAAAAAGTTTACATTATTTCTTACTTGAGTCCCTGAAGAATTATAGTCTTCTAGTGCTCAATTAGGATAAATACTAAGAAATATATTGTCAGCACACTTTGAAAGTACTTTTGGGCTTGAAGCCCAGAAATTTTGAACATGAGCACAGTTCTTAGGATTGATTCGTAATACTGGAAAGACCGTCTACGGGTAACCAGGAGCATTTTCTATTCATATTGGATAGTAAAGACTATAGAAGGATGAAGAAACCAAGACAAGGAGAAACCTATCACAGGGCATATTAAAATGGAAAAAAAAATGAGAATATAAAGCGATTGAGTAATTCTGCCCTTTCAAACATTGGCCAGCACCAACCAAGAAACAAATCATTTTCTATAAATTTCCATGCATTTCCATAAGTGTTCATGTCAGGAACATGAAAGCCTGTTTGTGGTGAGCAGAGTAACTATTAATGTTTACGTTTTCTGATTCAGTGTTAGGCTTTTGTCAGGGCATGAATTACCTGGTAAAGTATTTAAAGCCACTGGAGTCATTGAGAATTGTATAAACTCCTCAATATTAGAGGCACCATAACTTCCCTATAATCAATCAATTCATAGATGTTTACATCAGAACACTGATTTGTGAGAATCCATTTTTGAATAATTTTTGAGATTGTTCCTTACAATTCCGACTACAATATTGCCATGACGGAAACAGTTCATTGAATCATATTCCTTGTTACTAATCCTGTGTTCACATTTGGCCCTGATGTTCTTAGAGAAAATTCCAGATATTCATAAATCCTTGAATGTCACTGACTACAATAAAACTTCAGTGATTTTCTTCTGTTTCGTCATGAGTCCCACTCTTCCATCAAATTATATGTTACCAACACATACTATGTGTTGGTATTAGTATTACTATTAGTATTAGTATTACTAATAGTCTTACTATTAGTAATTGTAGCTATCAGTAGGCTACTTTTAAAGAAAACCGGTTGAAGCCTACCCCATCTGTACATTGTGCTTAGTTATTTCAAATGTAGTATCAATTTTATCTCTATTTCTTTCATTGCAAATGATATCTCTACATTTATCTCTATTATTTTCATTGAAAATTGAGTTAACAAACCTATCTAGTATGCAGTAGCCTACACAGTGGTGAGATAGAAAAGAGCGTTGTCTTGGTAGAAGGAATTAGAATGAGGATCAGATTGCAGGCTGGTCAATAACAGTGAGGAATCCATCTAGAACTCCAAGCACTGAAATGAATTGTAGTTCATTGAAGCATAAACAGATGTTGGATGTTTCTTATAGTTTGACTGAATTGAGAGAAGTCCATGTTGGGTTGGAAGCCTTGAGATCTTGATTCTTACCTGAGCCTGATTTCTCCTCTCACAAGAATGGTGAACACATCCACAATAGAAACAAAACCTCATCTATGCTCCTCAGATGCCATCTGATGGATGGCATTTCTGTCTATTTCAGAAAGGGCTGCTGCTCTGCTTCATGAGGTATCAATCCCACCCATACCATCCTTTCTTTTATCAGAACCTAAGTGTCCATATTTTGGGTTTTGCTGAGGGATGTTGCCTGATTCTCAATTTAAAGTGAAATCTTGGTTTTGTAATACTTTTCTCCCTTCTTGGTTTTGTTAGGTTATTGGGACTTGAATTCTGGCCTGGGCCTAAATTCAAAGCCTTGGATTAGCATTCAAAACTGTTCTTTGAACTAGGACTCTGGGTCTTGCACTTGGGACCAGGAATTTGAACGAGAGATTGGTTGTTGAATTCAGGCTTGGGGCTGCTACTCTCATGCTGGTCCTTGAACTCACCACCTGGAACTTGAACTGGAATCCTAGATCTTGTGTTCAACATTGGGACTTCAACTCACACTGTTCAATTTGAAGATGGGATGAAGGATGTTAACAGTGCCTGAGACATAAATTCTGCCTGGAAGTTGTACTTGGACCTTGGGAGTTGAACTCAGGCTTGGTACTGGAACTCACATGCTGGGCCTTGAACTCACAAACTTGCATTTGAGCTGGTCCCTGGACCTTTTGCTCAGTGTCAAAGCCCTGAACACACAGTTTGCAAGTTGAATATGTGCCCAGGGATATTAACAAAGCAGGGACATGAACTTGGCCTGGGCTTTGAACACAGGATCTGGGACTTGACCTCATGGTCTAGGCTTAAATTCAGAGCCTGGAAGTGGCACTCATAGCCTAAGGATTGCACTCATGCAATGTTGCCCTGGATCTTGAACCCTGAGTATTGTCTTGAATTCACAGCCTGGTCTTTGATTTCACAACCTAGATCCAGACCTGGGTGCCTGGGTCTTGAACTTGGAGCCTGGGCCTTGAACTCACAGCCTGGGCCTTGATCTTATGTCCTGGTTATTGAACTGGATCCCTGGACTTTGAACTCGACAAGAAGAGGGTATTCAGACTAATTTTGTGGGCCTTGGGTTTTAACTCATGGTCTGGACCTTGAATTTAAAGCTTGGGATTTGATCTCTGGGCCTGGGCCTTTAATTCAATTCCTTGCCCTTCAAGTTGTAACAGGGACCATAAACTGTGTGCCCCATCCTTGAATTAGAACATGGATCTTGAACTCATAGTCTGGGCATGAAAGTCCAGGTCTCGGTCTTGAACTCACAGAGTAGTCCTTAAACTCACAGCTTAGTCCTTCATCTCACAATGTTGAACTACTGAGGAAGTCGCGGCCTAGGATTTCAACATGAGACTTTGGGCTTAAACTCATAGACTGGGCCTTAAACAGGCACCGGGGCTTTGAAATCCATGCCTCGGAATTCGATTGCAGCCTGAGACTTGAATTCAGGGCCTGGGACTTGCATTTGCAGCCTCTGTCTTGAAGTCTTGTTTCTGGGCTTTGAGCTATCAGACTGAGACTTGAATTTGGTGCCTGGAACTTGACCTGTCATCATATGACTTCAATTCAGGTTCAGGCCTTGAACTTAGTGCCTTGGAGTTGAACTGTGGGCCTGGGCCTGAATGACCACCTGAGACTATAATATGGGGCTTAGGAATGAAATTCAGATTCTGGGCATTAACATCAGGCCCTGGGCCTTATGTGGGATTTAAACAGTGGCCTTGGACATTCAACTCAAAGGCTGGTCCTTGAACTCAGGGTCTGCGACTTGAATTCTTAGCCTAGAATTTTAAGTCATGGTCTGGTACTTGAAATGATGGCCTTGGGATTGAACTCCTAGCCTACACTTTGAACCCTTGGCATGGGATCTGAACTCCCTGGATCTTGAGCTCTTAGCTGGCGTATGTAACTCAAGGCTTATGACCTGAACTCATAGGCCTGGGACTTGAATTCTGGGCCTGGGCCTCAAACTCATCACTCAGGCATTGAACTGTGGTCCCGAGACTTGAACTCATAGCCTGGTCCAGACACTCTGGACTTAGCCATTGAACTAGAAGATTGGGCCTAAAACACACAACCTGAGCCTTGAATTCATGGACTGGTACTTGAACTGTGGTCCTGGATCTTGCACTCAGTAGGAAATGTGGCACTGGCACTTCAAATTAGGGCTGGGACCTTAAGCTGATAAGCTGGGCCTTAAACTCATGGTCCCTAATATGAACTTCTAGGCCTGGAACTCAACTTTTGGGATTTCAACTCAGGACCTGGGTTTTGAACTTGGGTGCTGGGGCATGAAATGAAACCTTACAACATAAACTCATAGACTGAGCCTTGAATTCTCAGCCTGGTATTTTTACTGGGGGCTTTGACCTTGAATTCTGGGCCTGTGACTTAAACTCAAAGATTAGACTTTGATTGCAAAGCCCAAGCCTTGAACTGCTGTTTGGTCCTTGAACTGTTTGCCTGGGACTTGAACTTATACCTGGGCCTGGGCCTAGAAACTCAAAGCCTATGCCTTGAACTCATAGCCTGGGTCATGATCTCATGGGCTGGTAGTTTTACTGGGGCCCAGGACCTTGAAATCAGAGATTTAGGATTGAAGGCATACTCTAATCCTTGAACTCAGGGCCTGAAATGTCAAGAGCAGACCTGGAATTTTTTTCTGGAGGCCTTAGCTCCTTAACTTGGGCAGGCCTGCTCAGGCATAAGCATTATCTATACTGTGGGCTCCTGGCACTATGCATTCTTATCCTGGGCTCCTTGTGTTTTGTCATTGCTGGTGATCCTGCTACTGCACATGAGGCATTGGTATTGAGGGGACCTAGGCCTGTGCATCGTACCCTAAAATGCTTGGGTCTGTTAGTACCAGTGAATCTGCTGATACACAAGATGATCTGGATGCAGCTGGATGCTGTATAATCACGTGCATTTTTGTTATTACAGACTACTTTCTGTAAAAATCAAAAGAAAACAAATAACATGAATGAATAACAAACTCTCTGTTCTGCAAACTCATAAAATTTCGTTACATATGAGATTCTCATTACAACTCCATGAAGTCAAGGATTTTTTCAGCTTCATTTACGGAATGAATCCCCACTAAATGGAATATTTTAGAGCATTATCCTTGAGGAAACAATCGTTACTTGTACACCTCCAGTTGACATAAAAGTCGGGGACAAACAAGCAAAAAATGCCATCAACACAGTATCAATAACAGAGAAAAGAAGCCTGATACAGGTCACTTAGAAACCTGTAGAAGGCTGAAATCTGAGGATCAGGTTTCATGACAGCCCATCAGGAGACTCTAGGAGGCTTTCATCACTAATTCATCCCCTCATTGGCTGGGATGGTGGCTCAGTGGTAAAGCACTTGCCTTGCATGCATGAGGCCCTGGGTTCGAGTCCTCAGCACCACATGAGCCAAAAGCAAAAAGTGGAAAGTGGCACTGTGGCTGAAGTGATAGAGCACTACCTTGAGCTAAAGTGCTGTGGGACCGTTCCCTGGCCCAGAGTTCAGGCCTCATGATCAGAACCCCTCACCGAAAAAAAACAAAAACAAAACAAAACAAAAAAAAAAAACGAATTCATCACCTCAGAATTGGAAGTGGAATTTTTGCTCAATTGGTGTATTATTATCCTTGATGTGAAGAGATCTGGGGTGGCACGCAAGCACAGAGGTAACTCCCAATGAACAGCACCACCAACAACCAGAGAAAGAAATGTAAAGCAATATTCATCAATAATGTTCCATACCCACGGTATTTCCAAAATCTTTGAATTATTTTCACCGAAAAAAGGCGATTTCAGTTTTATTCACTCTATCTGGACCATTTTGCATTTTCTCTTTGAAACTCAGAGAGTAAGTTTTGATGCAGCAGTGATATTGCCCTAAATTCCTCAGTTGCTAGAAAACTTAATGTGACACCATGGTAATATGAATCCTGTTTCTTTATGCTTATATATCTTATGGAATCAAAATTTTTTGGCTTCTACAAAGAGAATTAGATAATTAGAGAACTAGAAAAATAGGAGACCATGTCACTTGCTGAGTTTTCTCAAAGTTTTATTCAACCCTATATTTGCCATTATACATATGTGAGCAGATTTGTACATGTAATCAGATATTTTTGTTACCTGTCAATGCAAACCTTTCTGTGCGTGTGTGGGTGTGTGTGTGAGTGTGTGTCACAATATTGCCTACCCTGTTTCAACAGCCATAAAGTGAAACATGGCAAATTTCTAGAATTTTTGAACTTAACACTGAGGAGGTTTTACCTGCCTACAATTCTTGAATTTATTCAGTCATGATAAACAGTAATCATAGGTTTTCCATGATAATTTTCTTATATTTCTACTTTGGTAATGAAGATTGAAACCATGATTGCACCATTGGTTTCAACCACTTCCCTGGGCTTAATACCAGTCAAGTATTCCAAATGTTGGTGTACATCTGGCATAGCATTCTCTAAGTCATACATATTTTTGAAAATAATCTTAACAAAGAAATGATATCCAAAGTTAATGGAAAATCATTTAAATGGTCGTAACGAAGTCCATGTTCATACTGGCAGGTGGTATGCATATATTCCTTAAATACTTATATATTTCTGGCCTGATGAACATATTTGCCTGATAATATTTCACGATGTGATTGTGACTGTACAATGAAAATTGTCTACATATAAGAATAAAAAAGCTTTTATTGTTTGAGCAATGGCACATCGCTTTTAATTGTACCTGAAGGTATTTGCATGGTATCCCTTCATATTTTACTTGCCTGACATTAAGCATGTACCTTTGTTAGGATACATCTCTTGAAATAACTCTTTGTGTTTTGTTTATATTCATTCCTTCACATATATTAAAATGGAGATCAAAAAGACATTAGAGATATTGGAAGTGCCCTGATTGAATACAAATGACTTTTGCAAAAGCCTAACTGGTATGTATGAGAAGATGTCATTGAAATATAGGGAATTTGGGAAAAAAGTCATTATGGCTAGTGGCTATTACACATCCTTAAGGACTTCACAGTTTCAAATTCCAATATGTTTGCAAATTGATTTCTTCTTTCAGGTGTTATCAAGAAAAGGTCTACTAAATACAGGTAATACATTCTAGGTATGGGAAGCTATAAGAATTACCTTCTCCTTTATATCTATTTTTGATTGATTTACTATATAATAAACATCTATATTGAGGCTTTCCCTCTGTCTTGCTCTCGTTAGTAGTTTGACAAAACCACAGGAGGTGTGGCATTATATGACAATATGGTATAATTTTCCCTTCACAATCCTTAAATTTCTGACAAGAGTTTTATATGTACAGATATGGTATCATATACCTCAATGTCATCTTCTAAGGCACAAGTTTTACATTATTTTATATATGTTACTCAATGTAAAATAATTCCTAGCTAAAGATACATTTATTAAGATACACACACACACATATTATCAAGCAAGTACTTCATTCCTTGCTTCATAAATTTCCTTAATGAGTAACGTATTCTGCACCCTAGTCACTTTGTTTCAGGGGCTGACATATTACAATCAAGTATTTGTGGGGAGTTGCGGGGTTGGCTTGAAATATTTGTAGGAAAGAGAATAATTATTTCCCTTCCACAAAGAAACCTTCAAAAAAAGAGTGATATAAAGCACTTCAATGTAGGCATAAACACTCGATAGTACCCCAACGGCAGCCTTCTGTTGAAATATATCAGAATTCCATTGAATTTTATGATGGAAACCATAGTACTCAGAAATGGAATCTTCCCTTCTATCTTTGGGCCAGAAGGGAGCATTTCACTTGACATAGACTGGCTTGCTGATGAAGGACCTGAGATCATGAAAAGGAAATTTATTATGTCAGTACAACAATAATTAGCAGCCCACATAGAGGTGACAGTGGATGTGACCAGTGCTAAAAACATGTCTATTTGATGGAAGGGCTTCCTGCGATCTTTGTTGGGTTTACTTATCTTTCACACATATCTTAATGTGGCCACATCAAGTATTAATCTTTCCAAGTGTACCCATTTATGTTATTCATTTTGCGCTTGGATGTAAACAGTACACATTTTCAGAGCTTTTCTGAACCTTAGATGTTGTCCCCTAAAAGTTCATTCTCACATCCTATTTATTGGTTTTCTTTGAAAGTCTAAGCCACTATACTCTAAAGTATAGTATTGAATCTATCATGGAATTATAGCAACACTAACTAAATTACTATCCCGATTTTCTGTCAGCTCCCCAAATTTAATCATTAATCTTTGCTAGGAGGCTCTTTGGAAATATTACCAAGCAGTTATTTATAGTTGGCAGATAAATATCAAATTATACTTGGAAAAATGATATTATTGGCACATGAGCTTTCCAATATCTGTAAATTTTCAGTACCTTCCTGAGAATTTTCAGGCATAATTATCACTGTAATCCATAATGTAGAAATATTCTACTAAATTTAGCAAAATATACAATTGAAACCAATTTTTATTAAAAATTTGTAAACGTCGTCTTCATATTTCTGTAATTTGGGTGTTTATCATTCATATGCTATGCACCAATAGCACTGGATTAATAGAGCAAATATGACTAAATTTCAAGTTCAAAATATACACTGAAGAAATATTGGCAAAACTTCATATCACAAACAGGATTTCAAAAAATATAGTACCTATTTTTATTCATTATTTCCTGAAATAATATTTCTTTTTCTTCTTATCAACATAGTTTCTAAATATTGACCTAGAAGAGACTTAGCATGGCCTTTGATTTGAGGAAAACAGGAAAGTAAACATCTTATGCAATAATCAGTCTTAGTATGCTGAAACAACTCTGGAAATAGGAGTAGAGAAGGCAAACACATTTTCACGCAATCATATCGGAAATAAAGTGGAAGGTTAAAAAAAAAAAAAAAGACACAAGAAACCATAATGAAGAACAAATAATTTAGGGTTAATACTGACTGAGGATACTTACTGATACTGGTCCTTACAATCACCTGATGAGTGAAAAACTACATTATCAGCAATAACCAAAAACTCATTGGCAATTCTGAAAAAGAAATCATATTTCATGTATAAACATAATATGAGAACCAACTCCCCAAAAATCTGTGTTACCTAAACATAGGAAAATGAGTAACATTTTAAATTACCTCTACTATTTTTTAATTAAGTTATTTATTCATTCAATTAATATATTTCATGGGAATGGGTAATGATTAACTGAATGTCTTCTAATAAGATCAACATTCCATGCAGTACAATCTTTTTCAACGTATGCCTCCTCAGTTGCAAAAAGAAAGTCTGTGTTATATTAATGAGGCAAGCACCAATATACCCTTTATTCTCATGTGATTAGCCCAAACATACATATGTGCAATTTGGCACATTCAAATTATATTTAAAATAAATCAATTTTTGCATGAATGCTGCCTAAACTCCTCACTTATTATCCTGCAGTTAGGATAAATAATAACTTCTCTAACATATAAAGAGTTGACAAACATTGATACTCCCTTTCCCTAGAGTTCTGATGATACTGGTAAGTTAAAACAGCATTTATCAAAAATCAGTCTTTAGAAAGTGTTCAATTGCAATATTCAGGGCTGGGAATGTGGCTCAGTGGTAGAGCACTTGCCTTCATGCCTGAGCCTGAGTTCGATTCCCCAGCACCACATAAGCAAAAAGAAAAAAGCCAGAAGTGGCGCTAGAGATCAAGTGGTAGGGGGCTAGCCTTGAGCTGAAGAGCTGAGGGACAGTGCCCAGAGTTCAGGCACCACGACTAGACCACTACCTCCCCCCGCAAAAAAATTGCAATATTCCCATAGACAGATATTAATATATTTATGAAAATACACCTAATTCTACATCATTCTATATTTTTCCCTACTATCACTAAGTACTGTGATTGTTATTACTTTACAAAAATTTTCATGTTTCACACTTGAAATGGAGACCAAGCGATTCTCTCATTAAATATAGGGGTAGTGTTTAGCATAACACATCTTTTGTAATTATGTTGGAAGATTTTGGATCATATTTTTTTTTAATTTTATTTTATTATATTTGAGAACATACTGTACAGAGGGGTTATAATTACGTGGGCAGGATAATGCATACATTTCTTACCAAGCATTGCAGCCTCCTCCTTTGTTTACCCTTCACATCCCTTCCCAGCCTCCCCACTCCCCCCACACCCAATCATACCCCCCTCCCCCCCACACCGACATTGTAAAGCTGGTTTTGACATGACATTTTGTACTTCTCATTGTTGCAACAGGTCCACCTGAATCCTTAAACGACGTGTTTGTTCCCGTCTCCTCCACATGTTATACTGATATCAAATATAGTGAAAGGGGGGATTACCCTGTGGGGGAGGGACATGCAAAGCAACAAAGAAATAATCTTATAAATGCGTTAGAAACACATGCATGAAAGAAAAAAAAACATTAAAATACATATTTGAGGGTTCATTTTCTTAACATCACATTCTGTGACTTTTTCCGCTTGACTCATACCTATACTAGATATTGCAAATAAGGGAAACCATGGGACCTATGTTTCCTTGGGCCTGGCTTACTTTACTTAATATAATTTTTTCCAAGCCTTTCCATTTCCTAACAAATGGGGACATGTCATTCTTTCTGATGGAGGCATAGAATTCCATTATGTATATATACCACATTTTCTTGATCCATTCATCCACTGAGGGGCATCTGGGTTGGTTCTATATCGTAGCTATGGTAAATCATGCTGCAATAAACATAGTTGTGCTGGTAGCTTTAGTGTGGTCTTTTTTGTAAACATTAGGGTAAATGCCCAAAAGTGGGATTGCTGGGTCATAGGGGAGTTCTATGTGAAGTCTTTTGAGGAACCTCCATACTGCTTTCCAAAGTGGTTGAACAAGATTACATTCCCACCAACAATGAAGTAAGGTTCCTTTCTGTCCAAATCCCCTCCAGCATCTGTTGTTGTTAGAGTTCTTGATTATTGCTATTCTAACTGGTGTCAGGTGATATCTCAATGTTATTTTGATTTGCATTTCTTTTATGGCTAGGGATGTTGAACATTTCTTCATGTGTCTATTGGCCATCCTTCTTTCTTCTTCAGAGAAGTTTCTCTTTAAGTCTTTCGCCCACTTACTTATTGGGGAGTTGTTTCTTTGAGGATTTGTCGTTGGGTGGTTTAATTTTTTGAATTCCAAGTATATTTTAGATATGAGACCGTTGTCCGTTGTATGGCTAGTAAAGAACTTCTCCCAATCCGTGGGCTTTCTATTGATCTTGCTAGCTATGTCATTTGCCCTGCAGAAGCTCTGCAACTTTATGCAATCCCATTTGTCCAACCTTTCTTTGATTTGTTGTGTTTCCGGGTCTCTATTCAGAAAATTTCGGCCTGAGCCAAGGAGTCCCAGGGTTTCTTCTATTCCATCCTGTAATGTTTTCAGAGTGTCTGCTTTGACTTCAAGGTCTTTGATCCATTTGGAGTTGATTCTGGTGCAGAGTGGTATATAAGGATCTATCTTTAATTTTCTACATGTAGTTAACCAGTTTTGCCAGCACCATTTACTGAAGAGGCTGTCTTTCTTCCATTCTATTGTTTTAGCTCCCTTATCAAAGATTAGATGGCTATAGGTCTATAGGTTCATTTCTGGGTTTTCAATTCTATTCCATTGGTCCTGAGGTCTGTTCTTATGCCAATACCAAGCTGTTTTGATTACTATGGCTTTATAGTAGAGTTTGAAATTTGGTATTGTAATTCCTAAAGCAGTTCTTTCCATTGAGGAGCGTTTTTACCTTTTTGCTATTCGTTTTTTGCGTTTTTGCTATTCGGCCACAAAGCAAACTTGTCTAAATTCAGAAACATTGAAGTTATACCTTGCATTCTCTCTGACCACAAGGGAATAAAATTAGAACTCAACACCAAAAGCCACCAAAGAAAGTCCGGCATCACATGGAAGCTGAACAACACACTTCTGAATCATGAGTGGGTCATGGAAGAGATTAGAAAAGAAATTCAAATGTTCATGCTATTCAACAAAAATGAACACACAAAATACCAGCTCCTCTGGGAAACAGCAAAGGCAGTACTCAGAGGCACGTTTATACCTCTGAGTTATAAACAAATTGGAGAGATCTGAAACTAACAATTTAATGACACATCTAAACCTCCTTGAAAAAGAGCAGCAAGATAAACCCCAATCAGTAGATGGAAAGAAATAATCAAAATTAAATCAGAATTAAATGAATTAGAATCCAAAAAAACTATAGAAAGAATCAACAAAACAAAGAGTTGGTTCTTCGAAAAACTTAACAAAATTGACAGACCCTTAGCAAATCATATCAGAAAAAGAAGAGAACACACCCAAATTAATAAACTCAGAGATGAGAATGGAAACATCACCACGGAAACAACCAAGATTCAGAACATTATAAGGGAATACTTCTCAAAACTTTATGCTAATAAGTTTGAGAACTTGACAGAAATGGACATTTTCCTAGCAAATATTGCCATGCCAAAACTAAACCAAGATTTTGGATCATATTATTTCAAAAGTTTTTAAATATTCATATACTTGTAGAATGAATTCCTCTTAATCTTCTCATCCAAGAACACAGATTGCTTCACAGTGTGATGTGCAAAAGCCTAGGAATTAATCAAATGAGTACAGAAGTCACATAAATCAAAAACAAAATTCTTCCAAAGATAGAAAAGTTGTATTGTATTTCTTTATTACATCTTGAGTTTTGAAAGTCTGTAATTCCTGATAGTAGATTTTGTTTTATCAATGTGATGTATTTCCAAGAGTTTTCTAAAACTATTTTTAGTACCAAATAAATCATTAAAAAGTTCATGTTCTACACAAATTTAATATGGATATGTATTCTCCACTCAAGGATGCACACTGATAATGTAATCAGAACTTTCAACACATTTTTTAGACATGAATGCACTACTGCTAGAGCTTTGACATAATCATTCTATCACAGGTGATCACTGATTAAATGGGTGAAAATTGTAGGATAGCTTTAGATTACAGTAGTTACTCAAAATAAGACCTACAAATACGGAGAACACATGTCAAATTTTTAAAATTCGTGATTTGTTTAAAAACTCTATTGAACCTAGCAATACATATAATTATACTATCAGGTGAAACTCATAAATTTCAGAAAATATTCCAAAACCCAATACAACTGTGGGCAAGTTGCACTTCCAGCTGCCCACACCACACAAAACAGTGGTATACTAAGCAAAGTTCCTCAGAAGTTCTTTGCCCACTATGAATCGCAATTTTAACACTATCTCTAAATTACTTCTTTTTATTTTCTTACCATTTGAATGAATTACTGCTTACATTGAAGTTGATAAGCTGCACCTACTTTTGGATGCACATTGCACTATAATGAAAGTGGTTTTTTTTGTTATTTTTTTTTCTGTTTGCCTTAGGGCACATTCCTTTTGAAACCACAATTTAATCTTCTCATTGCATAATATTTGTTTTTTTATTTCAAATCAGAATGCATTTGACTAGAACTTTTGAGGGGATTAAGTCATTCTGAATATTAATAAATGTGAAGTTAACATTAAACTTGAGTTCAATAGCTTTTCATTTTTCTGCAGGAATCAAATTCTACCTTTGAGAAGAGTAAAGAAGATTATCATTCTTTATCAGTTTGGTCGACAACATTTAGTAGTTATTACAGTTTAATGTCAAACAGTATATTGTTTATACCAACTTTTTATGTCCTGCTCATATTTTCAGTATCGATCAGGAAATACTAATTTCTTTGGAAAACCTAAAAAGAACAAAAAACTCACAATGCAATAATAGTCACATATCGTAAACCTGCCTCTACTTCATTCACATTAATAGAGCATTTGAATACCATAATCGGTTTTTTCTTCTGTTGTTATTTTTTCCTCTCTTTTTAAATCATTTTCTTCGAAAGATGCTGGAAAGAGAAAATACAAGGAAGACTAAAGAACGTTTTTGGCAGAAGATGATTAAGTTCTAGAAGGGTCTTTTTGTGAAACTCCGAATAAAAATATTGATGACTAAAGAAACTAAACAAGAAAAAATAATATCTAAATATTGATTTATTGTGGCTTTACAGACCAGAGAATGTGTAGAGATGTCTAGGCAGAACAATTTACAAAGAATCAGTAAGTTGCTGTGAAGATGAAGTGTGACACATCCATTCACATTATTCCTCTACTGAATATTCACACATTTCTATTATACCGAATCAGAGTCTAGCAATGCATACTAAAAGGAAATGGGACTTGGTCGTCCGAGTCCAGGCCGGAAGTCAGCACTTCAGTTGCCATATGCGGAAGTGTGGCTGAGTTCTGTCAGTTCGTACAACGGAAGTGAGGTTTATGAGCTACATCACAATAACAGTGACCCCACCTAGAGAAGTCATGATACAGAAGTAGCTGTTGCTGTGGAAAACCAACTAGTGGGACATGGTCCGTCGTGCGGAGGAGGAGATCCTGACTTTTTTGGTGAATCCAGTTAACTGAAGGACACAGGTAACAGTACCTTGCCTTCTCTTCTTTCTTTTAAGTCTTAGATATGTAAATCATCTATTTGGCTCGTGTATGTAATTGGAACTTTTCTTGCTTTCTACCCCGGACATCCCAAATGTAGTTCTAATAATTTTCTCCAACTACGACGGATTGTTCCAAGGGTAAAAGAATGAAAATTCTTACTTCCTTAGACTTTAGAAAATAGCTATTCCTTTCTGGAGAACTTGAAATTTACTTTTATTCCCCTCACCTATATGTGCTTCAAACCAATCATATGTTTAATGTCTTCTGGCTCTATTTCACAGCCACTAAACATGGCACAATTGAAATTCACTACCCATTGAACCAAAGCCCAATCTCAAACATTGACTAACGAGTCTCAATAATTCCTTTGTTTTGCAATACATATCTTCACTAAGAAGCAGTTACTCGAATAATACTCCATACTGATCTTACAATCTCAATAGGACATCACAATATATCTATGAGAATAGCAAATCCTCATTCACATAAGTGCATATTTTCAATAGGTATTAGATATTTGTACATTGGAATTTGCAGATTGTTAATTCAGACATCCAAAATTAGAAGACCTTTTCCAAATTTGCTTAAAAGTTGTCATGATGCATCATCCTCTGATTTGATAAGGTAGAAAGTCCTGAAAATACAAAATATGTTGAGTTCAAAAATTATACATTTCTATAGTGTTATAAACTGTGAAGTAGACAGTGATATCCATACATTACAATTCAAGTTTGTCTAGTAACAAGAAGTATTAGAGATGAATAGGTTTTACCCATTTTTTTTCATATCGGTGAAGAACCAAATTTATGCTGTGGTTTTGATGTATTTAGTCATGTTTTCTCTGAGAATTTTTTTTTATCCACAGGACTTGCTGATATTTATCTGCCTGTCACAATGGAAAAAGGTGAACATGTTTACACATTTGTTCGGGAAAATTATCTTAAATGGTCTGTTTCACACTATTTTTTTTTGAAAAACAGCAAGTATATTGATTGGAGCTGAGAGAATGGAATAATGAGATTTCTACCAATTGAATCTGAAACATTAGACATTTTGATAATTATAACTGTGACATTTGATGTTCTATTTTGAAAGTTGAATATGAATGTAAATGATGGGCATATTCTAAATTGAAAATATAAGAAAGCAAATAAGGGGTGCTCAGTGGATATATACTCTCCGAAGGTAAAACAATCTAACAGTTTCACTTGACCTCAATGAATAATATTTTAACTAGAATATATATTTTTCATAATGCTAAAAATTAACAACTCCCTACTAGATACTGAGAATACATCAGAAATTAAATTCTAGAGTAATACTCTTTGTCATATTTTGAATCTATGTTCTCCAAATACCGATTCCTAAGTTAAGGTAGAGTTCATAAGGGAAATAACATTGAAGACTTGGCATGTTCCCAATACATTGATTTTCCGAGGGATTTTTCTCTTTCAGAGGAATGTGTGGATCCTGAGTGGTTATTGCAGTGTCCCTATGTTAAAAATTCAAAATCAGATCGTGCAGATTCCCATACCATCTTGTGAAATGTAGAAAGGTAATGTTTCATTAGAACATGTTGATATTACGTAATTACTTTAGTTCATAGATCAATTTGCATATTGTTTTTAAGATAAATTGTGGGAAATGTACGTGAAAAATATGAAAGATTGTGGGTACAAATGTACTAGATTTTTTTTATTTCTTCTGAAATCTCTTCAGCATGTAATGGAAAGTAAGGCAATTCAAGCCCAACTCGGTTATTTCTGGAGATGTACATCTCGATCTCTATTCAAACCAGAACAAAGGCAAGATGTGTGCAATTATGTTAAACTGTGTGTGCCATATTTCACAAAACATAGACGTGGTTTCCTTTTCCTCCCCATTGCCTAATGGCCAAAATGTAAATTAATTTTATTCTTAGACATTATTTTCTTAAAACAGCCACTGTATTATCATATGGCCTAGAAATCAGTTTGGATAATGTAGTTATGATGCCATGGTTATAAACTGTTAACATGGGAGATGTATTGTGTCTCTTTTCTTTATTTAGGGTATTGATTAAAAACTTCCTTTAGTTTCATCAAAAATTTCACAAAATTTGAAGATTCACAGAACTGTGGGTAGAAAATTATTTTTTTCTTCATGTAACACTGTTATAATAAATTCCAAATCAAATGGTCTGAGGGACTTCTGAGTTGGTTCCCTATCTTGCCTATGGTAACCAATTTTGGTAGATTTTCCATGGTCTTGTATGTGATCATTCGTGTTAATGCACAAAAGTGAGATTTCTGGATCATAGAGAAGCTCTACATGTAATCTTTTGAGGAAACTCCATACTGTTTGGGATACAGGTTGACCCATTCAACTATTATATATACAAGAGGCTATGTTGAAAATGAACTTTACAACTTTAGCTATTGGGGCAGGAAAGGGCAGGAGGGGTTTGGATGATGGGAAAAGATACAGGAAAACAAAGGAGGTGGTAACAATGATCTATAGGAAAAGTACTTATTCGCAAAATTCTAACTCCTCTGCACAGTATCTTTACAATAAAAATACGTATTAAAAAACCAGGATGAGCTAGCAGAGTAGCCATACCCTGGTGTCAAGCCCATGGTAGGCATCCTGCCCAAAGACATCGAAAAAGAGAAAATTTGAAAATATTTCTTCATATTTGAACTTTTGTTACACAGAATCACCCTGATATTGCTGCCAGATTGGCTACTTGTCCCTTTAATGCTCGCCACCTGATTCCACGAGATCAACTCAGGAACATATTGCAACTTGTATGGACAAAACTCTTGAAGATGATGTAGGTAAGCCTTATAACTAAAACAAACCAAAATCAATGCAGGCCATTTTCACCTGAATCCTACTCTGAATGTTGATTTCTTTTCATTTGTAGATAACATCAAATGGAATGAGAAGCAAGACAAGAGTTCTAAAAATACATGGCCATATGTTTCCTCTGAGGAAGACTGGGATAAAGGTACAAAGCTTGTTGATTTCGGGGCTGGGAAGGTGGCTCAGTGGTAGAGGGCTTGCCTTGCATGCATGAGGCCCTGGGTTCAATTCCTCAGCACCATATAAGCAGAAAACAAAAGCTGGAAGTGGTGCTATAGCTCAAATGGTAGAGCGCTAGCCTTGAGCTGAAGAGCTGAGGGACAGCGCCCAGGCCTAGAGATCAGGCCCCACGACCGGATTCCCTCCCCATCCCAAAATTAAAGCTTGTTGATTTTTTCTGCATTTTCCATTATTGAATTACAACTTACCTTGTGATGTTGTATGACTTCTTCCATTAAGAGTGAAATTAACATCTATGTTCAACTTGCATTGTCTTGTCTGCTAATATCAATAACATATGTGAAGATATGCCTTCATAAATGATTAAAAACCGTGTGAAATGTTTAAATGATTTATTTTTGCACATGGCTAAGAACTCATTCTTTTCAATGTTTATTATCCAGCTAAATGTTTCTCATAAGGCTCTTAAGGCCATCACCTTGTTGTTTTTCTATATCAATAATGTTATAATGTTAGACCCAATCCAAACTAGCACCCCAATCAAGTATGCATGGCTATCTTTGGCAGAATCTTTGGAAGATCCTAGCCCAAGTTTTGTTTGGGGCACAATCAAACCCTCTGGCAACAACAGGTAAAGAAAATGCTGTTTTTTAATGACACACTATTATCTGTCAAAATTCAAAGTGAAGAAACAGGATAAACGAATAACCAGGTATATATCCATGTATTTTGTTCAGTACAAATAAAATTTGTATTGCTCTCTGACTGGTGATCCTGTGATTGGTGGCAAGAGTCAAGGATAGTTTCCCTAGAACCGCTAAGAAAATAACCCAACTTACATCAAATCCGAATTACTTTATATGAATGTTCTTCTCATTCTCTTATAATCAAGTTAAATCAGCAAAGCCATAGATAACTGTATTATGTTGGACCAATCTTTTTTGTCCCTATTTCGTGGTTTCAAGATTGACTCATCACATCAATTATGATAGTGTGAATGACAGTATCTTCACCTGTTAATTGATAAATGCACGGACTTAAGGGTGGGTTACCATGTCTTCCTTCTGAAATTGATTAATTAATATTATAGTACTTACTTAGTATAAAATATATGAGATTCTTGAGATGATTTACAATTTCTTCCTTGCAATGTACATATTAATGAAATGTGTTTTGAACTATTTTTACACAATATTTTGTACATGGATTTCAAATTTCTCATTCCTGAATAAAGTTTGTATATATATTGGATATGTTATAGATTGGAATTCAAAATTAGATGTGTAATTAAAAAGGTTTTGCTCTCTTAGTATTTACGTGATTGTTTAAAGAATTGTAATTGCTGGAATAAACGTCCTTCTAGACTCACTAAATAAATTGTACATTTTATTTTATGGAATGTGAAAACATTTTCACTTAGACATCCTAAGGTTGAAAATACAAGAAACATTGAACAGTAATGGGATTGCTTGGAATTTTTCATAAGCATTAATTTAACTCGGAATCATGTAATTTGTCTTGCTTGCAAAATGTGACCTCATCCTTTTTATAAATGAGATAATAGATTGGAATTGTCAAGTACTTTCTTCTGTTCAGTATGTTAAAAAAAAACAAGCTTATTCACCATAAGACCAAGGTGAATTTATGTGAGCATGTCATCACAAGAGGGCCTCTAAAAAGGCAGTAAGCATACTAAGAATTTGTATTTAAACGTCTGTTCTATGTCAAATGTGTTACAATATTATGTAAAGCATGAATGGGCAGTTTATATAATGAAGAAAGTGCTGTGGAAGTGTAATGGAATTAGATAAATTCACGTTTGCATCTGGTGACAATTTTCTAATGCATGAAGATTATAGAGAAGACTAAAACTCATCCTGTTGACAAACTGAACAGATCAATTTAGTAATTGAACAACAGAATACATTTATTCTTGTGGTTAGGGAGTTTGTCATCTGCTGTCATGCAGAGGAAAAGGATTATGTCGTGAAATTATTTTTGAGTAGAAAATCACACTTGAGACAGGCCAGGTGTTAGTGTTGTTAATTCTAGCATCTCACGCATTTGACACATAAGGATCTAATTACAGATTAATAAAGACGAGGATTTTTTTCAGATTCATTTCTGGAAGTAATCTCCTCAAAATCAAATACTTTAAAGAGCCATATTCTTAAGGAAAACCATGGTTACTCAGACCTGCAGTCTGCATGAATGTTGGGATAACGCACTTTGGATAACAAAGAAAAGAAGCCTGGTTCAGGTCGCTTAGCAACCTTAGGACGGTGAAATCTGAGAATCAGTTTTCAAAGTAGCCTAACAGGAAGAATTGTCTCACTCTCATCACAAATTAACCGTCTCAAAAATGGATGTGGCACTGTAGATCAAGTGATAGAACATTAGAGTGGTGAAGAAATCAGGGACTGTGTCCAAGCCCAAAATTAAAGGCCAACGACTAAGAAGAAAAATAACTAAGGACAGGAATGGAATGACATATTCATCCACAATGCCACATATTAACTGGTTTTTACAAAATGTCTAATTTTTTTCCTTCCACATAAGAGCCACTTTAATTTTATTAACTCCATCTGCTTACTATCATGTATTTTCTCTCCAACTTTCATAAAAAAGTGTTTGATGGGGCAGTGATATTTATTTACTTCATTGGCTATTAGAACACATAATGTGACCCAATGGGATTACTAATTCTGTTCACTTATGTTACTATTTCTTACTTATTTAATCATAGTTTTTCTGGCATCTAAAAAGTAGATGATACTAAAGACCCTGAGAGAATCTTTGACAATGTAGGAGGCCATGTTACTTGCTGATTTGTTTCAAAGATTTATTCAACACTATCTTTGTCATTATACATATTTGAGCTGATTTGTGTATGTGATCAGATATTTCTGTTGCCTGTTCATTCTAGATGCAAGTTTTGTGTCTGTGTGTGTACTAACTGAAATGGAGTACAGTTTTTCCTACCTTTCCAACACCCATAAGTTGATACAGGACATATTTCTATGATTTTTGGAATTTCTCCTGCCTTCTTTTCTTGATTTTAATCAATTAAGATAAAAAGTAATCACAGGTTATCAAGGATTTTTATGTGTCTTCCTTGGTAATGAGTATTGATTGGGCCGTTGATATTCAAGGCTCTAACCTGGGCTTTATCCCAGTGATATATTCCCAATGTTGGTATGCTTCTGGCATAGAATTCTCAGAACCATATTTATTTGAGAAAGCAAGGTTAATGTAGGATTGTTACCCTAAGTTAATGGAAATTTTCTATGTTCATTTCAAAGTCCAATATTTCAGTATTCATTCTGAGAGGTGACATGCATGTGGTTTTTAAAGGTCAATTACTTTTACAAACTGCTGAATATATATACCTGATACCATTCACAATGTGATTGTGACTTCACAATAGCATTTGTTTTGTCTACATATATGAATGGAAAAGCCGTTGATGTATTTGAGCCACTGATTATTTCTTATAATTGTACATGTAGGTATTTGCATAGCATCACTTCATATTTTACTTGCATACCCTAGAGCATGTATCCTTTGGTAGATTACATCTCATGAAGCAATCACTCTTTGTGAATGCATACATTCACAAGTATTGAAATGGAGATCAATTTATCATGTTGATTTACATTCACTGCAATAACATTATATAGTAAAAACACTCTGGATTTTCTTTTCTACACAATCACATGAACTATTTCTTCCTATTTTCCTGGATGCATGATACATCCATGAATATTTAGAGAGACCCGTTTCAGAAACTGTGCCAAGACCTGGCTTAGCCTCAATTGCTGGTAGTAGAAAAATTTTGATGAACTGGACAATAATCACTCAAGTAATTCAATAACTAGCGTCATACTTCAAATGTTCAATGATGTTTGAATGTGTTGAGATAGCGTGTCCATGTGTAATTTGTGAGGTTTGTATACAATGATCAAATTTCAATGGAAATGGAAGTGGAAGCAACCATGAATTTTTTGAAAATAACGGAGGATGTGTTCTCAGTAGTTTTTGAGTATCTCTCCTACTACTAGTGAAGTTATTGTTCATATGTAGAATACAGAAATATATGGTCAAGTATTTTCCATTGAAAGTAAAATAATATTTTTCTTTTATTTCTTTGCAGGAATCATTCTATGAGCAAACCATAAGTTCAAACCATTTCTCATTTTATCATCTACATCTTACATTTATTGCTATATTGTGATGCTCACTCACCAAATGGATTAATTTTGATTTGTACTACCTATTCCCCCTTACCTTGAATCCAGAAGTAAACCCTGGTGTTTATGACCTTTTTGGAATTCACCATGTCACTCTCTCCCCATAGACAGGGTAAGGATCGAATATAGAAACTTCTATTATCAAATCGAAATCTAATTTGTTTCCCAATGGAGAATAAATCATATTTCATTTTTCACTGTCGTTAAGTTTGCCTGTGAAAATCATCTTCCATTTCATATATTGTTATAATTGCAGAGCCTGATACATAACAAAACTGTAATGACATTAGACCTCTTACACAAATCTTACACCAATTATATATTCCATACAGAATGGTCATTAAAATTTCAAGGGGATTTTTCAACCAACATTCTGAAGTATATTCCTTACTATACAATCTCAATGATTTCCACATGTAATCTCCTCTAAAGAAGGATTCTGGAGTTCCTTCCCAAACCTGTTGCAGAAAAAAAGGCAGATTCATGTGTGTGTACACAAACTACCATTCAAAGCATATTCTTTTGAGGGGGCAAATTGGAACTTGTGAAGATACCATGATTTTGTGCTCGAAGTGGGATATTTTGAGTGCAAGAGGGTGTGCATATTTTAGCAATTTCCCAATAAATTTCTAAAGTGTTCCAAGAAGAATGGAATGTATCTGTCGAGTGTAACACAATTTTATGGAGCCATATTTGATGACTATCTTCATATTCAACTTGGATGTAATTTGCTCCACTTATATAAGGCCCTACATATTTATACTTGGCAGTGTGGTCCAAAACATTTCTGATGCAAAATGGAAGAGTTTTGAAACATACTTTAGGAAAAATTATTGGTAGGACTCCTGTGCAATAAACAGAGTTGAATCTTTTGGGTACAGATGCAAAAGTAAAAGATGTGTAAATGTGGCTCTTATTTATCATGGTGTCGAAATGGGAAAATTTCTTATTATGGCCTTATTTTGCACCTAGTGTATAATTTCAAAGGTTTCTTGGTTTTCTTCAGATATTGTGAGCAGGGAAGCATTTAACATTAATTTGTAAAGGATAGTTTGGGACCGGTATACTCATGGAAACCTGGGCCTTTTCTAATCTGTAGGGATATGAAGAGAACAGGTCTATCTACACATGTCTGTGTATAGACTGCAACCCAATCTACATACGTATCCATTTGTAAACTTATGACAATTAAAATAAATATATGTACCAATATCATTCTTTTTCGTTAAACTTATTGTCAATCTGAAGTACAAAGGGATTATAATAATGTATGTAAGGCAGTGAATCTTTTTCTTGTCATATGATATCCTATTCCTCATTTTTCTTACACTTTATTCTGCTTCAAATCTCTCCCTGATGTACCTGATGTAAATGCAATTTTCAACATGTGGCCCTGTGAAGATATTTATGGCAGTGTTTCCCTCATTTTCCTCTATGAAAAATTTTTAATTCCCTTTCTTTGCCCTACTCAAATTAAAGTTTCTACAAACCACAGGTTATCAAACTCAAATATACTGACAAAAGGGAGAAATCCTATGAAAACTAAAGGAAATAAAGCAAAAAAAAGAAATCGTGTTGTTTTTTGTTTTTTTTTTTAAAACTCCATCAATAATAAAACTCATGTTTCTTGGGGTTCATTTTGCTGACCAGAAACCAATTGTTCATATATATCTAGCAATTAAGCACTTGCATTCCTCTTCTAGGATAAAATTGGACATAAACCAATTAAGACACAAAGAGAAAGTAGGGCACCTATATTTTAAATGTCACTGCTAAAGAAAAAAAATATGACTTCATTGGGTAAGTTTAAATAGGAGGATAAACGCATTGAAACGAAATAGCAATATTCAATAAATAGTGTTGTAATGCTCGTTAAATGCCTATAACAAAGTGAGATTATAAATAACTCTGTGTCAAAACACTTCCCAAATGAATCAGACCTCTAGGTTAAAAAAAATACTCAGAATGGCGGGCTGGGAAGGTGGCTCAGTGGTAGAGCGTTTGCTTTGTATGCATGGGGCCCTGGGTTCGATTCCCTAGCACCACATAAGCAAAAATAAAAAAGCCGGAAGTGGTGGTGTGGCTAGAGTGGTAGAGCGCTAGCCTTGAGCTGAAGAGCTATGGGACAGCGCCCAGGCCCAGAGTTCAGGCCCCACGACCGGACCAAAAAAAAAAAAAAAAAAAACCTCAGAATGGAAACAATAGAGAAATACGTGATCTCTTAGAACAGGTTGAAACTATCTCATTACAGATGCACAAATGCATCAAGTCAAAGAAAGGTTAGAAAAAACTCTACAGATTGAAGGTTAAACTAAGGAGGAGGCTGCAATGCTTGATGAGAAATGGATATATTATCCTGCCCATGTAATTATAACCTCTCTGTACAGTATGTTCACAAAAAATAAAATGAAATGAAAAAAAATATTCATTTCGTGTATATGTGCTGTTAGTATGTTTTGTCCTTTTTGCTTAATATTTTTCTTGAATCGATGCGGTACGGAGGAGTTACAGTTATGTCAGAATGAGTACGTTACTTGTGGAGCACTGTAGGTACTCCTTTGTTTTCTCCTAATATACTTTCCCTTCTCAGTCTCCAGTACTACTCCTCCACCCAGTTCAGTAAAGTTCATTTCCAACATAGTGTCCTCTGAGTATTGTTATTTTAATGGGTGATCCTGTGTTCTTGTTTCAGGATTTTGTTATTCTCCTTCCCTCCCAAAATAAATTTATATACAAAATATGTGCCAACTTCAGAAAATGTGATCAGGAATATACCATGGGAGGAAGAACATAAAGTAGAAACAAATAAAAATCATATATTAAAATTAAGGAAAACAAAGAAAAACTCTTCTGTCCATATCTTGCAATTCATTTCATGTGACATCACTCTATAGAGAAATAAAGTATCTATTTCTATCTATCTATCTATCTATCTATCTATCTATCTATCTATCTATCTATCTATCTATCTATCTATCTTTCTGTCTGTCTGTCTGTCTGTCTGCCTACCTATCTACCTATCTATATTCTATTTATCAATCTATGTCACTTTTGAGGTTTTCTGATCATCTGATAAATTGCCATACACATATGCTAATTATTGCAAATAAATGATCAGTTTGGTGTTGTTCGTTTGGAAGGGATAACCCAAATAAATCTGAACAGAAGTAACTCTATTAGGATTTTGAAACTTACTATAACAGTCACATCAGGAAGAGACAAAACTTTTCTCAGGGAATATTCAGTAGATACTGCTCAAGTATAGTGAGATAAAATTATTACTTTTCCAATTACAACCTCATGCAGTGTGGTTGAATATTGCAAAATCATGCATTTTGACATATTTTCATTAAGTTTGATATCAATTTTTCCTGTTATTTGGAATGATTAAAATTGGAGACCTGGATTTGTGTGCAAAAACTGAAAGGACACAAACATTGTTTGACTGATGGATTGTAAATTGGAAGGAACTCAAATCTATATTAAAATTCAAAGTCTCATTTCAAATACACTTTGCTTTTCTGAATTTCAAGAGATAATTATCAGTGCTAATACTCTGAGATTTCCAGTACTTAGTAGTAAATGCATAAATAAGAAATGGAACTTGTTTATTGTATCTTAACAAAATATGCAACAAACAAAATACATGAAATATGAAGAAGAAAGGTAGTCAAGGAAGGTTCTTTCATAGACCACCAGGAAAAATAAATACCTGATAACATTTTGTTGAAATCAATGCAATCTTGGTATTTCAAAATATTTCTTCATGAGAATTACAGAAGAAAAAAAAGTTTACATTATTTCTTACTTGAGTCCCTGAAGAATTATACTCTTCTAGTGTTCAATTAGGATAAATATTAAGAAATATATTATCAGCACACTTTGAAAGTACTGTTGGGCTTGGAGCCATTGTTACCAAAATTCAGAAAAATTTTATCAGATTTCCACATGGACTGAAGCACTAATTGCTACTTCATTTCCATATAAAGTATTTCATTTTGTATACAAAACCATATTATGCATATCACGATTTCTGAAATTACAATATGTTTTCAGAATAAATAATACAGTGGAAACAGTGCTGTTGCTAATTGGACTGGATTTTCAAGCATATTTTATGAAGTTCTACCTTGTGAAAGAAATTGGAACAGTGTAGTTAGGGTGTAGGTGAGATATGTAAATTCAGAACGTGATCACCAGATATATAGTGGTTTAAAAACAATTTGTTTCTGGTGTTGTGCATAATCAGTAATCAATACATTTCCCATTAAGTAATATAACATATTGGTGGAAATCTGGAGAAATTTTGAACATGAGCACAATTCTTAGGATTGATTCGTAATACTGGAAAGACCGTGTATGGGTAACCATGGGCATTTTCTATTCATTTTGGATAGTAAAGACTATAGAAGGATCAAGAAACCAAGACAAGGAGAAACCTATCACAGGGCATATTGAAATGGAAAAAAATGAGAATATAAAGCGATTAAGTAATTTTGCTCTTCCAAACAGTGGCCATCACCCACCAAAAAACAAATCATTTTCTATAAATTTCCATGCATTTCCATAAGTGTGCATGTCAGCAACATGAAAGCCTGTTTGTGGTGAGCAGAGTAACTATTAATGTTTACATTTTCTGATTCGGTGTTAGGCTATTGTCCAGGCATGAATTACCTGGTAAAGTAATTAAAGCCCCTGGAGTCATTGAGAATTGTATAAACTCCTAGTTTTAGAGGTACCATAATTTCCCTATAATCAATCAATTCATAGATGTTTACATCAGAACACTGATTTGTGAGAGTCCATTTTGGAATAATTTTTGAGATTGTTCCTTGTAATTCTGACTACAATATTGCCATGACGGAAACAGTTCATTGAATCATATTCCTTGTTACTAACCTGTGTTCACATTTGGCCCTGATGTTCTTAGAGAAAATTCCAGATATTCATAAATCCTTGAATGTCACTGACTCCAATAAAACTTCAGTGATTTTTTTCTGTTTCTTCATGAGTCCCACTCTTCTATCAAATTACATTTTACCAACACATACTATGTGCACTAATTATTAGTAATTGTAGCTATCAGTAGACTACTTTTATGAAGAAAACCGGTTGAAGCCTACCCCATCTGTGCATTGTGCTTAGTTATTTCAAATGTAATGTCAATTTTATCTCTATTTACTTCAGTGCAAATGGTGTCTCATCTGTACATTTATCTCTATTACTTTCATTGACAATTGAGTTAACAAAACTATCTAGTATGCAGTAGCCTACACCATGGTGAGAGAGAAAAGAGTGCTGGCTTGGTTGAAGGAATTAGAATGAGCATCAGATTGCAGGCTGGTCAATAACAGTGAGGAATCCATCTAGAACTCCAAGCACAGAAATGAATTGTAGTTCATTGAAGCACAAGCCGATGTTGGATGTTTCTTATATTTTGACTGAATTGAGAGAAGTCCATGTTGGGTTGGAAGCCTTGAGATCTTGATTCTTACATGAGCCCAATTTCTCCTCTCACAAGAATGATGAACACATCCACAATAGAAACAAAACCTCATCTATGCTTCTCAGATGCCATCTGATGGACGGCATTTCTGTCTATTTCAGAAAGGGCTCCTGCTCTGCTTCATTAGATATCAAGCCTACCCATACCATCCTTTCTTATATCAGAACCTAAGTGTCCATATTTTGGATTTGCTGAGGGATGTTGCCTGATTCTCCATTTAAAGTCAAATCTTGGTTTTGTAATACGTTTCTCCCTTCTTGGTTTTGTTAGAATTGTCTCAAACCAGGTTCTGTTCTACACATAGCATATTCAAATTCTTCAGTTCTTCAGGTTCACAAAACAATTGCAAACACAGAGATTTGAAAACCCGCATTTGCCTTTCCTTATTATTTTCATACAACTCCTTATATTTCCACTACTTTGTTCAGATACACTAGATATTTCATGAAGGAACTTTACACTGAGGAATAGATCTTACCAATATCCTTAAGTCTTTATTCTCTCAAGGATTTCTGAATATTAACCACAAAACACTTGGTATGAGATTTTCTAATAAAATTACTGGTATTTATGAAAAGTATGGCTAGGGAATCTACCTAATACTAGAAGAGTGACATATACAATGGACCACCTTCTATTTGACATTAAACGAATTAATTCTATTTTTTAGATCATTGAATAACAAATATTTTTAATAATACCTCACTTAATTTCATGTGTTCTGGATACGCCTGACAACCGAGACTTTAAGTGAAAATTCTACAAAATAAACACACTAAATATAACTAAAATTATATTCCAGGAATTTCCTAATAATATCAAAATGTTTTTGTTTTGTGTTATGTACTAACTGTAATAGTTTTATAAATATAAATGTATGTGTACACACACTTATAATTATATACATATATGTACACATATATACATATATACCTAACAAACTTCTGGGAACTTGTCTCATTTGCTCTTATTGATTTATATTTGGAAGGAATTGATTTAAAAAATCTTAGCCCATTTTGCTTTTACTTTACATGAATATGAATGTAAGATGTGAATTCAAAAGCTATATAGAAAGTTGAAACACATCAAGTAAGGCTGAGGAATGTTTTGGACATAGTTGACTGTGTTTGAAAATGTCTTGTTTTAAAACTATCTTCTAATAAAAATATTGATAATTGGCATTCCTGTTTATCTAAATTATCCTTACAACAGTATGGCGAACTTTGTTTCAGAATAGAAACAGAACGAACATGAAAGTTTTATAAGTAAACAGGATTCCAACCTAACCTTAATCAGTTTGCTGTAGTAAATTTGCACCAGTAAGATTTATTTTGTGAAGTGTTATTATTATTGTTTTCCAGGTCCCATTTATGACCATGAAAATTTTCCTAATGCCCAAGTGATTCAGTCCGTTATTTTTTGTTTTTGTTGTTTTTTTTTTTTAACCAAAGGTAGCATGTTAAACACTTTCATAACTCTCAGTATGAAAATAGAGAAATGAAGAAGTGAAGAAAATAATAATACTTAAAGATTAATTGCATGAATATGGGCCATAGAATGAATGATGCTGTTTAGGCAGAACAAATAACAAATAGCCTTGAATACAAAGCGTGGGCATTTCAGTTGGGGACTGGTCCTTGAATTGCAATCCTGGGACTTGAACTCATTGGTTGGGACCTGCAGTAAAGGTCTGGGACCAGAAGTTATTTCTTGGGCCTTGAACCAATGTCCTGACCCTTGAACTCCGGATGGGCCTTGAAATTAGACCCTTGGTCTTGAATTCACCTCTCAGAAACTGAAATCACAGCATGGCCTGAAACTTGTCCTGGGCCTTAAACTCAGGATCTAGGAGTTGAACTGTGGCCTTAGAACAGGGTGCCTCGGACCTGAACGGGGGTCCTAGGACTTTAATTCATATTTTGGCGAGAAACTCTTGGCCGGGGCTTTGAACACTCAGCTTGGGCTGGTATTTGAATTGGGCCCCTTGTTCTGGAATTTGTGGGATGGGTATTCAAATTGAGGCCTTGACCTTGACTTCTGAGCCTAAATCTCTAATTTGGAACCAGGGATTTTTACTCTTGACTTGGGATTTGAATTCTGGCCTGGGCCTAAATTCAAAGCATTGGCTTAGCATTCAAAACTGGTCTTTGGGCTAGGATCCTGGGCCTTGAACTTGACCTGGAATTTGAACGAGAGATTGGTTGTTGAATTCAGGCTTGGGGCTGCTAATCTCATGCTGGGCCTTCAACTCACCACCTGGAACTTGAACTGGAATCCTAGATCTTGAATTCAACATTAGGACTTCAACTAAAAGTGTTCAATTTGAAGATGCGGTGAAGGATGTTAACACTGCCTGGGACATGAATTCTGCCTGGAAGTTCTACGTGGAACTTGGGAGTTGAACTCAGGCTTGGTACTGAAACTCACATGCTGGGCCTTGAACTCACAAACTTGCATTTGAGCTGGTCCCTGGACCTTTTGCTCAGTGTCAAAGCCCTGAACACACAGTTTGCAAGTTGAATATGTGCCCAGGGATATTAACAAAGCAGGGACATGAACTTGGCCTGGGCTTTGAACACAGGATCTGGGACTTGACCTCATAGTCTAGGGTTAAACTCAGAGCCTGGAAGTGGAACTCATAGCCTAAGGATTGCACTCATATAATGTTTCCCTGGATCTTGAACCCTGAGCATTGTCTTGAATTCACAGCCTGGGCTTTGATTTCACAACCTAGATCCAGACCTGGGTGCCTGGGTCTTGAACTTGGAGCCTGGGCCTTGATGTTATGTCCTGGTTATTGAACTGGATCCCTATACTTTGAACTCGACAAGAAGAGGGTATTCAGACTAATGTTGGGGGCCTTGGATTTTACCTCATGGTCTGGACCTTGAATTTAAAGCTTGGGATTTGATCTCTGGGCCTGGGCCTTTAAATCAATTCTTTGCCCTTCAAGTTGTAACAGGGGCCATGAACTGTGTGCCCCATCCTTGAATTAGAACATGGAACTTGTACTCAAAGTCAGGGCATGAAACTCCGGGTCTCGGACTTGAACTCACAGAGTAGTCCTTAAACTCACAGCTTAGCCCTTCATCTCACAATGTTGAACTACAGAGGAAGTGGGGGCCTGGAATTTCAACATGAGGCCTTGGGCTGAAACTCATAGGCTGGGCCTTAAACTGGCACTGTGGCTTTGAAATCCATGCCTCAGAATTCCATTGCAGCCTGAGACTTGAATTCAGGGCCTGGGATTGCACTTGCAGCCTCTGTCTTGAAGTCTTGTTTCTGGGCTTTGAGCTATCAGACTGTGACTTGAATTTGGTGCCTGGAACTTGACCTGTCATCATATGACTTCAATTCAGGATCAGGCCATGAACTTAGTGCCTTGGAGTTGAACTGTAGGCCTGGGCCTTGAATGACCACCTGAGACTATAATATGGGGCTTAGGAATGAAATTCAGATCCTGGGCATTAAAATCAGGCCCTGGGCCTTAAGTGGGATTTAAACAGTGGCCTTGGACATTCAACTCAAAGGCTGGTCCTAGAACTCAGGGTATGAGACTTGATTCTTAGACTAGAATTTTAAGTCATAGTCTGGTACTTGAAATGATGGCCTTGGGATTGAACTCCTAGCCTACACTTTGAACCCTTGGCATGGGATCTGAACTCCCTGGATCTTGAGCTCATAGCTGGGGTATGTAACTCAATGCTTATGACGTGAACTCATAGGCCTGGGACTTGAATTCTGGGCTTGGGCCTCAAACTCATCACTCAGGCCTTGAACTGTGGTTCTGAGACTTGAACTCATAGCCTGGTCCAGACACTCTGGACTTGGCCATTGAACAAGAAGATTGGGCCTAAAACACACAACCTGAGTCATGAATTCATGGACTGGTACTTGAACTGGGGCCCTGGATCTTGCAACTCAGTAGGAAATGTGGCACTGGCACTTCAAATTAAGGCTGGTATCTTAAGCTGATAATCCTGGCCCTAAACTCATGGTCCCTAATATGAACATCTAGGCCTGTAACTCAACAATTGGGATTTAATCTCAGGACCTGGGTTTTGAACTTGGGTCCTGGGGCTTGAAATGAAACCTTACAACATAAACTCATAGACTGAACTATGAATTCTCAGCCTGGTATTTTTACTGGGGGCTTTGACCTTGAATTCTGGGCCTGTGACTTAAACTCAAAGATTAGACTTTGATTGCAAAGCCCAAGCCTTGAACTGCTGTTTGGTCCTTGAACTGTTTGCCTGGGACTTGAACTTTTAACTGGGCCTGAAACTCTGGGCCTGGGCCTAGAAACTCAAAGCCTATGCCTTGAACTCATAGCCTGGGTCATGATCTCATGGGCTAGTAGATTAACTGAGGCCCAGGACCTTGAAATCAGAGATTTAGGATTGAAGGCATACTCTAATCCTTGAACTCAGGGCCTGAAATGTGAAGAGCAGACCTGGAATTTTTCTCTGGAGTCCTTGGCTCCTTAAATTGGGCAGGCCTGCTCAGGCATCAGCATTATCTATACTGTGGGCTCCTGGCACTATGTATTCATATCCTGGCGTCCATGTGTTTTGTCATTGCTGGTGATCATGCTACTGCACATGAGGCATTGTTATTGAGGGCACCTAGGCCTGTGCATCATACCCTAAAATGCTTGGGTCTGTTAGTACCAGTGAATCTGCTGATACACAAGATGATCTGGATGCAGCTGCATGCTGTTTAATCACGTGCATTTTTGTTATTACAAACTACTGTCTGTAAAAATCAAAAGAAAACAAATAGCAAAAATGAATAACAAACTCTGTTCTGCAAACTCATAAAATTTCGTTACATATGAGATTCTCATTACAACTCCATGAAGTCAAGGATTTTTTCAGCTTCATTTACGGAATGAATCCCCTCTAAATGGAATACTATAGAACATTATCCTTGAGGAAACAATCGTTACTTGTACACCTCCAGTTGACATAAAAGTCGGGGACAAACAAGCAAAAAATGCCATCAACACAGTATCAATAACAGAGAAAAGAAGCCTGATACAGGTCACTTAGAAACCTGTAGAAGGCTGAAATCTGAGGATCAGGTTTCATGACAGCCCATCAGGAGACTCTAGGAGGCTTTCATCACTAATTCATCCCTTCAGGGGCTGAGATGGTGGCTCAGTGGTGAAGCACTTGCCTTGCATGCATGAGGCCCTGGGTTCGATTCCTCAGCACCACATGAGCTGAAACAAAAATCGGGAAGTGGCACTGTGGCTGAAGTGATAGAGCACTACCTTGAGCTGAAGTGCTGAGGGACCGTTCCCTGACCCAGAGTTCAGGCCTCATGACCAGAACCCCCCACCCAAAAAAACCCAAAAACAAAAAAAAACTAATTCCTCACCTCAAAATTGGAAGTGGAATTTTTGATCAATTGGTTTATTATTAGCCTTGATGTGAAGAGCTGTGGGGTGGCACCCCAGCACAGACATAACGCCAAATGAACAGCACCACCAACAACCAGAGAAAGAAATGTAAAGCAATATTCATCAATAATGTTCCATACCCACGGTATTTCCAAAATCTTTGAATTATTTTCACCAAAAGAAAGGCGATTTTATTTTTATTCACTCTATTTGAACCCTTTTGCATTTTCTCTTTGAAACTCAGAGAGTAAGTTTTGATGCAGCAGTGATATTGCCCTAAATTCCTCAGTTGCTAGAAAACTTAATGTGACTCCATGGTAATATGAATCCTGTTTCCTTATGCTTATATATCTTATGGAATCAAAATTTTTTGGCTTCTACAAAGAGAATTAGATAATTAGAGAACTAGAAAAATAGGAGACCATGTTACTTGCTGGGTTTTCTCAAAGTTTTATTCAACCCTATATTTGCCATTATACATTTGTGAGCAGATTTGTACATGTAATCAGATATTTTTGTTACCTGTCGATGCAAACCTTTCTCTGTGTGTGTGTGTGTGTGTGTATACAAACTAGAATGTTGTCACAATATTGCCTACCCTGTTTCAATAGCCATAAAGTGAAACATGGCAAATTTCTAGAATTTTTGAATTTAACACTGAGGAGGTTTTACCTGCCTACAATTCTTGAATCTATTGAGTCATGATAAACATTAATCATAGGTTTTCCATGATAATTTTCTTATATTTCTACTTTGGTAATGAAGATTGAAACTATGATTGCACCATTGGTCTCAACCACTTCCCTGGGCTTAATACCAGTCAGGTATTCCAAATGTTGGTGTACATCTGGCATAGAATTCTCTAAGTCATGCATATTTTTGAAAATAATCTTAACAAAGAAATGATGACCAAAGGTAATGGAAAATCATTTAAATGTTCATAAGGAAGTCCATGTTCATACTGGCAGGTGGTATGCATATCTTCCTTAAATACTTATATATTTCTGGCCTGATGAACATATTTGCCTGATAATATTTCACGATGTGATTGTGACTGTACAATGAAAATTGTTTTGTCTACTTATAACAATAAAAAAACTTTTATTGTTTGAACAATGGCACATCGATTTTAATTGTACCTGAAGGTATTTGCAAGGTATCCCTTCATATTTTACTTGCCTGACATTAAGCATGTATCTTTGTTAGGATACATCTCATGAAATAACTCTTTGTGTTTTATTTATATTCATTCCTTCACATATATTGAAATGGAGATCAAAAAGACATTAGAGAAATTGGAAGTGCCCTGATTGAACACAAATGACTTTTGCAAAAGCCTAACTGGTATGTATCAGAAGATGCCATTGAAATATAGGGAATTTGGGGAAAAAGTCATTATGGCTAGTGGCTATTACACATCCTTAAGGACGTCACAGTTTCAAATTCCAATATGTTTGCGAATTGATTTCTTCTTTCAGCTGTTATCAAGAAAAGGTCTATTAAATACAGGTAATACATTCTAGGTATGGGAAGCTATAAGAATTACCTGCCCCTTTATATCTATTTTTGATTGATTTACTATATAATAAACACCTATATTGAGGCTTTCTGTCTGTCTTGCTCTCGGTAGTAGTTTGAGAAAACCACAGGAGGTGTGGCATTATATGACAATATGGTATAATTTTCCCTTCACAATCCTTAAATTTCTGACAACAGTTTTATATGTACAGATATGGTATCATATACCTCAATGTCATCTTCTAAGACACAAGTTTTACATTATTTTATATATGTTACTCAACGTAAAATAATTCCTAGCTAAAGATACATTTATTAAGATACACACACACACATATTATCAAGCAAGTACTTCATTCCTTGCTTCATAAATTTCCTTAATGAGTAACGAATTCTGCACCCTAGTCACCTTGTTTCAGGGGCTGAAATATTACAATCAAGTATTTGTGGGAAGTTGCGGGGTGGGCTTGAATATTTGTAGGAAAGAGAATAATTATTTCCCTACCACAAAGAAACCTTCAAAATAAGAGTGATATAAAGCAATTCAATGTAGGTATAAACATTCGGATAGTACCCCAACGGCACCCTTCTGTTGAAATATATCAGAATTCCATTGAATTTTATGATGAAAACCATAGTACTCAGAAATGGAATCTTCCCTTCTATCTTTGGGCCAGACGGGAGCATTTCACTTGACATAGACTGGCTTGCTGATGAAGGACCTGAGATCATGAAAAGGAAATTTATTATGTCAGTACAACAATAATTAGCAGCCCACATAGAGGTGACAGTGGATGTGACCAGTGCTAATAACATGTCTATTTGATGGAAGGGCTTCCTGCGATCTTTGTTGGGTTTACTTATCTTTCACATACATCTTAATGTGGCCACATCGATTATTAATCTTCCCAAGTACACCCATTTATGTTATTCATTTTCCGCTTGCATGTAAACAGTACATATTTACAGAGCTTTTCTGAACCTTAGATGTTGTCCCCTAAAAGTTCATTCTCACATCCTATTTACTGGTTTTCTTTGAAAGTCTAGGCCAGTATACTCTAAATTATAGTATTGAATCTATCATGGAATTATAGCAACACTAACTAAATTGCTATCCCGATTTTCTGTCAGCTCCCCAAATTTAAGCATGAATCTTTCCGAGGAGGCTCTTTAGAAATATTTCCAAGCAGGTATTTATAGTTGGCAGATAAATATTAAATTATACTTGGAAAAATGATATTATCGGCACAGGAGCTTTCCCATATCTGTAAATTTTCAGTATGTTCCTGAGAATTTTCAGGCATAATTATCGCTGTAATCCATAATGTAGAAATATTCTACTAAATTTAGCAAAATATTCAATTGAAACCAATTTTTATTAAAAATTTGTAAAGGTCGTCTTCATATTTCTGTAATTTGGCTGTTTATCTTTCATGTGCTATGCATTAATAGCACTGGATTAATAGAGCAATTATGACTGAAATTCAAGTTCAAAATGTACACTGAATAAATATTGGCAAAACTTCATATCACAAACAAGATTTCAAATAATATAGTACCTATTTTTATTATTTCCTGAAATAATATTTCTTTTTCTTCATATCAACATAGTTTCTAAATATTGACCTAGAAGAGACTTAGCATGGCCTTTGATTTGAGGAAAACAGGAAAGTAAACATCTTATGCAATAATCAGTCTTAGTATGCTGAAACAACTCTGGAAATAGGAGTAGTGAAGGCAAACACATTTTCCGGCAATCATATCGGAAATAAAGTGGAAGGTTAAAAAAAAAGGGGGGCACAAGAAACCTTAATGAAGAACAAATAATTTAGGGTTAATACTGACTGAGGATACTGACTGATACTGGTACTTACAATCACCTGATGAGTGAAAAACTACATTATTAGCAATAACCAAAAACTCATTGGCAATTCTAAAAAAGAAATCATATTTCATGTATAAACATAATATGAGAAACAACTCCCCAAAAATCTGTGTTACTTAAACATAGGAAAATGGGTAACATTTTAAATTACCTCTACTATTTTTTAATTAAGTTATTTATTCATTCAATAAATATATTTCATGGGAATGTGTAATGATTAACTGAATGTCTTCTAATAAGATCTACATTCCATGCAGTACAATCTTTTTCAACATATGCCTCCTCAGTTGCAAAAAGAAAGTCTGTGTTATATTAATTAGGGAAGCACCAATATACCCTTTATTCTCATGTGATTAACCCAAACATACATATGTGCAATTTGGCACATTGCAATTATGTTTAAAATAAATCAATTTTTGCATGATTCCTGCCTAGACTCCTCACTTATTATCATGCAGTTAGGATAAATATTAACTTCTCAAACATATAGAGAGTTGACAAACATTGATACTCCCTTTCCCTAGAGTTCTGATGATACTGGTAAGTTAAAACAGCATTTATCAAAAATCAGTCTTTAGAAAGTGTTCAATTGCAATATTCAGGGCTGGGAATGTGGCTCAGTGGTAGAGCACTTGCCTTCATGCCTGAGCCCTGAGTTCGATTCCCCAGCACCCACATAAGCAAAAAGAAAAAAGCCAGAAGTGGTGCTAGAGCTCAAGTGGTAGGGGGCTAGTCTTGAGCTGAAGAGCTGAGGGACAGTGCCCAGAGTTCAGGCACCACGACCAGACCACAATGCCCCCCCCCAAATTGCAATATTCACATAGACATATTAATATATTTATGAAAATTCAAGTAATTCTACATCATTCTATATTTTTCCCTACTATCACTAAGTACTGTGATTGTTATTACTTTACAAAATTTTTCATGTTTCACACTTGAAATGGAGACCAAGCGATTCTCTCATTAAATATAGGGGCAGTGTTTAGCATGACACATCTTTTGTAATTATGTTGAAGATTTTGGATCATATTATTTCCAATTTTTTTGAATATTCGTATACTTGTAGAATGATTTCCTCTTAGTCTTCTCATCCAAGAACACAGATCGCTTCACAGTGATGTGCAAAAGCTTAGGAAATAATCAAATGAGTACAGAAGTCACATAAAATCAAAAATAAAATACTTCCAAAGATAGCAAAGTTGTATTGTATTTCTTCATTACATCTTGAGTTTTGAAAGTCTGTAATTCCTGATAGTAGATTTTGTTTTATCAATGTGATGTATTTCCAAGAGTTTTCTAAAACTATTTTTAGTACCAAATAAATCATTAAAAAGTTCATGTTCTACACAAATTTAATATGGATATGTATTCTCCACTCAAGGATGCACACTGATAATGTAATGAGAACTTTCAACACATTTTTAGACATGAAAGCACTACTGCCAGAGCTTTGACATAATCATTCTATCAAAGGTGATCACTGAGTAAATGGGTGAAAATTGTATGATAGCTTTAGATTACAGTAGTTACTCATAGCAAAATAAGACCTACAAATACGGAGAACACATGTCAAATTTTTAAAATGTGTGATTTGTTTAAAAACTCTATTGAACCTAGCAATACATATAATTGTACTATCAGGTGAAACTCATAATTTTAGAAAATATTCTACAACCCAATACAACTGTGGGCAAGTTGCACTTCCAGCTGCCCACACCACACAAAACAGTGGTATACTAAGCAAAGTTCCTCAGAAGTTCTTTGCCCACTATGAATCGCAATTTTAACACTATCTCTAAATTACTTCTTTTTATTTTCTTACCATTTGAATGAATTACTGCTTACATTGAAGTTGATAAGCTGCACCTACTTGTGGATCCACATTGCACTATAATGAAAGTGGGTTTTTTGTTATTTGTTTTTCTGTTTGCCTTAGGGCACATTCCTTTTGAAACCACAATTTAATCTTCTCCTTGCATAATATTTGCTTTTTATTTCAAATCAGAATGCATTTGACTAGAACGTTTGAGGGGATTAAGTCTTTCTGAATATTAATAAATATGAAGTTAACATTAAACTTGAGTTCAATAGCTTTTCATTTTTCTGCATGAATCAAATTCTACCTTTGAGAAGAGTAAAGAAGATTATCATTCTTTATCAGTTTGGTCGACAATATTTAGTAGTTATTACAGTTTAATTGCAAACAGTATATTGTTTAAGTCTACTTTTTATGTCCTTCTCATATTTTCAGTATCGATCAGGAAACACTAATTTCCTTGGAAACTTAAAAAGAACAAAAATCTCACAATGCAATAATAGTCACATGTGGTAAAGCTGTCTTTACTTCATTCAGATTAGTAGGGCATTTCAATAACATAATCAAATTTTTTTTCTGGTTTATTTTTTGTCTCTCTCTTTAAATCGTTTTCTTCAAAAGATGCTGGAAAGAGAAAATACAAGGAGGACTAAAGAACGTTTTTGGCAGAAGATGATTATGTTCTAGAAGGATCTTTTTTGTGAAACTCCTAATAAAAATATTGATGACTAAAGAAACTAAACAAGAAAAAATAATATCTAAATATTGATTTATTGTGGCTTTACAGACCAGAGAATGTGTAGAGATGTCTAGGCAGAACTATTTACAAAGAATCAGTAGTTGCTGTGAAGATGAAGTGTGACACATCCATTCACATTATTCCTCTACTGAATATTCACTTTTCTATTATAGCGAATCGGAGTCTACCAATGCATACTAAAAGGAAATGGGACTTGGTTGTCCCAGTCCAGGACGGAAGTCAGCACTTCCGTTGCCATATGTGGAAATGTGACTAAGTTCTGTCAGTTCGTAAAACGGAAGTGAGGTTTATGAGCTACATCACAATAATGGTGACCCCACCTAGAAAAGTCATGATACAGAAGTAGCTGTTGCTGTGGAAAACTAACTAGTGGGACATCGTCCGTCGTGTGGAGGATGAGATCCTGAATTGTTTGGTGAATCCAGTTAGCTGAAGGACACAGATAACAGTCCCTTGCCTTCTCTTCTTTCTTTTAAGTCTTAGACAGGTAAATCATCTATTTGGCTCATGTATGTGATTGGAACTTTTCTTGCTTTCTACCCCTGACATCCCAAATGTAGTTCTAATACTTTTCTCCAACTGGGCCGGATTGTTCCATGGGTCAAAGAATGAAAATTCTTACTTCCTTAGACTTCGGAAAATAGCTATTTCTAATCTGGAGAACTTGAAATTCACATTTATGTGCTGCAAAACAATCATATGTTTAATGTCTTTTGGCTCTATTTCAAAGCCACTAAACACTGCACAATTGAAATTCACTACCCATTAAACCAAAGCCCAATCTCAAACATTGACTAACGAGTCTCAATGATTCCTTTGCTTTGCAATACATATCTTCTCTAGGAAGCAGTTACTCGAATAATACTCCATACTGATCTTATAATCTCAATAGGACATCACAATATATCTATGAAAATAGCAAATCCTCATTCACATAAGTGCATATTTTCAATAGGTATTAGATATTTGTACATTGGAATTTGGAGATTGTTAATTCAGACATCCATAATTAGAAGACCTTTTCCAAATTTGCTTAAAAGTCGTCATGATGCATCATCCTCTGATTTGATAAGGTAGAAAGGCCTGAAAAATACAAAATATTTTGAGTTCAAAAATTATACATTTCTATAGTGTGTTATAAACTGTGAAGTAGACAGTGATATCCATACATTACAATTCAAGTTTGTCTAGCAACAAGAAGTATTAGAGATGAATAGGTTTTACCCATTTTTTTTTCATATCGCTGAAGAACCACATTTATGCTGTGGTTTTGATGTATTTTGTCATGTTTTCTCTCAGAATTTTTTTTTTATCCACAGGACTTGCTGATATTTATCTGCCTGTCACAATGGAAAAAGGTGAACAGTTTACACATTTGTTTGGGAAAATTATCTTAAATGGTCTTATTCACACTATTTTTTTTGGAAAAAAAGAAAATATATTAATGGGAGCTGAGAGAATGGGATAATGAGATTTCTACCGATTGAATCTGAAACATTAGACATTTTGATAATTATAACTGTGACTTTTGTTGTTCTACATTGAAAGTTGAAAACGAATGTAAATGATGGGCATATTCTAGATTGAAATGTAAGAAGCAAATAAGGGGTGCTCAGTGGATATATGCTCTCCGGAGGTAAAACAAGCTAACAGCTCCTCTTGACCTCAATGAATAATTTTTTAACTAGAATATTTATTTTTCATAATGCTAAAAAGTAACAACTCCCTACTAGAAACTGAGAATACATCAGAAATTAAATTCCAGAGTATAGTCTATGTCATATTTTGAATCTATATTCTCCAAATACGGATTCCTAAGTTAAGGTAGAGTTCATAAGGGAATAACTTTGAAGACTTGGCATGATCCCAATACACTGATTTTCCCGAGGTATTTTTCTCTTTCAGAGGAATGTGTGGATCCTGAGAGGTTATTGCAGTGTCCCTATGTTAAAAATCACAAAATCAGATCGTGCAAATTCCCATATCATCTTGTGAAATGTAGAAAGGTAATGTTTCATTAGAACATGTTGATATTACGTAATTACTTTAGTTCATAGATCAATTTGCATATTGTTTTTAAGATAAATTGTGGGAAATGTACGAGAAAGATATGAAAGACTGTGGGTACAAATGTAATAGATTTTTTTTATTTCTTCTGAAATCGCTTCAGCATGTAATGGAAAGTAAGGCAATTGAAGCCCAACTCGGTTATTTCTGGAGATGTATATCTCGATCTCTATTCAAACCAGAACAAAGGCAAGATGTGTGCAATTACGTTAAACTGTGTGTGCCATATTTCACAAAACATAGAGGTGGTTTCCTTTTCCTCCCCATTGCCTAATGGCCAAAATGTAAATTAATTTTATTCTTAAACCTTATTTTGTTAAAACAGCCACTGTATTATCATATAGCCTAGAATTCAGTTTGGATAATTTAGTTATGATACCATGGTTATAAACTGTTAACATGGGTGATGTATTGTGTCTCTTCTCTTTATTTAGGGTATTGATTAAAAACTTGCTTTTAGTTTCATCAAAAATTTCACAAAATTTGAAGATTCACAGAACTGTGGGTAGAAAATTATTTTTTTCTTCATGTAAAACTGTTATAATAAATTCCAGATCAAATGGGGCAATGTCATTCTTTCTGATGGAGGCATAGAATTCCACTGAGTATAAATCTATTTTCTTGATCCATTCATTTACGGAGGGGCATCTGGGTTGCTTCCATATCTTAGGTAGGTTTAATAATGCTGCAATAAATTTAGCTGTGCTGGTAGGTTTAGTGTGGTCTTCTTTGTTATCATTTGGGTAAATGCTCCAAAGTGGGATTGCTGGGTTATAGGAGAGCTGTATGTGGAGTCTTTTCATGAAACACCATGCTACTTTCCAAAGTGGTTGAACAAGTTCACACTCACAATGACAATGCAGTAGGATTCCATTCTGGCCACATCCCCTCCTGCATCTGTTGTTATGAGAGTTCTTGAGTAGAGCCATTCTATGTGAGATGAGGTGGAATGTCAATGTTCTTTTGATTTGCACTTATTTGATTGCTAGATGTGTTGAGCATTTCTTCAGTATCTAGTGGCCATCCTTCTTTTCTCTCCAGAGAGGTTTCTCTTTAATCTTTAGCTGACTTAATTATTGGGCAGTTTTTTCTTTGAGTAGTTGTGGTTGGGGGATTTAATTTTTTGAGTTCAAGGTATATTTTAGATATGAGACCCTTGTCAGTTGTATGGCTAGTGAAGACCTTGTCCTAATCTGTGGGCTTTGTATTGATATTGCTAGGTATGTCCTTTGCCATGCAGAAGCTCTGCAGCTTCATGCAATCCTATTTTCCAAACTTTCTTTGATTGTCTTTCTGAATCTCTATTAATCAAATTTCAGCCTGTGCCAAGGAGACCTAAGGGTTCTCCTATTCCATCCTGTATGGTGTCAGGATGTCTGTTTTAACTCAAAGGCCTTTAATCTATTTGGAGTTGATTCTGATGCAGATTGATACATGAGGATCTAGCTTTAGTTTTCTACAGGTCATTAATCAGTTTTGTCAGCACCACTTACTGAAAAGGCTAACTTTCTACCATTCTATTTTTTTAGCTCCCTTATGGAAATATGTAGCAATAGGACTGTGGGTTGATTTCTAGGTTTTCAATTCTATTGCATGGATCCCTTGGTCTCTTGTTCCAGTACCAAGCTGTTTTAATTACTATGGCTTTTCAGTAGAGTTTGAAATTTGGTATTGATATTCCTCCAGGACTATTCTTTCTATTGAGGAGTGTTTTTGCTATTTGGGATCTTTTATTGTTCCATATGAATTTTTGGATTGTTTCTTCCATTTCCTGAAAAATGAGGTTGGAATATTGATACCCACCTTCTTGAATTTCTAGATCGCTTTGGGAAGTATTGCCATTTTCAGGATTTATTCCTTCCTATCCAGTAACATGGGCGTTTTTTCCAATTTCTAAGTTCTGTTTAGATTTCCTTTTTCAGATTTTTAAAGATTTAATCATAGAGGACCTTCACTTCTTCGGTTAAGTTAATTCTTAGGTATTTTAATTTTTGTGGGGCTATTAGGAACGGAGTTGCTTTCCTGATTTCAGGCACGCCTTTCTCATTATTGGCATTCATAAAAGCCATTTATTTTTGAGTGTGAATTTTATACCCTGCTACTTTGCCAAAATTTCTAATGAGCTCGAGTCATTTGCGAGAGGAGTCCATGGGATTTTGTAAATACAAGATCATGTGCTCTGGAAAGAGGGAGTGTTTTACTTCATTTTATGGTATTTGTTTCCCCTTTATGTTTCCATCTTGACTTAGTGCTGTTGTTAAGCATTGTAGTGCTAAATTGAAGAGAAGTGGAGAGAATGGACATCCTTGTCTCCTTTCTGAGTTAGAGGGAATGGCTTTAATTTTTCATCGTTGTGTACAAGGCGGGCTGTAGGTTTGTCTTAGTGTTGGATCTGGTCATGGCTTTTTCCGCATCTATTGATGTAACCATATGGGACATATCCTTGCTCTTGTTGATGTGGTGAATTATAGTAATTGATTTCTGTATATTGAACTAATTGATTTGTGTATATTTGCATCCCTGAAATGCATCCAGTTTGATGGTTTTGTATGATTTTTGGATGAATTGTTGAATTTGACTGACCAAAATATTGCTGAGTAGTTTTAGTTAGAAGTTTTTGAAAGAAATGGGTCCTTAATTCCCTTTCTTTAATGAAGCCATGCCACATTTTGGGATTGAAGCTTATGATGGCTTCATACAAAGAGTATGGTAATCAAATTTTCATTCAATTTCATTGAAGATTTCAAGGAGTACTGGTGTAAGTTCTGCTTTGAAGGCCTTGTAGAATTCTATTGAAAATCCGTTCCGTCCTTGGCTTTTCTTAGATGGGTGGTCTCTTATTGCTGTTCCTATTTAGATTCTTGAAATGGGGCTGTCAAGTTGGTTTAACTCACCTTGGTTTAGTTTTGGCATGTCGAAATTTTATAGGAAATAGTCCATTTCTATAGTCCATTTCTTTCTGATTCCAAATTTTTTTAGCACAACAATTTGAGATGTATTCCCTTATAATGTTCTGAATCCTGGTTCTTCGTGTGGTAATGTTTCCATTTTCCTCTCTGTTTATGTGGGTGTGGTCTCTTCTTTTTCTGATAAGATTTGCTAAAACTGTCAATTTTTTAAATTTTTTCAAAGAAACAACCCTGTATTTTTATTCTTTCTATTTTAAAAAAAATTCCAATTCTTCTAATTCTGATTTATTTTAATGACTTCTTTCCATCTACTGATTGGGTTTATCTTCCCACTCTTTTTCAGGAAGGTTCAGATGTCTCAATTAATCATTGGTTTCAGATAACTCCATTTGTTCTTGATGGAACTCAGAGCTGTAAACTTGCCTCTGAGTACTGCTTTTGCTGTGTCCTAGAGGAGCTGGGAATTTGTATGGTCATTTTTGTTGACTATCATGAGTATTTTAATTTCTTTTCTAATCTTTTCCATGACCCACTTGTGATAGAGCAGTGTATTGTTTAGCCTCCATGTGTTATATGATTTTGTTTGTTGGTTTTTGGTACTGAGTTCTAATTTTATTCCCTTGCAGTCTGAGAGAATGCAGGGTATAATTTTTACCTCTCCTCAATTTTAAATTGTAATCTATTTTATCATAGGATTGCAACTCCTGCCTGTTTATGTGGGCTCTGTGCTTGGTAAATTTTAATCCATCCTCTCACTTTCAAAATATGCTTCTCCTCATGGGCAAGGTGTAATTCTTGGAGGCAGCAGATAGAATGGTCTTGTTTTTTAATCGATCTAGACACTCTATATTGCTGAATTGGAGAGTTAAGTCCATTAATATTAAGAGTTAGGACTGAGAGATGTTTGGTAGTTCCTGCCATGTTATTCATCTTCTTGGGTGCCATAACAACTGGCTTCTTCCTATGGTTCTTGGATTCTCAGTTTGGGTGCAGTTTCTTGGCCTTTATTGTGGTCTTTTTTTTTTCTATTTTTACGACATAGTTTTATCTTTTGTAGGTCTCGTTTGGTGGAAATATGTGGTTTTCATTTTTCTTTGATATGGAGGGTTTGTTTATTTTTCAGAGGGGTTGGGGTCCAGTCCTGGGACTGAACTCTGGGCCTGGGCGGTCTCCTTCAGCTCTTCAGCTCAAAGCTAGTGCTATACCACTTGAGCCACAGCACCGCTTCTGGCTTTTTTCTCTTTTTGCTTATGTGGTGCTGAAAAATCGAACACAGAGCCTCAAGCATGCAAGGCAAGTGCTTTACCACTGACCCACTTTCCCTGTCTCCTATAGAGGGTTTTTATTTGACCTTTGCTTATGAAGGAGATTTTTGGTGGATACAGTATGCTTGTTGATAGTTGTTTGTCTTTATAACATGGCATACATCATTCCTGGCTCTTCTTGTTAATTGTCTCTGCTGAGAAATCTGGTTTTTTTAATTGGTTTCCCTTCTGAGATGATTGATCTTTTCTCCTTTACAATTTTTAGGATCCATTTCCTTGGTCTGAATTGGTCCTGTGCACATTATAATGTGACGGTGAAATTTCCTGTTCTTGTCTGTCCTATTTGGGGTTATACAAGTTTCTTGTGTCTTAATAGGCCATTATTTTTGCATTTTTGGGAATTCTCTGTTAGGATCCTCTTAAATTTCTTAGATTATTAACTTCTGTCTCTACTTGTTCCTCTACACCTTTTACCTGTGATTAGGCCTTCTAATGCTGTCTTCCAAATGTGGAATAAATCTCTCTTGGGTTTGTCTTGGATAGTTGTATGTTTTTCACTCTATTATCTAGGCTGTCTTCAATCTCTGAGATTCGATCTTCTGCATAGTCGAACATACTGTCAAGAATTTCTACTTTGTTTCTTATTGCCTTTCTTCTAACTGGTTTACTTTAATAGCGTCAAATTCTTTGTTGGAGCTTTGGTTTACATCTTGTATGAACTTCTTTACTTCCTTAACTTGGTGTTCTGTGTTTACTCTCAAATCAATTAGTTGATAGGTTATTCTTTCTTTGGACTCCCATTCCTTCAGCACTCCATTTGTGGTTTCCCTGGATTCCTTCAGCTGTCTCTTTATGGATTCTGTGAATGCCTCCATTGATATTTATCTATTCTCATCCAACTCCTACAATTCCTCTATTGCCCTTTGATTAGCTTCCTCTCACCACACAATTCCTGTGTTTCTCTTTACCTGTTCTTAGACTGCTCATGCAATCCCTGTCTTTCTTTTGCACTGTCCTCAGCCTACTCATGCAATACCTACATTTCTATTTGTCTGTTCTCAGCCTTCTTACAAACTTCCTATATTAACCTTTGAGTAGATTCCTAACGCTCTTGAGATTCCTGTATTAAACCTTGGTATGAATCCTCTTGTTCCCTATAAAACTCACACTGAGTCCATTGCAGATTTTCTATATTTTCACAGGATGAGAGGATGGGAGAAATAAGAAGAAAATGAAAAGTAAAAATTAAAATTGCTAAAATTGGAATACTTGAAAGTTATATATGTATAAAAACATAATGTGAGTATTAAAAAGTTAAGACTAAGAGGTTGTGAATTGAGTAATACATTTCTGGATTAAGTATGTACACAATGTGGGATAAGGTGGAATAATTCACAATGGGTATATATTTATGGATAAATACAATGCAATTATCTCATGTGAAAAATGAAGTATGAAAAATATGAATCAAAAGAGAAAAAAAAGAATAAAAGAACCAAAAGGTCAAAAGAGGTTAAAACATAAATGCATACACAAAAATACACTTAAAATAAAAATTATGTCTGTTGTGGGGGGGCGGGTGTAGCAGGGAGGATTCGGTTGGGGGGAGCGGGAGGGCGGAATGGAAGGGATGGGAAGAGGAAACAAAGGAGGAAGCTACAATGCTTGATAAGAAATGTACTCATTATTTTGCCCATGTAATTGTAACGCGTCTGTACAATATTTCATTATAAAAAATAAAAATATAAAAATAAAAACTATGAGAGTAAAATAATACAAAACATTTCTGAAAGACATTCACTGTATTTGATGTTGGCATAATTGGTATAGAGGGAAAAAAATCAAATCGTTTAACTAGGAATACAGGCAGACTCATTGAAATAATGTGATGTACAAGTTGTTATGACAAACACGAACTTTACAATTTTGGTGGGGGGTAGGAAGATTGTGGGGGGTTGTGGGGAGAATGGGAAGGGATAGGAAGGGGAAACCAAGGAGGAGGCTACAATGTTTGATAAGAAATGTACTCATTATCTTGCCTAGGTAATAGTAACCCCTCTGAACAATATTTTCACAACAAAAAAATAATAAAATAGAAATACAAAAATAAAAAAAATGATTGATAAAGTGTCCTTTGAATTTTGGGGATGAGTGTGAGGGGAAATCTTGTATCTCGCCTGTGTCTGTAACCAGTCTCTTTATGCAGTCTCTAGTCTGCTTATGGTGTTTACTTTACTATTGCTTGATTGGTGTCTTAAGTCATTTTATTTGAGCAGTCACAAAAATGCTCTGAATGTTGAATGAATTTATTGCTTTCTTCCCAGGCTAGTTGAATGGGAAGGAGATCGACTTTTAGTATGTCAAATGAGTGAGATGCCTGTTTCCTCTAGCTTGGAGTTGATGTGATAAGGCTATGTTCTGGGTAGGGTTAAGACCTAGGAGCAATGACAGCTTTTCCCTGAGAGCTACCTCCTAAAACACTCACAGAGTCCAGCCTGGTGCCATTCTCAGTGTTTAGGTTGACTGAGTTTCAATTATGTGTCTAGGATGCAATGGGGAAGGGCATATTCTGGCTCTGTATACCCAGTTAAGATGGTCACTTTTCATGGGGTGGAGCTTCTCTGCCTAGGCAGGGTGACTTTCCCTTGTGTGGAGTTAAGCCTGTTCAGGTCAGGTTCCTGTAACCAGCTGAATGGCTCTATTTTTAAGTTCTTCCAAGGCCTGGAGCTAGCTGCTCGGCCAGGCCTTTGTATCAAAGATGGAGAGCTCTGGTGGTGGGGAGGGGCAGTCTTTCCACAGCTGCTCTCTGAGAATGAGTGAGGTGTCAGGGTTCTACTCATGCCATATTCTTGGTTTCTGGACCATCCAGGGTCTTTGATCCTTAGGATGAAGATTTCTGCTCCCTGTCAGTTCTTGCTGATTGTGAGTAGGGTCTGGCACCTATGTCTCAGACTCTGTCGATTAATATGTTGCCTATGGCCACCACATCCACCAAAGCCTCTGCACCCGCACCTACCAGCAAGTGCTCAGGTCTGTCTCCTTGATGGATTTCCCTCTCTAGCCAAAATCTCTAGACTGTGAGGTTTCACTTAGTGTGATTCTCTAGCCCAGATATGTTCTCTGGAACACTAAAAGTGCTTTGTATTCAAGAGTAGATTTTCCTCCAGCTTCTCTTCCGTGATCTTCCATAGGTTTTCTGAAAGTAGGGGTTATACTGTGGGGGAGCAATATACAATGGAACAAAAAATCATGTGGTACCTTTGAAAGAATATGTTTGAAGTATAGCAAGAAAGAAAAATAAAACACTTCTGTCCTTTTCTTGAGGTTCCTTTTTCTTAACATTGTCTTATCAGACCTTTTCTGCTTGTCTAGACACATACTAGTTATTACAAGTCAGGAAACCATGGGATCTATGTTCCTTTGGGCCTGGCTTACTTCACTTGATATAAATTTTCTCTGTCTTCCCATTTGCTAACAAAATGGCCAATTGCATTCATTCTGATGGAGACATCAAGCACTTTTGCCTCCTCCTTAGTTTTACCCTATCACCCCTCCCTCCCACCTTCTCAACTACACTCCCAACTTCCCAATACCCCTCCTGTAATTGTAAAGTGCATTTTTTATGGTCCCATATACTTCACTTACGAACATTTCTGCTTTTCCTAAATTTAGACTACTTCTTCTAAATAAGGGAAACAATGGACCTATGTTTCTTTGGGCCTGGCTTGCTTCAATTAACATATTTTTTCTGAATCTTACCATTTACTAACAAATGGAGCAATATCATTCTTTCTGATGGAGGCGTAGAATTCCGTATCTTGGCTATGGTAAACAATTGTGGTAGATTTTCCATGGTCTTCTACGTGATCATTCGTGTTAATGCACAAAAGTGAGATTTCTGGATCATAGAGAAGCTCTACATGTAATCTTTTGAGCAAATTCCATACTGCTTTGGGATACAGGTTGACCCATTCAACTATTATATATACAAGAGGCTATGTTGAAAATGAACTTTACAACTTTAGCTATGGGGACAGGAAAGGGCAGGAGGGGTTTGAATGATGGGGAAAGAAGGGGTCATACGGGAAAACAAAGGAGGTGGTAACAATGATCTATAGGAAATGTACTTATTCACAAAATTCTAACTTCTCTGTACAGTATTTTTACAATAAAAATACGTATTAAAAAACCAGGATGAGTAGGCAGAGTAGCCATACCCTGGTGTCAAGCCCATGGTAGGCATCCTGCCCAAAGACATCGAAAAAGAGAAAATTTGAAAATATTTCTTCATATTTGAACTTTTGTTACACAGAATCACCCTGATATTGCTGCCAGATTGGCTACTTGTCCCTTTAATGCTCGCCACCTGATTCCACGAGATCAACTCAGTGAACATATTGCAACTTGTATGGACAAAACTCATGTATGTAAGCCTTATAACTAAAACTAACCAAAATCAATGTAGGCCATTTTCACCTGAATCCTACTCTGAATGTTGATTTCTTTTCATTTGTAGATAACATCAAATGGAATGAGAAGCAAGACAAGAGTTCTAAAAATACATGGCCATATGTTTCCTCTGAGGAAGACTGGGATAAAGGTACAAAGCTTGTTGATTTCGGGGCTGGGAAGGTGGCTCAGTGGTAGAGGGCTTGCCTTGCATGCATGAGGCCCTGGGTTCAATTCCTCAGCACCATATAAGCAGAAAACAAAAGCTGGAAGTGGTGCTATAGCTCAAATGGTAGAGCGCTAGCCTTGAGCTGAAGAGCTGAGGGACAGCGCCCAGGCCTAGAGATCAGGCCCCACGACCGGATTCCCTCCCCATCCCAAAATTAAAGCTTGTTGATTTTTCTGCATTTTCCATTATTGAATTACAACTTACCTTGTGATGTTGTATGATTTCTTCCTTTAGGTGTGAAATTAAAATCTATGTTCAACTTGCATTGTCTTTTTTACTAATATCAATAACATATATGAAGATATGCAGTCATAAATGATTAAAACCAATGTGAAATGTTTAAATGATTTGTTTTTGCACATGGCTAAGAACTCATTCTTTTCAATGTTTATTATCCAGCTAAATGTTTCTCATAAGGCTCTTAAGGCCATCACCTTGTTGTTTTTCTATATCAATAATGTTATAATGTTAGATCCAATCTAATCTAGCACCCAAATCAAGTATGCATGTCTATCTTTGGCAGAATCCTTGGAAAATCCTAGCCCAACTTTTGTTTGGGGCACAATCAAACCCTCTGGCAACAACAGGTAAAGAAAATGCTGTTTTTTAATGACACACTATTGTCTGTCAAAATTCAAAGTGAAGAAACAGGATAAACGAATAACAAAGTATATACCCATGTATTTTGTTCAGTACAAATAAAGTTTGTATTACTCTCTGACTGGTGATCCTGTGATTGGTGGCAAGAGTGAAGGATAGTGTACCTAGAACCGCTCAGAATATAACCCAATTTACATCAAATCCGAATTATTTTATGAATGATCTTCTCATTCTCTTATAATCAAGTTAAATCAGCAAAGCCATACATAACCGTATTGTGTTGGACCAATCTTTTTTGTCTCCATTTCGTGGTTTCAAGATTCACTCATCACATCAATTATGATAGTGTGAATGACAGTATCTTCACCTGTTAATTGATAAATGTATGGACTTAAGGGTGGGCTACCATGTCTTCCTTCTGAAATTGATTAATGAATATAGGACTGACTTACTATAAAATATTTGAGATTCTTGAGATGCGTTACAATTGCCACTTTGCAAAGTACATATTAATAAAAAGTGTTTTGAACTATTTTACGCAATAATTTGTACATGGATTTCAAATTTCTCATTCCTGAATAAAGTTTGAATATATATTGGATATGTTATAGATTGGAATTCAAAATTAGATGTGTAATTACAAAGGTTTTGCTCTCTTAGTATTTACGAGATTGTTTAAAAAATTGTAATTGCTGGAATAAACGTCCTTCTAGACTCACTAAATAAATTGTATATTTCACTTTATGGAATGTGAAACATTTTCACTCTGACATCCTAAGGTTGAAAATACAAGAAACATTGAACAGTAATGGGTTTGCTTGGAATTTTTCATAAGCATTTATTTAACTCAGAATCATGTAATTTGTCTTGTTTGCAAAATGTGACCTCATCCTTTTTATAAATGAGACAATAGATTCAAATTGCATTGATATTGTCAAGTACTTTCTTCTGTTCAGTACATTAAAAAAACAAGCTTATTCACCATAAGACTAAGGTGAATTTATGTGAGCATGTCATCACAAGAGGGCCTCTAAAAAGGCAGTAAGCATACTAAGAATTTGTATTTAAACGTCTGTTCTATGTCAAATGTATTACAATATTATGTAAAGGATGAATTGGCAGTTTATATAATGAAGAAAGTGCTGTGGAAGTGTAATGGAAATAGATAAATTCACGTTTGCATCTGGTGACAATTTTCTAATTCATGGAGATTATAGAGAAGACTAAAACTCATCCTGTTGACAAACTGAACAGATCAATTTAGTAATTGAACAACAGAATACATTTATTCTTGTGGTTAGGGAGTTTGTCATCTGCTGTCATGCAGAGGAAAAGGATTATGCCTTGAAATTATTTTTGCACAGAAAATCACACTTGAGACAGGCCAGGTGATAATGTTTTTAATTCTAGCATCTCACGCATTTGACACATAAGGATCCAATTACAGATTAATAAAGATGAGGATTTTTTTCAGATTTATTTCTGGAAGTAATCTCTCAAAATCAAATACCTTAGAGAACGTTATCCTTAAGGAAAACCATAGTTACTCAGACCTGCAGTGTGCATGAATGTTGGGAACATACAAACTCAAAAATCATTAGCGCACTTTTGATAACAAAGAAAAGAAGCCTGGTACAGGTCGCTTAGCAACCTTAGGACGGTGAAATCTGAGAATCAGTTTTCAAAGTAGCCTAACAGGAAGAATTGTCCCGCTCTCATCACAAAATAACCATCTCAAAAATGGATGTGGCACTGTAGATCAAGTGGTAGAACATTAGAGTGGTGAAGAAATCAGGGACTGTGTCCAAGCCCAAAATTAAAGGCCAACGACTAAGAAGAAAAATAACTAAGGACAGGAATGGAATGACATATTCATCAACAATGCCACATATTCACTGGTTTTTCCAAAATGTCTAATTTTTTCCTTCCACATAAGAGCCACTTAAATTTTATTAACTCCATCCGCTTACTATCATGTATTTTCTCTCCAAATTTCATAAAAAAATGTTTGATGTGGCAGTGATATTTATTTACTTCATTGGCTATTAGAACACATAATGTGACCCAATGGGATTACTAATTCTGTTCCCTTATGATACTATTTCTTACTTATTTATTCATAGTTTTTCTGGCATCTAAAAAGTAGATGATACTAAAGACCCTGAGAGAATCTGTGACAATGTAGGAGGCCATGTTACTTGCTGATTTGTCTAAAGATTTATTCAACCCTAGCTTTGTCATTATATATATTTGAGCTGATTTGTGTATGTGATCAGATATTTCTGGTGCCTGTCCATTTGTAGATGCAAGTTTGGTGTCTGTGTGTGTACAAACTGAAATGGAGTATAGCTTCTCCTACTGTTTCAACACCCATAAGTTGATACAGGACGTATATCTATGATTTTTAGAATTTCTCCTGCCTTCTTTTCTTGATTATAATCAATTATGATAAATATTAATCACAGATTATCAAGGATTTTTATGTGTCTTCCTTGGTAAGGGGTATTGAATTCTTGATTGGGCCGTTGATATTCAAGGCTCTTACCTGGGCTTCATCCCAGTGATATATTCCCAATGTTGGTATGTTTCTGGCATAGAATTCTCAGAACCATATTTATTTGAGAAAGCAAGGTTAATGTAGGAATGTTACCCTAAGTTAATGGAAATTTTCTATGTTCATTTCAAAGTCCAATATTTCAGTATTCATTCTGAGAGGTGACATGCATGTGGTTTTTAAAGGTCAATTATTTTTAAAAACTGTGAATATATTTGCCTGATACCACTTCACAATGTGATTGTGACTTCACAATAGCATTTGTTTTGTCTACATATAAGAATGGAAAAGCCGTTTATATATTTGAGTCATTGATTATTTCTTGTCATTGTACCTGTAGGTATTTGCATATTATCCCTTCATATTTTACTTGCATACCCTAAAGCATGTATCTTTTAGTAGATTACAGCTCATGAAGCAATCACTCTTTGTGAATGCATATATTCACAATTATTGAAATGGAGATCAATTTATCATGTTGATTTACATTCACTGCAATAACATTATATAGTGAAAACACTATGGATTTTCTTTTCTATACAATCACATGAACTATTTCTTCCTATTTTCCTGGAGGCATGATACATCCATGAATATTTAACAAGTCCCGTTTCAGAAACTGTGCCAAGACCTGGCTGAGCCGGAATTGGTGGTATTAGAAAAATTTTGATGAACTGGACAATAATCACTCAAGTAGTACAATAACTAGCATCAGACTTCAAATGTTCAATGATGTTTGAATGTGTTGAGACAGGGTATCCATGTGTAATTTGTGAGGTTTTTATATATTGATCAAATTTCAATGGAAATGGAAGTGGAAGCAACCAAGAATTTTAAGAAAATAACAGAGGATGTGCTCTTACTAGTTTTTGAGTATCTCTCCTACTACTAGTGAAGTTATTGTTCATATGTAGAATACAGAAATATATAGTCAAGTATTTTCTATTAAAAGTAAAATAATATTTTTTCTTTTATTTCTTTGCAGGAATCATTCTATGAGCAAACCATGAGTTCAAATCATTTCTCATTGTATCATCTACATCTTACATTTATTGCCATATTGTGATGCTCACTCACCAAATCGATTAATTTTGATTTGTACTACCTTTTCACTCCCTATTCCCCCTTACCTTGAATCCAGAAGTAAACCCTGGTGTTTATGACCTTTTTGGAATTCACCATGTCACTTTCCCAATAGACATGGTAAGGTTCGAATATAGAAACTTCAATAATCAAATCGAAATCTAATTTGTTTCCCAATGGAGAATAAATCATACTTCATTTTTCACTGTCGTAAGTTTGCCTGTGAAAAATCATTTTCCATTTCATATATTGTTATAATTGCAGAGCCTCATACATAACAAAACTGTAATGACATTAGACCTCTTACACAAATCTTACACCAATTATATATTCCATACAGAATGGTCATTAAAATTTCAAGGGGATTTTTCAACCACCATTCTGAAGTATATTCCTTACTATACAATCTTCTCGTCCATCTCAATGATTTCCAAATGTAATCTCATCTAAAGAAGGATTCTGGAGTTCATTCCAAAACCTGTGGCAGAAAAAAAAACAGATTCATGTATGTGTACACAAACTACTATTCAAAGCATATTCTTTTTTTTTTTTTTTTTTTAAATTTAATTTTATTTTATTTGTGAACATACTGTACAGAGGAGTTACAGTTACATGGGCAGGATAATGTGTACATTTCTTACCAAGCATTGCAGCCTCCTCCTTTGTTTATCCTTCACATCCCTTCCCAGCCTCCCCCCTCCCCCCCTAATCCCAATCCTTCTCCTTCCTCCCTCCCCCCAGCCCCCCCCCCCCACCAACATTGTAAAGTTTGTTTTGGACATGACAACTTGTACTTCTCATTGTTGCAACAGGTCCACCTGTATCCTTAAACAACTGGTTTTTCCCCATCTCCTCCACAAGTTATACTGACATCAAATATAGTGAAAGCAAGGGTTATACTATGGGGGAGGGACATACAAAGCAACAAAGAGATAATCTTATAAATGTGTTAGAAACACATGCATGAAAGAAAAAAACATTAAAATACACATCTAAGGGTTCATTTTCCTGACATCACATTATCTGACCTTTTCCGCTTGACTCATACATATACTAGATATTACAAATAAGGGAAACCATGGGACCTACGTTTCTTTGGGCCTGGCTTACTTCACTTAATATAATTTTTTCCAAGTTTTTCCATTTCCTAACAAATGGGGCAATGTCATTCTTTCTGATGGAGGCATAGAATTCCATTGTGTATATATACCACATTTTCTTGATCCATTCATCTACTGAGGGGCATCTGGGTTGGTTCCATATCTTAGCTATGGTAAATAATGCTGCAATAAACATAGTTGTGCTGGTAGCTTTAGTGTGGTCTTGTTTGTAAACATTAGGGTAAATGCCCAAAAGTGGGATTGCTGGGTCATAGGGGAGCTCTATGTGGAGTCTTTTGAGGAACCTCCATACTGCTTTCCAAAGTGGTTGAACAAGTTTACATTCCCACCAACAATGAATTAAGGTTCCTTTCTGTCCACATCCCCTCCAGCATCTGTTGTTGTTAGAGTTCTTGATTTTTGCCGTTCTCACTGGAGTGAGGTGATATCTCAATGTTGTTTTGATTTGCATTTCTTTTATGGCTAGGGATGTTGAACATTTCTTCATGTGTCTATTGGCCATCCTTCTTTCTTCTTCAGAGAAGTTTCTCTTTAAGTCTTTCGCCCACTTATTTATTGGGCAGTTGTTTCTTTGAGGATTTGTTGTTGGGGGGTTTAATTTTTTGAGTTCCAAGTATATTTTAGATATGAGACCCTTGTCCGTTGTATGGCTAGTAAAGATCTTCTCCCAATCCGTGGGCTTTCTATTGATCTTGCTAGCTATGTCATTTGCCCTTCAAAGCATATTCTTTTGAGGGGACAAATTGCAACTTGTGAAGATACCATGATTTTGTGCTAGAAGTGTGATATTTTGAGTGCAAGAGGGTGTACATATTTTGGCAATTACCCAATATATTTCTAAAGTGTTCAAGAAGAATGGAATGTATCTGTCGAGTGTAACACAATTTTATGGAGCCATATTTGATGACTATCTTCATATTCAACTTGGATGTAATTTGCTCCACGTATATAAGTCCCTACATATTTATACTTGACTTGGCATTGTGGTCCAAAACATTTCTGATGCAAAATGGAAGAGTTTTTGAAACATACTTTAGGAAAAATTATTTGTAGGACTCCTGTGCAATAAATAGAGTTGAATCTTTTGGATACAGATGCAGAAGTTAAAGATGTGTGAATGTGGCTCCTATTTATCATGGCGTTGAAATGGGAGAGTATCTGATTATGGCCATATTTTGCACCTAGTGTATAATTTCAAATATTTCTTGGTTTTCCTTCAGATATTGTGAGCAGGTATGTATTTAACATTAATTTGTAAAGGATAGTTTGGAACCTGTATACTCATGGGAACCAGGGCCTTTTCTAGTCTGTAGGGATATGAAGAGAACAGGTCTATCTACACATGTCTGTGTATAGACTGCAACCCAATCTACATACGTATCCATTTGTAAACTTATGACAATTAAAATAAATATATGTACCAATATCATTCTTTTTCGTTAAACTTATTGTCAATGTGATGTACAGAGGGATTATAATTATATATGTAAGGCAGTGAATCTTTTTCTTGTCATATGATATCCTATTCCTCATTTTTCTTACACTTTATTCTGCTTCAAATCTCTCCCCGATGTACCTGATGTAAATGCAATTTTCCACATGTGGCCTTGTGAAGAAATTTATGGCCGTGTTTCCCACGTTGTCCTCTATGAAATTTTTTTTTTTTGGGTTCGATCGTGGGGCCTGAACTCTTGGCTTGGGCGCTATCCTTCAGCTCTTCAGCTCAAGCCTAGCACTCTACCACTTGAGCCACAGTGCCACTTCCGGCTTTTTTCTTTTTGCTTATGTTATGCTGAGCAATTGAACCCAGGGCCTCAAGAATGCAAGGCAAGTGCTCTACCACTGAGCCACCTTCCCAGCCCTTTATGAAAAATTTTTGATTCCCTTTCTTTGCCCTACTCAAATTGAAGTTTTTAAAATACACAGGTTTTCAAACTCAAATATAGTGACAAGAAGGGAGAAATCCTATGAAAACTAAAGAAAATAAAGCAAGAAAAAGAAATCGTGTTGTTTTGTTTTCTTATTTTAACCACCATCGATGATAAAACTCATGTTACTTGGAGTTCATTTTGCTCACCATAAACTACTTGTTCATATATATCTAGCAATTAAGCACTTGCATTCCTCTTCTAGGATGAGATTGGATATACACCCATTAAGACACAAAGAGAAAGTAGGGCACCTATATTTTAAATGTCACTGCTAATGACTTCATTGGGTAAGTTTAAATAGCAGGAGGATAAACGCAGTGAAGCGAAATAGCAATATTCAATAAATAGTGTTGTAATGCTCGTTAAATGCCTATAACAAAGTGAGATTATAAATCACTCTGTGTCAAAACAATTTCCAAACGAATCAGACTTTTAGGTTAAAAAATTACTCAGAATGGCGGGCTGGAAAATTGGCTCAGTGGTAGAGCGCTTGCTTTGTATGCATGAGGCCCTGGGTTGGATTCCTTAGCATCACATAAGCAAAAAGAAAATCAGTCGGAAGTGGTGCTGTGGCTCAAGTGGTAGAGCGCTACCCTTGAGCTGAAGAGCTAAGGGACAGCACCCAGGCCCAGAGTTCAGGCCCCACGACCGGACCTAAAAAAAAAAAAAAAAAAAAACTCATAATGGAAACAATAGAGAAACATGAGGTCTCTTAGAACGGGTTGAAACTATCTCATTACAGATGCACAAATACATCAAGTCAAAGAATGTTTAGAAAAACTCTACAAATTGAAGGTTAAACTAAGGAGGAGCCTCCAATGCTTGATAAGAAATGTATGCATTATCCTGCCCATGTAATTGTAACCCCTCTGTACAGTATGCTCACAAAAAAAAATAAAATGAAATGAAAAAAAAATTCATTTCGTGTATATTTTCTGTTAGTATGTTTTGTCCTTTTTGATTAATATTTTTCTTGAATAGATGCGGTACGGAGGAGTTACAGTGATGTCAGAATGAGTACATTTATTGTGGAGCACTGTTACCCACTCCTTTGTTTTCTCCTAATATACTTTCCCTCCTGTGTCTCCACTACTACTCCTCCACCCAGTTCAGTAAAGTTCATTTCCAACATAGTATCCTCTGAGTATTGTTATTCTAATAGGTGATCCTGTGTTCTTTTTTCAGGATTTTGTTATTCTCCTTCCCTCCCAAACTAAATTTATATACAAAATACGTGCCATCTTCAGAAAATGTGATCAGGAATACACCATGGGAGGAAGAACATAAAGTAGAAACAAATAAAAATCATATATCAAAATCAAGGAAAACAAAGAAAAACTCTTCTATCCATATCATGTACTTCATTTCATGTGACATCACTTTATAGAGAAAGTATCTATTTCTTTCTATCTATCTATCTATCTATCTATCTATCTAATCTATCTATCTATCTATCTCTCTATCAATCTATCTATCTATCTATCTCTCTATCAATCTATCTATCTATCTTTCTTTCCTTCCTTCTTTCTCTGTCTGACTGTCTGCCTACCTATCTATAATCTATTTATCAATCTATGACACTTTTGAGGTTTTCTACTCATCAGATAAATTACAGTAGACATATGCTAATTATTGCAAATGAATGATCAGTTTTGTGTTGTTCATTTGGAAGGGACAACCCAAATAAATCTGAACAGAAGTGACTCTATTAGGATTTTGAAACTTACTATAACAGTCACATCAAGAAGAGATAAAACTTTTCTCAGGAAATATTCAGTAACTACTGCTCAAGTATAGTGAGATAAAATTATTACTTTTCCAATTACAACCTCATGCAGTGTGGTTGAATATTGCAAACTCATGCATTTTGACATATTTTCATTAAGTTTGATATCAATTTTTCCTGTCATTTGGGATGATTAAAATTGGAGACCTGGATTTGTGTTCAAAAACTGAAAGGACACAAACATTGTTTGACTGATGGATTGTAAATTGGAAGGAACTCAAATCTATATTAAAATTCAAAGTCTCATTTCAAATACACTTTGCTTTTCTGAATTTCAGGAGATAAATATCACGGCTAATACTCTGAGATTTCCAGTACTTAGTAGTAAATGCATAAATAAGAAATGGAACTTGTTTATTGTATCTTAACAAAATATGCAACAAACAAAATACATGAAATATGAAGAAGAAAGGTAGTCAAGGAAGGTTCTTTCATAGACCACCAGGAAAAATAAATATCTGATAACATTTTGCTTGAAATCAATGCAATATTGGTATTTCAAAATATTTCTTCATGAGAATTACAGAAGAAATAAAAGTTTATATTATTGCTTACTAGAGTCCCTGAAGAATTATAGTCTTCTAGTGTTCAATTAGGATAAATACTAAGAAATATATTATCAGCACACTTTGAAAGTACTGTTGGGCTTGAAGCCCAGAAATTTTGAACATGAGCACAATTCTTAGGATTGATTTGTAATACTGGAAGACCATCTACGGGTAACCACGGCATTTTCTATTCATATTGGATAGTAAAGACTATAGAAGGATCAGAAATCAAGACAAGTAGAAACCTATCACAGGGCATATTAAAATGGAAAAAAAATGAGAATATAAAGCGATTGAGTAATTCTACCCTTTAAAACAGTGGCAAGCACCAACCAAGAAACAAATCATTTTCTATAAATTTCCATGCATTTCCATAATTGTTCATGTCAGGAACATGAAAGCCTGTTTGTGGTGAGCAGAGTAACTATTAATGTTTACATTTTCTGATTCGGTGTTAGGCTATTGTCCAGGCATGAATTACCTGGTAAAGTATTTAAAGCCACTGGAGTCATTGAGAATTGTATAAACTCCTCAATTTTAGAGGTACCATAACTTCCTTATAATCAATCAATTCATAGATGTTTACATCAGAACACTGATTTGTGAGAATCCATTTTGGAATAATTTTTGAGATTGTTCCTTACAATTACGACTACAATATTGCCATGACGGAAACAGTTCATTGAATCATATTCCTTGTTACTAATCCTGTGTTCACATTTGGCCCTGATGTTCTTAGAGAAAATTCCAGATATTCATAAATCCCTGAATGTCACTGACTACAATAAAACTTCAGTGATTTTCTTCTGTTTCTTTATGAGTCCCACTCTTCTATCAAATTACATGTTACCAACACATACTATGTGTTGGTATTAGTATTACTATTAGTATTAGTATTACTAATAGTCTTACTATTAGTAATTGTAGCTATCAGTAGGCTACTTTTATGAAGAAAACCGGTTGAAGCCTACCCCATCTGTGCATTGTGCTTAGTTATTTCAAATGTAGTGTCAATTTTTTCTCTATTTCTTTCAGTGCAAATGATATCTCTACATTTATCTCTATTACTTTCATTGAAAATTGAGTTAACAAACCTATCTAGTATGCAGTAGCCTACACAGTGGTGAGATAGAAAAGAGCGTTGGCTTGGTAGAAGGAATTAGAATGAGCATCAGATTGCAGGCTGGTCAATAACAGTGAGGAATCCAGATTGAACTCCAAGCACTGAAATAAATTGTAGTTCATTGAAGCATAAGCAGATGTTGGATGTTTCTTATAGTTTGACTGAATTGAGAGAAGTCCATGTTGGGTTGGAAGCCTTCAGATCTTGATTGTTACCTGAGCCTGATTTCTCCTCTCACAAGAATGATGAACACATCCATAATAGAAACAAAACCTCATCTATGCTCCTCAGATGCCATCTGATGGATGGCATTTCTGTCTATTTCAGAAAGGGCTCCTGCTCTGCTTCATGAGATATCAATCCCACCCATACCATCCTTTCTTTTATCAGAACCTAAGTGTCCATATTTTGGTTTTTGCTTAGGGATGTTGCCTGATTCTCAATTTAAAGTGAAATCTTGGTTTTGTAATATTTTTCATCCTTCTTGGTTTTGTTAGGGTCTTGGGACTTGAATTCTGGCCTGGGCCTAAATTCAAAGCCTTGGATTAGCATTCAAAACTGTTCTTTGAACTAGGACTCTGGGTCTTGCACTTGGGACCAGGAATTTGAACGAGAGATTGGTTGTTGAATTCAGGCTTGGGGCTCTACTCTCATGCTGGTCCTGAACTCACCACCTGGAACTTGAACTGGAATCCTAGATCTTGTATTCAACATTGGAACTTCAACTCACAGTGTTCAATTTGAAGATGGGATGAAGGATGTTAACACTGCCTGGAACATGAATTCTGCCTGGAAGTTGTACTTGGACCTTGGGAGTTGAACTCAGGCTTGGTACTGGAACTCACATGCTGGGCCTTGAACTCACAAACTTGCATTTGAGCTGGTCCCTGGACCTTTTGTTCAGTGTCAAAGCCCTGAACACACAGTTTGCAAGTTGAATATGTGCCCAGGGATATTAACAAAGCAGGGACATGAACTTGGCCTGGGCTTTGAACACAGGATCTGGGAATTGACCTCATAGTCTAGGCTTAAACTCAGAGCCTGGAAGTGGAACTCATAGGCTAAGGATTGCACTCATGTAATGTTTCCCTGGATCTTGAACCCTGGGCATTGTCTTGAATTCACAGCCTGGGCTTTGATTTCACAACCTAGATCCAGAACTGGGTGCCTGGGTCTTAAACTTGGAGCCTGGGACTTGAACACACAGCCTCGGCCTTGATGTTATGTCCTGGTTATTGAACTAGATCCCTGGACTTTGAACTCAACAAGAAGAGAGTATTCAGACAAATTTTGGGGGCCTTGTATTTTAACTCATGATCTGGACCTTGAATTTAAAGCTTGCGATTTGATCTCTGGGCCTGGCCTTTAATTCAATTCCTTGCCCTTCAAGTTGTAACAGGGACCATAAACTGTGTGCCCCATCCTTGAATTAGAACATGGAACTTGAACTCATAGTCTGGGTATGAAACTCCGGGCCTCGGTCTTGAAGTCACAGAGGAGTCCTTAAACTCACAGCTTAGTCCTTCATCTCACAATGTTGAACTACAGAGGAAGTGGGGGCCTGGAATTTCAACATGAGGCCTTGGGCTGAAACTCATAGACTGGGCCTTAAACTGGCACCGGGGCTTTGAAATCCATGCCTCGGAATTCGATTGCAGCCTGAGACTTGAATGCAGGGCCTGGGATTTGCATTTTCAGCCTCTGTCTTGAAGTCTTGTTTCTGGGCTTTGAGCTATCAGACTGAGACTTGAATTTGGTGCCTGGAACTTGACCTGTCATCATATGACTTCAATTCAGGTTCAGGCCTTGAACTTAGTGCCTTGGAGTTGAACTGTAGGCCTGGACCTTGAATGACCACCTGAGGCTATAATATGGGGCTTAGGAATGAAATTCAGATCCTGGGCATTAAAATCAGGCCCTGGGCCTTAAGTGGGATTTAAACAGTGGCCTTGGACATTCAACTCAAAGGCTGGTCCTAGAACTCAGGGTATGAGACTTGAATTCTTAGCCTAAAATTTTAAGTCATAGTCTGGTACTTGAAATGATGGCCTTGGGATTGAACTCCTAGCCTACACTTTGAACCCTTGTCATGGGATCTGAACTCCCTGGATCTTGAGCTCATAGCTGGGGTATGTAACTCAATGCTATGACGTGAACTCATAGGACTGGGACTTGAATTCTGGGCCTGGGCCTCGAACTCATCACTCAGGCCTTGAACTGTGGTTCTGGGACGTGAACTCATAGCCTGGTCCAGACACTCTGTACTTTGCCATTGAACTAGAAGATTGGGCCTAAAACACACAACCTGAGTCTTGAATTCATGGACTGGTACTTGAACTGGGGCCCTGGATCTTGCACTCAGTAGGAAAGGTGGCACTGGCACTTCAAATTAGGGCTGGTACCTTAAGTTGTTAACTGGGCCTTAAACTCATGGTCCCTAATATGAACTTCTAGGCCTGGAACTCAACGATTGGGATTTAAACTCAGGACCCCGGTTTTGAACTTGCGTCCTGGGGCTTGAAATGAAACCTTACAACAAAAACTCATAGACTGAGCCATGAATTCTCAGCCTAGTATTTTTACTGGGGGCTTTGACCTTGAATTCTGGGCCTGTGACTTAAACTCAAAGATTAGACTTTGATTGCAAAGCCCAAGCCTTGAACTGCTGTTTGGTCCTTGAACTGTTTGTCTGGGACTTGAACTTATAGCTGGGCCTGAAACTCTGGGGCTGGGCCTAGAAACTCAAAGCCTATGCCTTGAACTCATAGCCTGGGTCATGATCTCATGGGCTGGTAGTTTAACTGGGGCCCAGGACCTTGATATCAGAGATTTACGATTGAAGGCATACTCTAATCCTTGAACTCAGGGCCTGAAACTTCAAGAGCAGACCGGGAATTTTTGTCTGGAGTCCTTGGTTCCATAACTTGGGCAGGCCTGCTCAGGCATAAGCATTATCTATACTGTGGGCTCCTGGCACTATGTATTCATATCCTGGGGTCCTTTTTTTTATCATTGCTGGTGATCCTGCTAATGCACATGAGGCATTGGTATTGAGGGCACCTAGGCGTGTGCATCATACCCTAAAATGCTTCGGTCTGTTAGTACCAGTGAATCTGCTGATACACAAGATGATCTGGATGCAGCTGCATGCTGTTTAATCACGTGCATTTTTGTTATTACGAACTACTGTCTGTAAAAATCAAAAGAAAACAAATAGCAAAAATGAATAACAAACTTTCTGTTCTGCAAACTCATATAATTTCGTTACATATGAGATTCTCATTACAACTCCATGAAGTCAAGGATTTTTTCAGCTTCATTTACGGAATGAATCCCCTCTAAATGGAATACTATAGAACATTATCCTTGAGGAAACAATCGTTACTTGTACACCTCCAGTTGACATAAAAGTCGGGGACAAACAAGCAAAAAATGCCATCAACACAGTATCAATAACAGAGAAAAGAAGCCTGATACAGGTCACTTAGAAACCTGTAGAAGGCTGAAATCTGAGGATCAGGTTTCATGACAGCCCATCAGGAGACTCTAGGAGGCTTTCATCACTAATTCATCCCTTCAGGGGCTGAGATGGTGGCTCAGTGGTGAAGCACTTGCCTTGCATGCATGAGGCCCTGGGTTCGATTTCTCAGCACCACATGAGCCAAAAGCAAACAGCGGGAAGTGGCACTGTGGCTGAAGTGATAGAGCACTACCTTGAGCTGAAGTGCTGAGGGACCGTTCCCTGGCCCAGAGTTCAGGCCTCATGACCAGAACCCCCCACCCAAAAAAACCCAAAAACAAAAAAAAACTAATTCCTCACCTCAGAATTGGAAGTGGAATTTTTGATCAATTGGTTTATTATTAGCCTTGATGTGAAGAGCTCTGGGGTGGCCCCCCAGCACAGACATAACGCCAAATGAACAGCACCACCAACAACCAGAGAAAGAAATATAAAGCAATATTCATCAATAATGTTCCATACCCACGGTATTTCCAAAATCTTTGAATTATTTTCACCAAAAGAAAGGTGATTTCATTTTTATTCACTCTATTTGAACCCTTTTGCATTTTCTCTTTGAAACTCAGAGAGTAAGTTTTGATGCAGCCGTGATATTGCCCTAACTTCCTCAGTTGCTAGAAAACTTAATGTGACTCCATGGTAATTTGAATCCTGTTTCCTTATGCTTATATATCTTATGGAATCAAAATTTTTTGGCTTCTACAAAGAGAATTAGATAATTAGAGAACTAGAAAAATAGGAGACCATGTTACTTGCTGAGTTTTCTCAAAGTTTTATTCAACCCTATATTTGCCATTATACATATGTGAGCAGATTTGTACATGTAATCAGATATTTTTGTTACCTGTCGATGCAAACCTTTCTCTGTGTGTGTGTGTGTACAAACTAGAATGTTGTCACAATATTGCCTACCCTGTTTCAACAGCCATAAAGTGAAACATGGCAAATTTCTAGAATTTTTGAATTTAACACTGAGGAGGTTTTACCTGCCTACAATACTTGAATTTATTGAGTCATGATAAACATTAATCATAGGTTTTCCTTGATAATTTTCTTATATTTCTACTTTGGTAATGAAGATTGAAACCATGATTGCACCATTGGTCTCAACCACTTCCCTGTGCTTAATACCAGTCAGGTATTCCAAATGTTGCTGTACATCTGGCATAGAATTCTCTAAGTCATGCATATTTGAGAAAATAATCTTAACAAAGAAATGATGACCAAAGGTAATGGAAAATCATTTAAATGTTCATAAGGAAGTCCATGTTCATACTGGCAGGTGGTATGCATATCTTCCTTAAATACTTATATATTTCTGGCCTGATGAACATATTTGCCTGATAATATTTCACGATGTGATTGTGACTGTACAATGAAAATTGTTTTGTCTACTTATAACAATAAAAAAACTTTTATTGTTTGAACAATGGCACATCGATTTTAATTGTACCTGAAGGTATTTGCAAAGTATCCCTTCATATTTTACTTGCCTGACATTAAGCATGTATCTTTGTTAGGATACATCTCATGAAATAATTCTTTGTGTTTTATTTATATTCATTCCTTCACATATATTGAAATGGAGATCAAAAAGACATTAGAGAAATTGGAAGTGCCCTGATTGAACACAAATGACTTTTGCAAAAGCCTAACTGGTATGTATCAGAAGATGCCATTGAAATATAGGGAATTTGGGGAAAAAGTCATTATGGCTAGTGGCTATTACACATCCTTAAGGACGTCACAGTTTCAAATTCCAATATGTTTGCGAATTGATTTCTTCTTTCAGCTGTTATCAAGAAAAGGTCTATTAAATACAGGTAATACATTCTAGGTATGGGAAGCTATAAGAATTACCTGCCCCTTTATATCTATTTTTGATTGATTTACTATATAATAAACACCTATATTGAGGCTTTCTGTCTGTCTTGCTCTCGGTAGTAGTTTGACAAAACCACAGGAGGTGTGGCATTATATGACAATATGGTATAATTTTCCCTTCACAATCCTTAAATTTCTGACAACAGTTTTATATGTACAGATATGATATCATATACCTCAATGTCATCTTCTAAGACACAAGTTTTACATTATTTTATATATGTTACTCAACGTAAAATAATTCCTAGCTAAAGATACATTTATTAAGATACACACACACACATATTATCAAGCAAGTACTTCATTCCTTGCTTCATAAATTTCCTTAATGAGTAACGAATTCTGCACCCTAGTCACCTTGTTTCAGGGGCTGAAATATTACAATCAAGTATTTGTGGGAAGTTGCGGGGTGGGCTTGAATATTTGTAGGAAAGAGAATAATTATTTCCCTACCACAAAGAAACCTTCAAAATAAGAGTGATATAAAGCACTTCAATGTAGCTATAAACATTCGGATAGTACCCCAACGGCACCCTTCTGTTGAAATATATCAGAATTCCATTGAATTTTATGATGGAAACCATAGTACTCAGAAATGGAATCTTCCCTTCTATCTTTGGGCCAGACGGGAGCATTTCACTTGACATATACTGGCTTGCTGATGAAGGACCTGAGATCATGAAAAGGAAATTTATTATGTCAGTACAACAATAATTAGCAGCCCACATAGAGGTGACAGTGGATGTGACCAGTGCTAATAACATGTCTATTTGATGGAAGGGCTTCCTGCGATCTTTGTTGGGTTTACTTATCTTTCACACACATCTTAATGTGGCCACATTGATTATTAATCTTCCCAAGTGCACCCATTTATGTTATTCATTTTGCGCTTGCATGTAAACAGTACACATTTTCAGAGCTTTTCTGAACCTTAGATGTTGTCCCCTAAAAGTTCATTCTCACATCCTATTTACTGGTTTTCTTTGAAAGTCTAGGCCACTATATTCTAAATTATAGTATTGAATCTATCATGGAATTATAGCAACACTAACTAAATTGCTATCCCGATTTTCTGTCAGCTCCCCAAATTTAAGCATGAATCTTTCCAAGGAGGCTCTTTAGAAATATTTCCAAGCAGGTATTTATAGTTGGCAGATAAATATCAAATTATACTTGGAAAAATGATATTATCGGCACATGAGCTTTCCCATATCTGTAAATTTTCAGTATCTTCCTGAGAATTTTCAAGCATAATTATCGCTGTAATCCATAATGTAGAAATATTCTACTAAATTTAGCAAAATATACAATTGAAACCAATTTTTATTAAAAATTTGTAAAGGTCGTCTTCATATTTCTGTAATTTGGCTGTTTATCATTCATATGCTATGCACCAATAGCACTGGGTTAATAGAGAAATTATGACTGAAATTCAAGTTCAATATGTACACTGAAGAAATATTGGCAAAACTTCATATCACAAACAAGATTTCAAAAAATATAGTCCTATTTTTATTATTTCCTGAAATAATATTTCTTTTTCTTCATATCAACATAGTTTCTAAATATTGACCTAGAAGAGACTTAGCATGGCCTTTGATTTGAGGAAAACAGGAAAGTAAACATCTTATGCAATAATCAGTCTTAGTATGCTGAAACAACTCTGGAAATAGGAGTAGTGAAGGCAAACACATTTTCAGGCAATCATATCAGAAATAAAGTGGAAGGTTAAAAAAAAAAGTGGCACAAGAAACCTTAAGGAAGAACAAATAATTTAGGGTTAATACTGACTGAGGATACTGACTGATACTGGTACTTACAATCACCTGATGAGTGAAAAACTACATTATTAGCAATAACCAAAAACTCATTGGCAATTCTGAAAAAGAAATCATATTTCATGTATAAACATAATATGAGAAACAACACCCCAAAAATCTGTTACCTAAACATAGGAAAATGAGTAACATTTTAAATTACCTCTACTATTTTTTAATTAAGTTATTTATTCATTCAATAAATATATTTCATGGGAATGTGTAATGATTAACTGAATGTCTTCTAATAAGATCAACATTCCATGCAGTACAATCTTTTTCAACATATGCCTCCTCAGTTGCAAAAAGAAAGTCTGTGTTATATTAATTAGGGAAGCACCAATATACCCTTTATTCTCATGTGATTAACCCAAACATACATATGTGCAATTTGGCACATTGCAATTATGTTTAAAATAAATCAATTTTTGCATGATTCCTGCCTAGACTCCTCACTTATTATCATGCAGTTAGGATAAATATTAACTTCTCAAACATATAGAGAGTTGACAAACATTGATACTCCCTTTCCCTAGAGTTCTGATGATACTGGTAAGTTAAAACAGCATTTATCAAAAATCAGTCTTTAGAAAGTGTTCAATTGCAATATTCAGGGCTGGGAATGTGGCTCAGTGGTAGAGCACTTGCCTTCATGCCTGAGCCCTGAGTTCGATTCCCCAGCACCCACATAAGCAAAAAGAAAAAAGCCAGAAGTGGTGCTAGAGCTCAAGTGGTAGGGGGCTAGTCTTGAGCTGAAGAGCTGAGGGACAGTGCCCAGAGTTCAGGCACCACGACCAGACCACAATGCCCCCCCCCCCAAATTGCAATATTCACATAGACATATTAATATATTTATGAAAATTCAAGTAATTCTACATCATTCTATATTTTTCCCTACTATCACTAAGTACTGTGATTGTTATTACTTTACAAAATTTTTCATGTTTCACACTTGAAATGGAGACCAAGCGATTCTCTCATTAAATATAGGGGCAGTGTTTAGCATGACACATCTTTTGTAATTATGTTGAAGATTTTGGATCATATTATTTCCAATTTTTTTGAATATTCGTATACTTGTAGAATGATTTCCTCTTAGTCTTCTCATCCAAGAACACAGATCGCTTCACAGTGATGTGCAAAAGCTTAGGAAATAATCAAATGAGTACAGAAGTCACATAAAATCAAAAATAAAATACTTCCAAAGATAGCAAAGTTGTATTGTATTTCTTCATTACATCTTGAGTTTTGAAAGTCTGTAATTCCTGATAGTAGATTTTGTTTTATCAATGTGATGTATTTCCAAGAGTTTTCTAAAACTATTTTTAGTACCAAATAAATCATTAAAATGTTCATATTCTACACAAATTTAATATGGATATGTATTCTCCACTCAAGGATGCACACTGATAATGTAATGAGAACTTTCAACACATTTTTTAGACATGAAAGCACTACTGCCAGAGCTTTGACATAATCATTCTATCACAGGTGATCACTGAGTAAATGGGTGAAAATTGTATGATAGCTTTAGATTACAGTAGTTACTCGTAGCAAAATAAGACCTACAAATACGGAGAACACATCAAATTTTTAAAATGTGTGATTTGTTTAAAAACTCTATTGAACCTAGCAATACATATAATTATACTATAGGGTGAAATTCATAAATTTTAGAAAATATTCGACAACCCAATAATACAACTGTGAGCAAGTTGCACTTCCACCTGCCCACACCACACAAAACAATGGTATACTAAGCAAAGTTCCTCAGAAGTTCTTTGCCCACTATGAATCGCAATTTTAACACTATCTCTAAATTACTTCTTTTTATTTTCTTACCATTTGAATGAATTACTGCTTACATTGAAGTTGATAAGCTGCACCTACTTGTGGATGCCCATTGCACTATAATGAAAGTGGGTTTTTTGTTATTTGTTTTTCTGTTTGCCTTAGGGCACATTCCTTTTGAAACCACAATTTAATCTCCTCATTGCATAATATTTGTTTTTTTATTTCAAAAGAATGCATTTGACTAGAACTTTTGAGAGGATTAAGTCATTCTGAATATTAATAAATGTGAAGTTAACATTAAACGAGTTCAATAGCTTTTCATTTTTCTGCATGAATCAAATTCTACCTTTGAGAAGAGTAAAGAAGATTATCATTCTTTATCAGTTTGGTCGAAACATTTAGTAGTTATTACAGTTTAATGTCAAACAGTATATTGTTTATACCAACTTTTTATGTCCTGCTCATATTTTCAGTATCGATCAGGAAACACTAACTTCCTTGGAAAACTTAAAAAGAACAAAAATCTCACAATGTAATAATAGTCACATGTGGTAAAGCTGCCTCTACTTCATTCAGATTAGTAGGCCATTTCAATATCATAAACAGAATTTTTTTCTGTTTTTTTTTTTTTTGTCTCTCTTTTTAAATCGTTTTCTTCAAAAGATGCTGGAAAGAGAAAATACAAGGAGGGCTAAAGAACGTTTTTGGCAGAAAATGATTAAGTTCTAGAAGGATCTTTTTTCTGACACTCCTAAAAAAAGTATTGATGACTAAAGAAACTAAACAAGAAAAAATAATACCTAAATATTGATTTATTGTGGCTTTACAGACCATAGAATGTGTAGAGATGTCTAGGCAGAACAATTTACAAAGAATCAGTAGTTGCTGTGAAGATGAAGTGTGACACATCCATTCACATTATTCCTCTACTGAATATGCACACATTTCTATTATAGCGAATCAGAGTCTACCAATGCATACTAAAAGGAAATGGGACTTGGTTGTCTGAGTCCAGGCCGGAAGTCAGCACTTCAGTTGCCATATGCGGAAGTGTGGCTGAGTTCTGACAGTTCTTACAACGGAAGTGAGGTTTATGAGCTACATCACAATAACGGTGACCACACCTAGAGAAGTCATGATACAGAAGTAGCTGTTACTGTGGAAAACCAACTAGTGGGACATGGTCCGTCGTGCGGAGGAGGAGATCCTGACTTGTTTGGTGAATCCAGTTAACTGTCCCTTGCCTTCTCTTCTTTCTTTTAAGTCTTAGACATGTAAATCATCTATTTGGCTCGTGTATGTGATTGGAACTTTTCTTGCTTTCTACCCCTGATATCCCAAATGTAGTTCTAATAATTTTCTCCAACTACGCCGGATTGTTCCGTGTTCAAAGAATGAAAATTCTTACTTCCTTAGACTTCAGAAAATAGCTATTTCCATTCTGGAGAACTTGAAATTTACTTTTATTCACCTCAAATTTATGTGCTGCATAACAATCATATGTTTAATGTCTTCTGGCTCTATTTCACAGCCACTAAACACTGCACAATTGAAATTCACTACCCATTGAACCAAAGCCCAATCTCAAACATTGACTAACAAGTCTCCATGATTCCTTTGCTTTGCAATACATATCTTCTCTAGGAAGCAGTTACTCGAATAATACTCCATACTGATCTTACAATCTCAATAGGACATCACAATATATCTATGAGAATAGCAAATCCTCATTCACATAAGTGCATATTTTCAATAGGTATTAGATATTTGTACATTGGAATTTGCAGATTGTTAATTCAGACATCCATAATTAGGAGACCTTTTCCAAATTTGCTTAAAAGTTGTCATGATGCATCATCCTCTGATTTGATAAGGTAGAAAGGCCTGAAAAATACAAAATATTTTGAGTTCAAAAATTATACATTTCTATAGTGTGTTATAAACTGTGAAGTAGACAGTGATATCCATACATTACAATTCAAGTTTGTCTAGCAACAAGAAGTATTAGAGATGAATAGGTTTTACCCATTTTTTTTTTCATATCGCTGAAGAACCACATTTATGCTGTGGTTTTGATGTATTTAGTCATGTTTTCTCTCAGAATTTTTTTTTATCCACAGGACTTGCTGATATTTATCTGCCTGTCACAATGGAAAAACATGAACAGTTTACACATTTGTTTGGGAAAATTATCTTAAGTGATCTTATTCACACTTTTTTTGGAAAAACAGAAAATATATTAATGGGAGCTGAGAGAATGGGATAATGAGATTTCTACCGATTGAATCTGAAACATTAGACATTTTGATAATTATAACTGTGACTTTTGATGTTCTACATTGAAAGTTGAAAACGAATGTAAATGATGGGCATATTCTAGATTGAAATGTAAGAAAGCAAATAAGGGGTGCTTAGTGGATATATGCTCTCCGGAGGTAAAACAAGCTAACAGTTCCACTTGACTTCAATGAATAATTTTTTAACTAGAATATATATTTTTCATAATGCTAAAAATTAACAACTCCCTACTAGAAACTGAGAATACATCAGAAATTAAATTCCAGAGTAATACTCTTTGTCATATTTTGAATCTATATTCTCCAAATATGGATTCCTAAGTTAAGGTAGAGTTCATAAGGGAAATAAGATTGAATACTTGGCATGTTCCCAATACATTGATTTTCCCGAGGTATTTTTCTCTTTCAGAGGAATGTGTGGATCCTGAGAGGTTATTGCAGTGTCCCTATGTTAAAAATCACAAAATCCGATCGTGCAGATTCCCATACCATCTTGTGAAATGTAGAAAGGTAATGTTTCATTAGAACATGTTGATATTACGTAATTACTTTAGTTCATAGATCAATTTGTATATTGTTTTTAAGATAAATTGTGGGAAGTGTACGAGAAAGATATGAAAGACTGTGGGTACAAACGTTCTAGATTTTTTTTTATTTCTTCTGAAATCTCTTCCGCATGTAATGGAAAGTAAGGCAATTGAAGCCCAACTCGGTTATTTCTGGAGATGTATATCTCGATCTCTATTCAAACCAGAACAAAGGCAACATGTGTGCAATTACGTTAAACTGTGTGTGCCATATTTCACAAAACATAGAGGTGGTTTCCTTTTCCTCCCCATTGCCTAATGGCCAAAATGTAAATTAATTTTATTCTTAAACATTATTTTGTTAAAAAAGCCACTGTATTATCATATGGCCTAGAATTCAGTTTGGATAATTTAGTTATGATGCTATGGTTATAAACTGTTAACATGGGAGATGTATTGTGTCTCTGTTCTTTATTTAGGGTATTGATTAAAAACTTGCTTTTAGTTTCATCAAAAATTTCACAAAATTTGAAGATTCACAGAACTGTGGGTAGAAAATTATTTTTTTCTTCATGTAACACTGTTATAATAAATTCCAGATCAAATGGGGCAATGTCATTCTTTCTGATGCAGGCATAGAATTCCACTGAGTATAAATCTATTTTCTTGATCCATTGATTTATGGAGGGGCATCTGGGTTTCTTCCATATCTTAGGTAGGTTGAATAACGCTGCAATAAATTTAGCTGTGCTGGTAGGTTTAGTGTGGTCTTCTTTGTTATCATTTGGGTAAATGCTCCAAAGTGGGATTGCTGGGTTATAGGAGAGCTGTATGTGGAGTCTTTTCATGAAACACCATGCTACTTTCCAAAGTGGTTGAACAAGTTCACACTCCCAATAGCAAAGCAGTAGGATTCCCTTCTGGCCACATCCCCTCCTGCATCTGTTGTTATGAGAGTTCTTAAGTATAGCCATTCTATGTGAGGTGAGGTGGAATGTCAATGTTCTTTTGATTTGCACTTATTTGATTGCTAGATGTGTTGAGCATTTCTTCAGTATCTAGTGGCCATCCTTCTTTTCTCTCCAGAGAGGTTTCTCTTTAATCTTTAGCTGACTTAATTATTGGGCAGTGGTTTCTTTGATTATTTGTTATTGGGGGACTTAATTTTTTGAGTTCAAGATATATTTTAGATATGAGACCCTTGTCAGTTGTATGGCTAGTGAAGACCTTCTCCTAATCTGTGGGCTTTGTATTGATATTGCTAGGTATGTCCTTTGCCATGCAGAAGCTCTGCAGCTTCATGCAATCCTATTTTCCAAACTTTCTTTGATTGTGTTTCTGAATCTCTATCAATCAAATTTCGGCCTGTGCCAAGGAGACCTAAGGTTTCTCCTATTCCATCCTGTATGGTGTCAGGATGTCTGTTTTAACTCAAAGGCCTTTAATCTATTTGGAGTTGATTCTGATGCAGGTTGATACGTGAGGATCTAGCTTTAGTTTTCTACAGGTCATTAATCAGTTTTGTCAGCACCACTTACTGAAAAGGCTAATTTTCTACCATTCTATTTTTTTTAGCTCCCTTATGGAAGTATGTAGCTATAGAACTGTGGGTTGATTTCTAGGTTTTCAATTCTATTGCATGGGTCCCGTGGTCTCTTGTTCCAGTACCAAGCTGTTTTAATTACTATGGCTTTTCAGTAGAGTTTGAAATTTGGTATTGTTATTCCTCCAGGACTATTCTTTCTGTTGAGGATTGTTTTTGCCATTTGGGATCTTTTATTGTTCCATATGAATTTTTGGATTGTTTCTTCCATTTCCTTGAAATATGAGGTTGGAATATTGATATCCATCTTCTTGAATTTCTAGATCACTTTGGGAAGTATTGCTATTTTCAGGATTTGATCCTTCTTATCCAGTAACATGGGCGCTTAGATTTCCTTTTCAGATTATTAAAGATTTAATCATAGAGGTCCTTCACTTCTTTGGTTAATTTAATTCTTAGGTATTTTAATTTTTGTGTGGCTATTAGGAATGGAGTTGCTATCCTGATTTCAGGCACACCTTTCTCATTATTGGCATTCATAAAAGCCATTTATTTTTGAGTGTGAATTTTGTACCCTGCTACTTTGCCAAATTTTCTAAAGAGCTGGAATCATTTGCGAGTGGAGTCCATGGGATTTTGTAAATACAAGATCATGTCCTCTGGAAAGAGGGAGTGTTTTACTTCATTTTATGGTATTTGTTTCCCCTTTATGTTTCAATCTTGTCTTAGTGCTGTTGTTAAGCACTGTAGTGCTAAACTGAAGAGAAGTGGAGAGAATGGACATCCTTGTCTCCTTTCTGAGTTAGAGGGAATGGCTTTAATTTTTCATCGTTGTGTACAATGTGGGCTGTAGGTTTGTCTTTATTGTATTGAAGAATGTTCCATGGGTTCCTATTTTTTCCCAGAGCCTTCTGCATAAAGGAGTGTTGGATCTGGTCATTGCTTTTCCCACATCTATTGATGTAACCATACGGGACATATCCTTGCTCTTGTTGATGTGGTGAATTATAGTAATTGATTTTTGTATATTGAACTAATTGATTCGTGTATATTTGCATCCCTGAAATGCATCGTTTGATATTTTTGTATGATTTTTGTATGAATTGTTGAATTTGATTGACTAAAATATTGTTGAGTAGTTTTAGAAATTTTTAAAAGAAATGGGTCCTTAATTCACTTTCTTTAATGAAACCATGCCACATTTTGGCATTGAAGCTTATGATGGCTTCATACAAAAAGTATGGTAATCAAATTTTCATTCAATTTCATTGAAGATTTCAAGGAGTACTGGTGTAAGTTCTGCTTTGAAGGCCTTGTAGAATTCCATTGAAAATCCATTCTGTCCTGGGTTTTCTTAGATGGGTGGTCTCTTATTGCTGTTCCTATTTAGATTCTTGAAATGGGTCTGTCAAGTTGGTTTAACTCACCTTGGTTTAGTTTTGGCATGTCAAATTAGATAGGAAATAGTCCATTTCTATAGTCCATTTCTTCCAGATTCCAAATTTATTAGCACAACAGTTTGACATGTATTCCCTTATAATATTCTGGATCCTGGTTCTTCCTGTGGTAATGTTTCCATTTTCCTCTCTGTTTATTTGAGTGTAGTCTCTTCTTATACTGATAAGATTTGCTAACACTGTCAATTTTATAAATTTTTTCAAAGATACAACCCTGTATTTTTATTCTTTCTATTTTTTTAAAAAAAATTCTAATTCACTTAATTCTGATTTAATTTTAATGACTTCTTTCCATCTACAGATTGGGTTTATCTTGCTGCTCTTTTTCAGGAAGGTTCAGATGTCTCAATTAATCATTGGTTTAAGATAACTCCATTTGTTCTTTGTGGAACTCACAGCTGTAAACTTGCATCTGAGTACTGCTTTTGCTTTGTCCCAGAGGAGCTGGGAATTTGTATGGTCATTTTTGTTGACTATCATGAGTATTTTAATTTCTTTTCTAATCTTTTCCATGACCCACTTGTGATAGAGCAGTGTATTGTTTAGCCTCCATGTGTTATATGATTTTGTTTGTTGGCTTTTGGTACTGAGTTCTAATTTTATTCCCTTGCAGTCTGAGAGAATGCAGGGTATAATTTTTACCTCTTCTCAATTTTAAATTGTAGTCTATTTTATCTGATATTAGGATTGCAACTTCTGCCTGTTTATGTGGGCTCTTTGCTTGGTAAATTTTAATCCAGCCTCTCACTTTCAAAATGTGTTTGTCCTCATGGGCAAGGTGTAATTCTTGGAGGCAGCAGATAGAATGATCTTGTTTCTTAATTGATCTAGACAGTCTATGTTGCTGAATTGGAGAGTTAAGTCTATTAATATTAAGAGTTAGGACTGAGAGATGTTTGGTAGTTCTTGCCATGTTATTCACCTTCTTGGGTGCCATAACAACTGGCTTCTTCCTATGGTTCTTGGATTCTCAGTTTGGGTGCAGTTTCTTGGCCTTTATTGTGGTCTTATTTTTTTTTCTATGATTACGACGTAGTTAAGTATCTTTTGTAGGTCTCCTTTGGTGGAAATATATGGTTTTCTTTTTTCTTTGATATGGAGGGTTTGTTTATTTTTCAGAGGGGTTGGGGTCCAGTCCTGGGACTGAACTCTGGGCTTGGGCGGTCTCTTTCAGCTCTTCAGTTCAAGGCTAGCGCTGTACCACTTGAGCCACAGCACCATTTCTAGCTTTTTTTCTCTTTTTGCTTATGTGGTGCTGAAAAATCGAACACAGAGCCTCAAGCATGCAAGGCATGTTTGACCCACCTTCCCTGTCACCTATAGAGGGTTTTTATTTGACCTTTGCTTATGAAGGAGATTTTTGGTGGGTACAGTATGCTTGTTGATAGTTGTTTGTCTTTATAACATGGCATACATCATTCCTGGCTCTTGTTAATTGTCTCTGCTGAGAAATTTGGTTTTTCTAATTGGTTTCCCTTTTGAGATGATTGATCTTTTCTCCTTTACAATTTTAGGATCCTGTTCTTGGTCTGAATTGGTCCTGTGCACATTATAATATGACAGTGAAATTTCCTGTTCTGGTCTGTCCTATTTGGGGTTATACAAGTTTCTTATGTCTTAATAGGCCTATCTTTTTGCATTTTGGGGAATTCTCTGTTAGGATTCTCTTAAATTTCTTAGATTATAAACTTCTGTCTCTACTTCTTCCCCTACACCTTTTATCCTGTGATTAGGCCTTCTAATGCTGTCTTCCAAATGTGGAATAAATCTCCCTTGGGTTTGTCTTGGATAGTTGTATGTTTTTCACTCTTTTATCTAGGCTGTCTTCAATCTCTGAGATTCGATCTTCTGCTTAGTCTAAAGTATTGTCAGGAATTTCTACTTTGTTTCTTATTGCCTTTCTTCTAACTGGTTGACTTTGATGGCTTCAAATTCTTTGTTGGAGCTTTGGTTTACATCTTGTATGAACTTCTTTATTTCCTTAACTTGGTGTTCTGTGTTTACTCTCAAATCAATTAGTTGATAGGTTATTCTTTCTTTGGACTCCCATTCCTTCAGCACTCCGTTTGTGGTTTCCCTGGATTCCTCCAGCTGTCTATTTTTGGATTCCATGAATGCCTCTATTGATTTTTATCTATTCTCATCCAACTCCTGCAATTCCTCTATTGCCCTTTGATTAGTTTCCTCTCACCACACAATTCCTGTGTTTCTGTTGAACTGTTCTTAGCCTGCTCATGCAATCCCTGTCTTACTTTTGCACTGTCCTCAGCCTACTCATGCAATTCCTACGTTTCTATTTGTCTGTTCTCAGCCTGCTTACAAAATTCCTATATTAACCTTTGAGTAGATTCCTAACGCTCTTGAGATTCCTGTATTAAACCTTGGTTTGAATCATCTTGTTTCCTATAAATCTCACACTGAGTCCTTTGAAGATTTATATATTTTCACAGGATGAGAGGATGGGAGAAATAAAAAGAACATGAAAAGTAAAAATTCCTAAAATTGGAAGACTTGAAAGTTATATATGTATAAAGACAAAATATGAGTATTAAAAAGTTAAGCCTAAGAGGTTGTAAATGGAATAATACATTTCTGGATTAAGTATGTACACAATGTGGGATAAGGTGGAATAATTCACAATGGGTATATATTTATGGATAAATACAATAGCAATTAACTCATGTGAAAAAGGAAGTATGAAAAAAATGAACTCAAAAAAAAAAAAGAATAAAAGAACCAAAAGGTCAAAAGAGGTTAAAACATAAAAGCATACACACAAATACACTTAAAATAAAAATTATGACTGTTGTGGGGAGGCGGGTGTACCAGGGAGGATTAGGTTGGGGGGAGCCGGAGGGCGGATGGGAAGGGATGGGAAGAGGAAACAAAGGAGGAAGCTACAATGCTTGACAAGAAATGTACTCATTATTTTGCCCCTGTAATTGTAAACCATTTGGACAATATTTCATTATAAAAAATAAAAATATAAAAAATAAAAACTGTCAGAGTAAAATAACACAAATCATTTCTGAAAGACATTCACTGTATTTGATGTTGACATAATTAGTATAGAGGGGAAAAAAATCATCGTTTAAATAGGAATAGAGGCAGACTCATTGCAATAATATGATATACAAGTTGTTATGTCAAAAACGAACCTTACAATTATGGTGGGGGGCAGAAAGATTGTGGGGGGTGGTGGGGAGAATGGGAAGGGTGGGAGGGGGAAACCAAGGAGGAGGCTACAGTGTTTGATAAGAAATGTACTCATTATCTTGCCTAGGTAATAGTAACCCCTCTGAACATTTTCACAACAAAAAATAAAATAAAATAGAAATACAAAAATGAAAAAAATGATAGATAAAGAGTCCTTTGAATTTTGAGGGTGTGTGTAGGGGGAAATCTTGTATCTCGCCTGTGTCTGTAACCAGTCTCTTTATGCAGTCTCTAGTCTGCTTTTGGTGTTTGCTTTTCTATTGCTTGATTGGTATCTTAAGTCATTTTGTTTGAGCAGGCACAAAAATGCTCTGAATGTTGAATGAATTTATAGCTTTCTTCCCAGGCTAGTTGAATAGGAAGGAGATCGACTTTGAGTATCTCAAATAAGTGAGATGCCTGTTTCCTCTAGCTTGGAGTTGATGTGATAAGGCTGGGTTCTTGGTAGGGTTAAGACCTAGGAGCAATGACAACTTTTCCCTGAGGAGCTAGCTCCTAAAACACTCACAGAGCCCAGCCTGGAGCCATACTCAGTGTTTAGGTTTACTGAGTTTCAATTGTGTGTCTAGGATGCAATGGGGAAGGGCATATTCTGGCTCTGTATACCCAGTGAAGAAGGTCACTTTTCATGGGGTGGAGCTTCTCTGCCTAGGCAGGGTGACTTTCCCTTGGGTGGAGTTGAGCCTGTTCAGGTCAGGTTCCTGTAACCTGCTAAGTGGCTCTATTTTTAAGTTCTTCCAAGGCCTGGAGCTAGCTGCTCGGCCAGGCCTTTGTCTGTATCAAAGATGGAGAGCTCTGGTGGTGGGGAGGGGCAGTCTTTCCACAGCTGCTCTCTGAGAATGAGTGAGGTGTCAGGGTTCTACTCATGCCATATTCTTGATTTCTGGGCCATCCAGGGTCTTTGATCCTTAGGATGAAGATTTCTGCTCCCTGTCAGTTCTTGCTGATTGTGAGTAGGGTCTGGCACCTATGACTCAGACTCTGTCGGTTAGTATGTTGCCTATGGCCACCACATCCACCACAGCCTCTGCACCCGCACCTACCAGCAAGTGCTCAGATCTGTCTCCTTGATGGATTTCCCTCTCTAGCCAAAATCTCTATACTGTGAGGTTTCACTTAGTGTGATTCTCTAGCCCAGATAAGTTCTCTGGAACACTAAAAGTGCTTTGTATTCAAGAGTAGATTTTCCTCCAGCTTCTCTTCTGTGATCTTCCTCAGCTCTTCTGAAAATAGGGGTTATACTGTGCGGGAGGAATATACAATGGAATAAAAAATCATGTGGTACCTTTGAAACAATATGTTTGAATTATAGCAAGAAAGAGAAATAAAACACTTCTGTCCTTATCCTGGGGTTTCTTAACATTGTCTTATCTGACCTTTTCTGCTTGTCTCAGACATATACTAGTTATTGCAAATAAGGAAACCATGGTACCTATGTTTCTTTGGCCTGACTTACTTCACTTGATATAAATTTTCCCTGTTTTCCCATTTGCTAACAAAATGGCCAATGGCATTCATTCTGATGGAGACCTCAAGCACATTTGCCTCCTCCTTAGTTTTACCCTACCATTCCCTCCCTCCCACCTCCTCAACTACACTCCCAACTTCCTAACACCCCTCCTGTAAATGTAAAGTGCATTTTTTATGGTCCCATATACTTCAGTTTCGAACATTTCTGCTTTTCCTAAATATAGACTACTTATTCTACATAAGGGAAACAATGGACGTGTTTCTTTGAGCCTGGCTTGCTTCAATTGACATATTTGTTTCTGAATCTTACCATTTACTAACAAATGGAGCCATATCATTCTTTCTGATGGAGGCATAGAATTCCATTTTATATATAATTACCATATTTTCTTAATCCATTCATCTACTGAGGGACTTCTGAGTTGGTTCCCTATCTTGGCTATGGTAAAAAATTGTGGTAGATTTTTCCATCGTCTTGTATGTGATCATTCATGTTAATGGACAAAAGTGAGATTGCTGGATCATAGAGAAGCTCTACATGTAATCTTTTGAAGAAACTCCATACTGCTTTACGATACAGGTTGACCTATTCAACTATTATATATACAAGAGGCTATATTGAAAGTCAACTTTACAACTTTAGCTATGGGGGCAGGAAAGGGCAGGAGGGGTTTGGATGATGGGGAAAGAAGGGATCATACGGGAAAACAAAGGAGGTAGTAACAATGATCTATAGGAAATGTACTTATTTACAAAATTCTAACTCCTCTGTACACTATCTTTACAATAAAAATACGTATTAAAAAACCAGGTTGAGCTAGCAGAGTAGCCATACCCTGGTATCAAGCCCATGGTAGGCATCCTGCCCAAAGACATCGAAAAAGAGAAAATTTGAAAATATTTCTTCATATTTGAACTTTTGTTACACAGAATCACCCTGATATTGCTGCCAGATTTGCTACTTGTCCATTTAATGCTCGCCACCTGATTCCACGAGATCAACTCAGTGAACATATTGCAACTTGTATGGACAAAACTCTTGAAGATGATGTAGGTAAGCCTTAAAACGAAAATACAATTTAAATCAATGCAGGCCATTTTCAACTGAATCCTACTCTGAATGTTAATTTCTGTTTATTTGCAGATAACATCAAATGGAATGAGAAGCAAGACAAGAGTTCTAAAAATAAATGGCCATATGTTTTCTCTGAGGAAGACTGGGATAAAGGTACAAAGCTTGTTGATTTGGGGGCTGGGAAGGTGGCTCAGTGCTAGAGGGCTTACCTTGCATGCATGCTGCCCTGGGTTCAATTCCTCAGCACAATATAAGCAGAAAACAAAAGCTGGAAGTGGTGCTATAGCTCAAATGGTAGAGCGCTAGCCTTGAGCTGAAGAGCTGAGGGACAGCGCCCAGGCCTAGAGATCAGGCCCCACGATTCCCTCCCCATCCCAAAATTAAAGCTTGTTGATTTTTCTGCATTTTGCATTATAGAATTACAACTTACCTTGTGATGTTGTATGACTTCTTCCTTTAGGAGTGAAATTAAAATCTATGTTCAACTTGCATTGTCTTGTCTGCTAATATCAATAACACATATAGAAGATATGCAGTCATAAATGATTAAAAACCGTGTGAAATGTTTAAATGATTTGTTTTTGCACATGGCTAAGAACTCATTCTTTTCAATGTTTATTATCCAGCTAAATGTTTCTCATAAGGCTTTAAGACCGTCAACCTTGTTGTTTTTCTATGTCAATAATGGTATAAGTTACAGCCAATCTAATCTAGCACCACAATCAAGTATGGATTTCTATCTTTGGCAGAATCCTTGCAAGATCCTAGCCCAAGTTTTGTTTGGGGCACAATCAAACCCTCTGGCAACAACAGGTAAAGAAAATGCTGTTTCTTAATAACACACTATTGTCTGTCAAAATTCAAAGTGAAAAAATAGGATAAATGAATAACAAACTATATACCCAAGTATTTTGCTCAGTACAAATAAAGTTTGCATTGCTCTTTCAGTGGTGATCCTGTGATTGGTGGAAAAATCAAGGAAAGTTTCACTAGAACCAATAAGAAAATCACCCAACTTATATTATATCTAAATTACTTTATATGAATGGTCTTCTCATTGCCTTATAATCAATTTAAATCAGTAAAGCCATAAATAACCGTATTATGTTGGACCAAAAGTTTTTGTCGCTATTTTCTGGTTTCAAGATTCACTCATCACATCAATTATGATAGTGTGAATGGCAGTATCTTTACCTGTTAATTGATAAATTTACGGATTTATTGGTTGGTTACCCTGTCTTCCCACTGAAAGTGATTAATGAATATTATAGGGTTGACTATATGATTTAAATTTACTCCATGAATTAGTATAAATATTTGAGATTCTTGAGATAATTTACAATTTGCACTTTGCAAAGAAACATATTAATAAAATGTGTTCAGAGCTATTTTTTTTTATTTTCTTTTTATTTTTTTTTATTTTATTTTATTTGAAAACATACTGTACAGAGGGGTTACAATTACATGGGCAGGAAAATGCATACATTTCTTACCAAGCATTGCAGCCTCCTCCTTTGTTTACCCTTCACCTCCCTTCCCAGCCTCCCCCCTCCACCCCACCCAATCATACCCCCCCTTCCTCCCCCCCACCGACATTGTAAAGCTGGTTTTGACATGACATTTTGTACTTCTCATTGTTGCAACAGGTCCACCTGAATCCTTAAACGACTTGTTTGTCCCCGTCTCCTCCACATGTTATACTGACATCAAATATAGTGAAAGGGGGGTTACACTGTGGGGGAGGGACATACAAAGCAACAAAGAAATAATATTATAAATGCGTTAGAAACACATGCATGAATGAAACAAAAACATTAAAATACATATTTGAGGGTTCGTTTTCCTAACATCACATTCTCTGACTTTTTCCGCTTGACTCATACCTATACTAGATATTGCAAATAAGGGAAACCATGGGACCTATGTTTCTTTGGGCCTGGCTTACTTCACTTAATATAATTTTTTCAAAGCCTTTCCATTTCCTAACAAATGGGGCAATGTCATTCTTTCTGATGGAGGCATAGAATTCCATTGTGTATATATACCACATCTTCTTGATCCATTCATCTACTGAGGGGCATCTGGGTTGGTTCCATATCTTTGCTATGGTAAATAATGCTGCAATAAACATAGTTGTGCTGGTAGCTTTAGTGTGGCCTTGTTTGTGGTCATTTGGGTAAATGCCCAAAAGTGGGATTGCTGGGTCATTGGGGAGCTCTATATAGAGTCTTTTGAGGAACCTCCATACTGCTTTCCAAAGTGGTTGAACAAGTTTACATTCCCACCAACAATGAAGTAAGGTTCCTTTCTGTCCACATCCCCTCCAGCATCTGTTGTTGTTAGAGTTCTTGATTTTTGCTGTTCTAACTGGAGAGAGGTGATATCTCAATGTTGTTTTGATTTGCATTTCTTTTATGGCTAGGGATGATGAACATTTCTTCATGTGTCTATTGGCCATCCTTCTTTCTTCTTCAGAGAAGCTTCTCTTTAGGTCTTTTGCCCACTTACTTATTGGGCAGTTGTTTCTTTGAGGATTTGTTGTTGGGTGGTTTAATTTTTTGAGTTCCAAGTATATTTTAGATATGAGACCCTTGTCCGTTGTATGGCTAGTAAAGATCTTCTCCCAATCCGTGGGCTTTCTATTGATCTTGCTAGCTATGTCATTTGCCCTGCAGAAGCTCTGCAACCTTATACAATCCCATTTGTCCAACCTTTCTTTGATTTGTTGTGTTTCCGGGTCTCTATTCAGAAAATTTCGGCCTGAGCCGAGGAGACCCAGGGTTTCTCCTATTCCATCCTGTAATGTTTTCAGAGTGTCTGCTTTGAGTTCAAGGTCTTTGATCCATTTGGAGTTGATTCTGGTGCAGGGTGATATATAAGGATCTAGCTTTAGTTTTCTACATGTAGTTAACCAGTTTTGCCAGCACCATTTACTGAAGAGGCTGTCTGTCTTCCATTCTATTGTTTTAGCTCCCTTATCGAAGATTAGATGGCTATAGGTCTGTAGGTTCATTTCTGGGTTTTCAATTCTATTCCATTGGTCCTGAGGTCTGTTCTTATGCCAATACCAAGCTGTTTTGATTACTATGGCTTTATAGTAGAGTTTGAAATTTGGTATTGATATTCCTCCAGCAGTGTTCTTTCTGTTGAGGAGCGTTTTTGCTATTCGGGGTCTTTTATTGTTCCATATGAATGTTTGGATTGCCTCTTCTATTTCCTTGAAGAATGAGGGTGGAATTTTGATAGGTATTGCGTTGAATTTGTAGATAGCCTTGGGAAGTATTGCCATTTTCACGATGTTAATCTTTCCAATCCAGGAGCATGGGAGGTTTTGCCATTTTTTAAGTTCTGTGTTGATTTCCTTTTTCAAGATTTTAAAGTTTTCATCATAGAGGTCCTTCACTTCTTTAGTTAAGTTAATTCCTAGGTATTTTATTTTTTGTGGGGCTATTACAAATGGAGTTGCTTTCCTAATTTCAGCCACACTTTTCTCATTGTTGGCATACAGAAAAGCCATGGATTTTTGGGGGTTAATTTTATAACCTGCTACTTTGCCAAAGTTTTGAATCAGCTTAAGTAATTTGGGAGTGGAGTCTATGGGATTCTTTAACTACAAGATCATGTCATCTGCAAAGAGGGAGAGTTTTATTTCTTCTTTCCCTATTTGGATCCCCTTTATGTCTGCATCTTGTCTTATTGCTGTAGCTAGGCATTCTAACACTAGATTGAAGAGAAGTGGAGAAAGTGGGCATCCTTGTCTTGTTCCTGAGTTAAGAGGAAATGGCTTTAGTTTTTCACCATTGAGTATAATGCTGGCTGTAGGTTTGTCATATACAGCCTTTATTGTACTGAGGAATGTTCCATGGATTCCTAATTTTTCCAAAACCTTCATCATAAAGGGGTGTTGGATCTTGTCGAATGCTTTTTCTGCGTCTATTGAGATAACCATGTGGTTCTTATTCTTGCTCCTGTTGATGTGATGAATAATATTAATTGATTTGCGTATATTGAACCAGCTTTGCATCCCTGAAATGAATCCTGTTTGATCGTGGTGTATGATTTTTTGGATGAATTGTTGAACTCGGTTGGCCAAAATTTTGTTGAGAAGTTTTGCATCAATGTTCATCAAAGAAATGGGTCTATAGTTCTCTTTCTTTGATGAGTCCCTGCCTGGTTTTGGGATGAGGGTTATGATGGCTTCATAGAATGTGTTCGGTAGTGAGCTTTCTCTTTCAATTTCATTGAAGAGTTGGAGGAGAATTGGTGTGAGCTCTGCTTTGAAGGCCTTGTAAAATTCCGCTGTAAAACCATCTGGTCCTGGACTTTTCTTAGCTGGGAGGTCTCTTATTGCTGTTTCTATTTCAATGCTTGATATGGGCCTGTTAAGATAGTTTAACTCATCTTGGTTTAGTTTTGGCATGTCAATATTTCCTAGGAAGAGGTCCATTTCTGTCAAGTTCTCAAACTTATTAGCATATAGTTTTGAGAAGTATTCCCTTATAATGTTCTGAATCTTGGTTGTTTCCGTGGTGATGTTTCCATTCTCATCTCTGAGTTTATTAATTTGGGTGTGTTCTCTTCTTTTTCTGATAAGATTTGCTAAGGGTCTGTCAATTTTGTTAAGTTTTTCGAAGAACCAACTCTTTGTTTTGTTGATTCTTTCTATCGTTTTTTTGGATTCTAATTCATTTAATTCTGATTTAATTTTGATTACTTCTTTCCGTCTACTGGATTGGGGTTTATCTTGCTGCTCTTTTTCAAGGAGGTTTAGATGCGTCATTAAATTGCTAGTTTCAGATCTCTCCAATTTGTTGATGTAGGAGCTCAGAGCTATAAACTTGCCTCTGAGTACTGCCTTTGCTGTGTCCCAGAGGAGCTGGTAATTTGTGTGTTCATTTTTGTTGAATAGCATGAACATTTGAATTTCCTTTCTAATCTCTTCCATGACCCACTCGTGATTCAGCAGTGTGTTGTTCAGCCTCCATGTGATGCCGGACTTTCTTTGGTGGCTTTTGGTGTTGAGTTCTAATTTTATTCCCTTGTGGTCAGAGAGAATGCAAGGTATAACTTCAATGTTTCTGAATTTAGACAAGTTTGCTTTGTGGCCTAAAATGTGGTCTATTTTAGAAAACGTTCCATGTGCTGCTGAGAAAAACGTGTATTCTGATGCTGCTGGGTGAAATGTTCGGTAAATGTCTGTTAAGTCTAGTTGATCTATGCAGCTGTTTAGATCTGTGGTTTCTCTGTTGAGTTTTTGCCGAGTTGATCTATCTAGTGGGGAGAGTGGTGTGTTAAAATCCCCAACTATTAATGTCTTTGGATCTATATGGGATTTGAGGGAAAGTAGTGTTTCTTTGATAAATTTGGGTGCTCCATTGTTTGGTGAATAGATATTTAGAATTGTAATATCCTCCTGAAGGAGAGATCCTTTAATTAGTATGTAGTGACCTTCTTTATCTCTTTTCACGAATTTTAATTTGAAGTCTATTTTATCTGATATTAGGATTGCAACTCCCGCCTGTTTATGCGGTCCGTTTGCTTGGTAGATTTTGTTCCAGCCTTTAACATTGAAAATGTGTTTGTTTTTACGGGCAAGATGTGACTCCTGCAGGCAGCAGATAGAAGGGTCTTGTTTTTAATCCAACTAGACAGTCTATGTCGCTTAATTGGAGAGTTCAGTCCGTTAACATTAAGAGATAGGACTGAGGGGTATTTGGGAGTTCCTGCCATGTTATCTACCTTTTTGGGGGCTGCGAAAACTGGGTTCTTCCTATGGTTCTTGGATTCTCAGTTTGGGTGCAGTTTCTTGGCCTTTATTGCGGTCTTGTTGGTTTTCTATGTGTAGGACATCTTTAAGAATCTTTTGTAGGGCTGGTTTGGTGGAGATGTATTGTTTCAATTTTTCTTTGCTTTGGAAGGTTTTTATTTGGCCTTCGGTTATGAAGGAGAGTTTAGCTGGGTACAGTATTCTTGGTTGATAGTTGTTTGTTTTTAGGGCATGGCATACATCGTTCCAGGCTCTTCTTGCTTTGATTGTCTCTGCTGAGAAATCTGAGGTGATTCTAATTGGTTTCCCTTTATAAGTGATTACCCTTTTCTCTCTGACAGCTTTAAGGATCTTTTCCTTGTTCTGAGCTGATCCTGTGTGGATTATAATGTGGCGGTGGGATGTCCTATTCTGGTCTGGTCTATTTGGGGTTCTAAAGGCTTCTTGTATCTGGACAGGCCTATCTTTTTGCATGTTTGGGAAGTTCTCTGCTAGGATCCTGTTAAACAAATTTCCTAGACCATTAACTTCTGTTTCTAGGTGCTCCTCTACACCCATTATCCTTAGATTAGGCCTTCTGATGGTGTCTTCCAGGTGTTGGATAGATCTATCATATTTCTTGGACTTGTCTTGGATGGTTGTATGTTCTTTCTCTATAATATCTAGGCTGTCTTCAATCCCTGAGATTCGATCTTCTGCATGGTCTAACCTGCTGTCAAGACTCTCTACTTTGTTTTTTATCTCTTTTCCTTCTAGTTGGTCAGCTTTGATGGCTTCAAGTTCTTTGTTGAAGCTCTGTTTTAGGTCTTGTATGAATTTCTTTACTTCCTTAATTTGGTGTTCAGTGTTTGTCCTCAAATTACTTAGTTGATTGGTTATGGTTTCTTTGGGCTCCCATTCCTTCTGTTGGGTTCCATTCAGCATTCCCTTTGTGGTCTCCCTGACTTCCTTCAGCTCTTTGTTAATGGATTCCATGAATGCCTTTAGTGATCTTTGTGTGTTCTCTACCTGGTCTCTCAATTCCTGTATTACTCTTTGATTAGCTTCCTCCCGTTCGTGGGATTCCTGCAGATCTCTTTGAGTGTTCTCAGCCTGCTCACGCCATTCCTCCCTTTCTCTTTGAGTATTCTCAAGTTGTTCACGCAAATCCTGTATCAGTTTTTGAGTAGCTTCCTCACGCTTATGATATTCCTTTATAAACTTCTGGGATGCCTCCTCTCTCTCCCTATCACGCTCATACAGAGTCCTTTGTACGTTGTCAAACTTTTCATTTATCATGTTTGCCAGCAGTGTTTGTAGAGCTGTTTGGGAACTCTCCTCTGGATTATTCATTATCTGTTCTAACCCCTGATTATCAAGATTGGGAATTGAGATACCCGAATTTGCCATTTTTCTTGTGTTTTTCCGGCTTACTCTGCCCATTTGAGATGAAGATAGCACCAGTTTTGTGCTAGAACACTATCTTAAGGCAACCATCAATCAAAGTTTGCATTTGTACAGTCAATAGTCTACAGATACAATCTAGTTCAACAGATACATCTATTCGACATCAAACAACTATATGTTAAAGGACTTCGAACCGCAGAGAAGAATTTGGAAAACCAGAAATTATTAGGGTTAGGGAGAGATGTGGGTAAAAAATAGGAATAGATTGGTGTGGGGAGGCACAGGGAGAGTTAACTATGTCCTAATCACAGTGCAGGAAATAGGTTGGGTAGGATGCAAGTAGAGAGAGAGAGAGAAAGAAGAAAGGGAAAGGGAAATGAAAAGAGACCAGAAAAAAAAAAATAGAAACGTAAAAATTAATGTTATTTTAGAGATTAAAAGACCATCTATTTATAGAGGAATATGAATATGTTGAGAGAAAGGGAGGGACATAGAGGAGATGTGGAAAACTTTAAAAAAATGCTTAAAATATTATATAGGTATAAAGAGGTAGTACTGCTATTAATGAATTTAAGTCTCAGAGGTTTTGAATTGAGTAATAAGTTTGTGGGTTAAGTGTGTACACAATGGGGGGTAGGGTCTACTGGTTAACTATGGGTTTATCTGAGGATGTGCAGGACAAGAGTTAAGTCACATAAAGAAGAACAAAGAGGAAAAGATGGAAAGGATAGGAAAGTGAGAAGAAAAGATCAGAAGTTCAGTAGCAGAGCTATTTTTTAACGCAATAATTTGTACATGGATTTCAAATTTCTCATTCGTGAATAAAGTTTGAATATATTGGATATGTTATAGATTTGAAATTCAAAATTAGATGTGTAATTACCAAGGTTTTGCTCTCTTAGTACTTATGAGATTGTTTAAAGAATTGTAATTGCTACAATAAACGTCCTTCTAGACTCACAAAATAGATTGTACATTTTATTTTATGGAATGTGAAAATATTTTCTCTCTGACATCCTAAGGTTGAAAATACAAGAAACATTGAACAGTAATGGGTTTGCTTGGAATTTTTCATAACCATTTATTTAACTCGAAATTATAAAATTTGTCTTCCTTGCAAATATGTGACCTCATCCTTTTATAAATGAGGTAATAGATTCAAATTGTATTGATATTGTCAAGTATTTTCTTCTGTTCAGTACATAAAAAAAACAAGCTTATTCCACATTAGAGCAAGGTGAATTTATGTGAGCCTGTCATCACAAGAGGGCCTCATATATTTTTCCTCTGAAAAGGCAGTAAGCATACTAAGAATTTATATTCAAACATCTGTTCTCTGTCAAATGTATTACAATATTATGTAAAGGATGAATAGGTAGTATATATAATGAAGAAGGTGCTGTGGAAGTGTAATGGGAATAGATAAATTCACGTTTCTATCTGGTGACCATTTTCTAATTCATGAAGATGATAGACAAGACTTAAACTCATCCTGTTTACAAACTGAACAGATCAATTTAGTAATTGAACAACAGAATGCATTTATTCTTGTGGTTAGGGAGTTTGTCAACTGCTGTCATGCAGAGGGAAAGGATTATGCCATGTGAAATTATTTTTGGGTAGAAAATCACACTTGAGAGAAGCAGGTGAAAATGTTAATCTAGGATCTCACGCATTTGACACATAAGGTTCTAATTACAGATTAATAAAGACAAGGATTTTTTTCAGATTCATTTCTGGAATTAATCTCCTCAAAATCAAATACTATAGAGAGCATTATCCTTATGGAAAACCAAGGTTACTCATAGACCTGCAGTGTGCATGAATGTTGGGAACATAAAAACTCAAAAATCATTTGCAAACTTTGGATAACAAAGAAAAGAAGAAGCCTGGTAAAGGTCGCTTAGCAACCTTAGGACAATGAAATCTGAGAATCAGTTTTTAAAGTGGCCTGACAGGAATAGTTGTCCCACTCTTATAAAAAATTAACCATCTCAAAAATGGATGTGGCACTGTAGATCAAGTGGTAGAATATTAGAGTGGTGAAGAAATCAGGGACTGTGCTCAAGCCCAAAGTTCAAGGCCAACGACCAACAAGAAGAATAACCAAAGACAAGAATGTAATGACATATTCATCAACAATGCCACATATTCACTGGTTTTTCCGAAATCTCTGATTTTTTGCTTCCACTTAAGAGCCACTTTGATTTTATTAACTCCATACACTTACTATCATGTATTTTCTCTCCAAATTTCATAAAAAATGTTTGATGGGGCAGTGATTTTTTTTACTTCACTGGTTATTAGAACACATAATGTGACCCAATGGGATTACTAATTGTGTTCCCTTATGATACTATTTCTTACTTATTTAATCATAGTTTTTCTGGCATCTAAAAAGTAGATGATACTAAAGACCCTGAGAGATTCTGTGACAATGTAGGAGGCCATGTTACTTGCTGATTTTTCTCAAAGATTTATTCAACCCTCGCTTTGTCATTATATATATTTGAGCTGATTTGTGTATGTGATCAGATATTTCTGTTGCCTGTCCATTTGTAGATGCAAGTTTTGTGTCTGTGTGTGTACAAACTGAAATGGAGTACAGTTTTTCCTACTGTTTCAACACCCATAAGTTGATACAGGACATATTTCTATGATTTTTGGAATTTCTCCTGCCTTCTTTTCTTGATTTTAATCAATTATGAAAAAAATTAATCACAGGTTATCAAGGATTTTTATGTGTCTTCTTTGTTAATGAATATTGAACCTTGATTGGGCCATTGATATTCAAGCCTCTTACCTGGGCTTGATCCCAGTGATTTATTCCCAATGTTGGTATGCTTCTGGCATAGAATTCTCAGAACCATATATATTTTAGAAAGAAATGTTAATGTAGAAATGTAACCCTAAATTAATGGAAATTTTCTGTGTTCATTTCAAAGTCTAATATTTCAGTATTCATACTGAGAGGTGACATGCATGTGGTTTTTAAAGGTCAATTATTTTTACAAACTGCTGAATATATTTACCTGATACGACTTCACAATGTGATTGTGACTTAACAATAGCATTTGTTTTGTCTACATATAAGAATGGAAAAGCCGTTTATATGTTTGAGCCACTGATAATTTCTTGTAATTGTACCTGTAGGTATTTGCATGGTATCCCTTCACATTTTACTTGCATACCCTAAAGCATGTATCCTTTGGTAGATTACATCTCATGAAACAATCACTCTTTGTGAATGCATATATTCACAATTATTGAAATGGAGATCAACTTATCATGTTGATTTACATTCATTGCAATACCTTATATAGTAAAAACAGTATGGATTTTCTTTTCTATACAATCACATGAACTATTTCTTCCTATTTTCCTGGAGGCATGATACATCCATGAATATTTAGAGAGACCCGTTTCAGAAACTTTGCCAAGACCTGGCTGAGCCTGAATTGGGGGTATTAGAAAAATTTTGATGAACTGGACAATAATCACTTAAGTAATACAATAACTTCAAATGTTCAATGAAGTTTAAATGTGTTGAGACAGCGTGTCCATGTGTAATTTGTGAGGTTTATATACAATGATCAAATTTCAATGGAAATGGAAGTGGAAGCAACCATGAATTTTTTTGAAAATAATGGAGGATGTGCTCTCACTAGTTTTTGAGTATCTCCCCAACTACTTGTGAAGTTATTGTTCATGTGCAGAATACAGAAATATATATTCAAGTATTTTCCATTGAAAGTAAAATAATATTTTTTCTTTTATTTCTTTGCAGGAATCATTCTATGAGCAAACCATGAGTTCAAACCATTTCTCATTGTATCATCTACATCTTACATTTATTACTATATTGTGATGCTCACCCAAATGAATTAATTTTGATTTGTACTACCTATTCACTCCCTATTCCCCCTTACCTTGAATCCAGAATTAAACCCTAGTGTTTATGTCCGTTTTGGAATTCACCATGTCACTCTCTCCATAGACATGTAAGGTCGGAATATAGAAACTTCAATAATCAAATCGAAATCTAATTTGTTTCCCAATGGAGAATAAATCATAATTCATTTTTCACTGTTGTTTTTTGCCTGTGAAAATCATCTTCTATTTCATATATTGTTATAATAGCAGAGCCTAATACATAACAAAAGGTGTAATGACATTAGACCTTTTACACAAATCTTACACAATTATATATTCCATACAGAATGGTCATTAAAATTTCAATGGGATTTTTCGACCAACATTCTGAAGTATATTCCTTACTATACAATCTTCTCATCCATCTCAATGATTTCCACATGTCATCTCATCTAAAGAAGGATTCTGGGAGTTCCTTCTAAAACCTGTGGCAGAAAAAAAAGAGTCATGTATGTGTACACAAACTACCATTCAAAATATTTTCTTTTGAGGGGGCAAATTGCAACTTGTGATGATACCATGATTTTGTGCTAGATGTGTGATATTTTGAGTGCAAGAGGGTGTGCATATTATGGCAATTTCCTAATATATGTCTAAAGTGTTTGAAGAAGAGTGGACTGTATCTGTAGAGTGTCACACAATTTTATGGAGCCATATTTGATGACTATCTTCATATTCAACTTGGGTGTAATTTGCTCCACGTATATAAGGCCCTACATATTTATACTTGACTTGGCAGTGTGGTCCAAAACATTTCTGATGCAAAATGGAATAGTTTTTGAAACATACTTTAGGAAAACTTATTGGTAGGACTCTTGTGCAATAAATAGAGTTGAATCTTTTGGGTACAGATGCCGAAGTTAAAGATGTGTAAATGTGGCTTATATTTATTATGGTGTTGAAATGGGAGAATTTCTGATTATGGCCATATTTTGCATCTAATGTATAATTTCAAATGTTTCTTGGTTTTCCTTCAGATATAGTGAGCCGGAATGCATTTAATATTAATTTGTAAAGGATAAGTTGGAACCAGTATACTCATGGAAACCTGGGCCTCTTCTAGTCTGGTAGGGATATGAAGAGAACAGGTCTATCTACACATGTCTGTGTATAGACTGCAACCCAATCTACATACGTATCCATTTGTAAACTTATGACAACTAAAATAAATATATGTACCAATAACCTTATTTTTCGTTAAACTTATTGTCAATGTGATGTACAGAGGGATTATAATTATGAATGTAAGGCAGTGTATATTTTTCTTGTCATATAATATCCTCTCATTTTTCTTACACTTTATTCTGCTTCAAGTCTCTCCCTGATGTACCTGATGTAAATGTAATTTTCTACATGTGACCTTGTAATGAATTTTATGGCGGTGTTTCCCCCATTGTCCTCTATCAAAAATTTTGGATTCCTCTTCTTTGCCCTATTCAAATTAAAGTTTGTACAATCCACTGGTTACCAAACTCAAATATAGTGACAAGAAGAGAGAAATCCTGTGAAAACTAAAGGAAATAAAGCAAGAAAATAAAATCGTGTTGTTGTTTTTTTAAAGAAAACACCATCAAAGGTAAAACTCGTTTTTTGGGGTTCATTTGGCTCACCATAAACTACTTGTTCATATATATCTATCAATTAAGCACTTGCATTCCTCTTCTAGGATGAAATTAGACATACACCAATTAAGAAAAAAAGAGAAAGTAGGTTAGGTATATTTTAAATGTCACTGCTAAAGAAAAAATATGACTTCATTGGGTAAGTTTAAATAGAAGCAGGATAAACGCATTGAAATGAAATAACAATATTCAATAAATAGTGTTGTCATGCTAGTTAAATGCCTATAACAAAGTTAGATTATAGATCACTCTGTGTCAAAACACTTTCCAAATGAATCAGACCTCTAGGTTAAAAAAATACTCAGAATGGAAACAATAGAGAAATACGAGGTCTCTTAGAACAGGTTGAAACTTTCCATTACAGATGCACAAATGCATCAAGCCAAAGAAAGGTTAGACAACCTCTATACATTGAACCTGCCAGCTTCTTTATACCAAAGGACAAAGCTAAGTAGATAAAAAGAAAGCCAAAAAATCTGAGAGAAAATTTTCACTAGCCAAGAAAGAGAAAAATGTCTTAGCGCTGAAATATAATCAACATTCAACAAGTCAAATCCCCCACCCCCAAAGAATCCTGAACTATAAACCCACTCTATGAAAAGAAGTCTAAATATTTAAAGAGAGACTTCACTGATGGCTAATTGAGAATAGGCTAAGGACATATGAAGAAATGCTTAAAAACTCTGACAATAAAAAAAAGACAAATCAATTCAACATTGAAATTCCACCATATTCCATTAGAATGGCAAACTCATGTTCATTGCAGAGGGAAAATCAGGAACCACTCCAGATGCCTGAATGTAGATTAATGGATCAGTAAATGTGGGGTATAAACACATCAGAATTCTATTTTCCATTAGAAAGAATGGCACAGTGCCCTTTGTAAGGAAATGCAAAAATTGTAAAAAAATAACATGAATTAAAGTGTACGAGACCCAACGAACATAGACTCCATAGATTCTCTTATTTCTAAAAACTGGTTTATGTCCATTTTAGTCCTAGAAGAGGATCACAATAGCTTAATAATAATATACATATGACCATAGAATATTACTTTAAAACAAAATAAACTCTGAAATACAAAATCAGTTGGTTTCACTTTCTTGATTTTTTAAAATGTGCTATGTGAATCTATTTCTCTTTACTTGCATTTTTCCTTTAGTTTATGTTTTATACAATGTTGCCACTGTATTGGATTTTGGTACATACTGTATTTCATGTAATTTAATGAGAATTAGGCGTGGGAAGTGCAACATCTAACTCTGAGACAAAGGAAAATGGGTGAAGCATATAAGAACAATCCCAACAAAACTACATATTGGGAATAAACATTACGCCCGGTGGGAGGAGATCGAGATTTTAGGCTGAAAACCAGTAAAAATGAACAATGGGTAAGAACCTATGATGAGACCACTACTTGTTCATTGCTTACATATGTAATTCTAATCCCTCTGTACATCAACTTGACATTCCCTTAAAAAGAAGAGTATTGATAAATACACTCGTCTCAATTCTCATAAATTTACATGTTGACACTTAAGTCAATGGGTTCCTATTACATATACAGACACATGGATATAGTTCTGATCTGTTGACGTTCCTAAAAGCATAGAAAAGGTTTCCCTAAGTTACCAGGTTCCAAGCCAACACTGACACATTAATGTTGAAATAATTTTTGTTCAAATATTTATGTAGGAATCCCAATAATAATTTCATATTACAAACTATAAGAGACCTGATGCTCAAATATGCCCCCAAACCCTCACATTTTCACACCTATCATACATGTGAGCAAGATTCTCTCATGTAAATCTTCCTTGTCTGGACTCAAATACTTTACGACTTTTGATTACATAGCAATCTAACCACTGATAAATATTTTTTCACAAGGGAGATCTTCCTAAAATATACTTCAAAGGCTATTCCACTTAGCAATAGGAATGTTGTGGACCAGGAATGCCAAATGAACTATATAATGGAGTGTGTGTGGGAGCTATGAGAGGCAAATTACACACAAGTCGAAAACAAATATTCATTAGATATGGTTTCATGAACTGGTCTTAAATTATAATCCAAATTTGCAGATTAATATTCCAAGAGTATTTTAGTAATATAGTGCAACATTTCTGAAATGGTGCACATATTATTGTCTGGTAAGTCACAGATTCTCTGAACAAAATATGGTACCTTCAAAGAGTGAATATTGTCCACCCAAAGTCATAAATGTTGGCTGATATTGTTTATACCCCTGCAAGAGCCGATTTGTTTCCCTGCCACAGACAATGCGTATAAGTTACAGATTTCTGCTGCAGATTAGGTGTCCTAGGAAAAATATTGAGATGATTAAAATCTTGCAACATTAGGTGGTTTAAAAAAATCCATATAATTTTCCTACCCATTCTTTTTAGAAAGCAGATGTTGTTTGGAAATTTGTGTTAGGGACCAAATATTATACCTTGACTATATTACTTATGATATTTTACATTATTAATAAGTGAAATGGAAGATGTTATTCCTAGAAAAAATATAACTATTGCAAGTGGTGAACTTACTTTTAGAAGTTAGGAAATAGTTCTTTACTCAGGTTTCTTTCTTTACCCAACAACCTAGGCATGCTAATTAATGGGCACTTGGCTAAGTCCAAGGTGTCCCTGAAAGACCCGCTTATGTCTGGTGTACCCTTCAATCCCACACTTTGTTTGACTGAATGTTCTCCAATTAGGCACAGTTATTGTGTAAAATATTCAAGATTCTTGACTTCCCCTAAGATCCAAAAAAAAGCTGACTTTTTAAAATCTACATTGACATTTGCCTGTAACTCTTGTCCCTGTCATTGCAGGACGAAACAGTCATATAACTTTTGCATTCTCAGGAGGCATAATTCCGAATTCTATATTGGGGTCTCAATATTGTCAAAGTTTCCTTTGGGCATTGGTAAATGTCTGATCTCAGTAAAATCTCCAAGGAAGACTCATGATAGGGCATAACACATTGATATGTGTGGAAAAAGGCCATTAATATCACACAGCCTCCCTCATATGGAAACCCTATAGTAATGACTTTGAGATTTTTTTGAAGGAAAATTTTGAATTGATTGAGTCTGAACTTTGCAATTTGGCAAAGCTCTCTATACAATTCCTACAAAAATCCCATCTCAGGTGGACCCATTGCAAACATGAGATGTATAAGTCGTTATGTAGAAAAGGAACTTTAAAAATTTCGAGGGGGGAGGAAGCGCACGGGGAGAATTGAGTGGGGTTTCGGGGGAGAAGATGAGAAGGGATAGGAAAGGGAAACAAAGGAAGAGGCTACAATGCTTGATAAGAAATGTACTCATTATCATGCCCATGTAATTGTAACTCTCCTGTATAGTATTTTCACAATAAAAAAAATAAAAAAATAAATGCCATTTCATCATAAGGGAGTGAGTAATTTGAAATACTTCTGCCAAACAATATGCTTCCTAGACTTTCAGGGTTACACAGAAATATTGTAAATGCTTCTCTTCTTGCTTTTTTCTTCTTGTCTGTCTCGGAATATGTAGTGTGGGCTTGGGCATTGTCCCGGCACACTTTAGCTTACGGCTTAAACTCTGCCCCTTGAGAGAGAGTGACACTTTCAATTTTCTTCTGGTCATTTGGAGAAAAACTCTCATGGACATTCCCGTCCGTGCTGGCTTTGAACCTCCACCTCAACATCTCAGTTTCTTGAGTACCTGGGATTACAGTCCTGAGCCATCGGCACTCAGTTATTCTTATTCTTCTCTAATGAAATAGCATAGTAGTAACTTAAAAAGTATCCACGGGTATTTAAACAACATTGAAGAAATTTTGGATCATTTCCAAAAAGAAAATTTGCACTGAAGTATGCCATTCCACTTTGATGCTGCTTCCTCCTGAAGAGGAAACCCCTATATCAATGAGGAAGGAAAATGTAAATTATCAGAGACGTGTAAAACCTATAACCATGTACACAAAGATATTAAAGATTTGTAGAAAAATCATCTTTCAGTTGGACAGAATTGATTCATTTAAATGAGATTATATTAATAGCCAGTGTTTTTCATTTTTAACCATTGCATTATAAAAAACAATAAACCTCTAAATGGGTGCTAACATATACCTCTTTGTTCGAAGATTAGACAGTTTCTACACACTATTTAGTTCTGCACAGTGACATATATTTCTCATCTAATATTCTCTGTTTGAAGACATTTACCAATTACTTGTAATCAAGGGTGGACAAAAATTCTTTCTCAACATTCACTATTCCTCACTATTCCCACATTTATCCTTCTAATCCTCATTTAGAAACAAATTCAATGCCTTCATCAGAATGAATAACATCACCTCATTTGTTAGCAAATGAAAAGACTTGGAAAAATTTTATATTAAGTGAAGTAAGCCAGGCCCAAAGAAACATAGGTCCCATGAAGTCCCTTATTTGCAGTAAATAGTATAAGTTAAGGAGAAGCAGTAATGTTCAAAACCTGTGTAAATATGGCCATACAAGAAGATATTAAATGAAATGAACCCCTAGATAGGGACACAACTTATTTCTACTTTCTTGCTATTGTTTTTCATGATTCTAAACTCTTCTATGTGATTTGTTTTTCTTGAATGTTCTTCCCCAAGTATTATCCCTGTTTTCATTGTATTTGATGACAGTGGCCTGCCTCTTACATACATATTTTTTTTCTAAATTGTAGAGGGAAGGGAAATAATAAAATGCTGAAACAGAATACTAGTTGATGTATTGTAACAATGAGATTCAAAAGACATTAAATTGAAAACCAATTTCACAATTTGAGGGTGTGGGGGATGAGGGGAGGTAGGGGCAGGAAAAATAAAAGAGGATGTAATAATGCTCCATCGAAAATGTACTCATTACCTTAACCATGTAATTCTAACCCCTCTCTACACTATTTTTACAATAAAAATATTTTTAAAAGGAACTGAATTAGTTCCTGCTACCTCATAGTCCGGGTGGAAGATCATGGTAAATTTTGGATAAATGACATATTAGTGAAAAAGCTTTCTCATAGGAGGACATGTCTTTAGTTGGTGATCAAAAATTTTGAGGGGTCATTATGAAGAAATGTCTTCTACTGCACTATATGCACACAATTTTAGGACTATTTTATAATATATGAAATTCTGATTTCCTGTTCTTATGCAAAATGCCATAAAAAAAAGAATAAAATCTGCATTGGCAACTAGTGCATCAATCAAACCAGACAGTATGGTAGGCAAAGCATATATATATAAGCAGTATGATCTTTCTATTTTTTATTTATTTATTTTTGTTTTGTCAGTCATGGGGCTTGAATTCTGGACCTGGGTGCTATCCCTCAGCTCTTCCGTTCAAGAGGAATGCTCTACTGCTTGAACCACAGTGCCACTTCCAGTTTTCTAGTACTTTCTTGGAGAAGAGAGTCTCACGGAATTTCTTGCCTGGGCTGGCTTTGAATCGCTGTCCTCAGATCTCAGCATCCTGAGAAACTAGGATTTCAGCATGAACCACTGGAACCCAGCTTAGTATGATCTTAGTATATCTGAGTTAGAAAGGGTAGGAAAGCCATCAGATATTCAATTCTATTGAACAACAGCAGAGTTCTCAGGAAATCAACGAGGGGAAAAATAGAGCCTGCTGTGGAACCTTCGCTTTTAAAATTTGTTCCTGCAGGCAACCATTGACTTGCTATGAAGTGGGATGATGTTCAATAAGTTGAGTAATCATGACAAATATATTATGGTTCTATCATGATAGAATACCTGTAGCCCCATTCTCCAGACACACTGCAAGCAAGTGACCACTGCTGTTGAGATACCTACTTGATGTTAGTCCTACTCTCTCCAGAGGGTAAGGATTTCTTCTCTGCTTGGTTGATCATTTTACTTTGACACACACCAAAAGGATCAATTTATTTTCAATCTTCTAACATATACTCGTTTATGTTTTCACCACCCTCTTGTACATAAATACCACACTTTGTCCAGATTCTCTAAATCACTGGTTTGGTTTCTCACAAGTTCACTCTCCTATTCTATTTCCTTTATTTTACAGTAACTCCAAGCAACTGACTACATAACTAAAATGATTTCTCCCTGTGTAAGCATAGTTGAAATTTATGAAAGCGAGTCTCAATCTTCCCTTACTTTCCTCACATTATTCACTAAATCTTTCATAAGAACTTGGTAAGTCGGACTTCTTGCTGTTAATCCAGTTACAAGACTGAGCTATAGTTTGGGTAAGTGACTTGATACTGGTAAAGACACCTTCATCCATTTCAACTTTGCAAGAATATTTTACTATGTTAGGAATTGTTATGCATTTTGCTTTTGGGTAAACAACCTTCCATTCACACAACAATCAAAGAAAGGTTGGGCAAATGGGATTGCATGAAATTTAAGAGCTTCTTCATGGCACAGGACATAGCCAACAAGATCAATCAAAAGCCCACGGATTGGGAACAGATTTTTACTAGCCATAAAACGGACAAGGATTTCATATCTAAAATATACTTAGAGGGCCTGGGAAGGTGGCGCAGTGGTAGAGCACTAGCCTTGCATGCCTGAGGCCCTGGGTTCGATTCCTCAGCACTACGGACGGAAAAAGAAAAAAGCTGGAAGTGGCGCTGTGGCTCAAGTGGTAGAGTGCTATCCTTGAGCTGAAGAGCTGAGGGAGAGCGCCCAGGCCGAGACTTCAGGCCCACGACCGGACGCCCTCCCAAATAATAAATAAAATAAAATAAAATATACTTAGAATTCAAACAATTGAATCGTCCAACAACAAACCCTGAAAGAAACAACTGCCTGGTCAATAAGTGGGCCAATGACTTAAAGAGAAACTTCACTGAAGGAGAAGTAAGAAAGACCAATAGACCCATGAAGAAATGTTTAACTTCTCTAGCCATAAAAGAAATGCAAATCAAAACAACATTGAGATTCTACCTCACATCATTTGAATGCCTATAACAAAAGAATCTAATAACAGATACTGGAGGAGAGGTGGAAAAAATGGAACCCTACTACATTGTTGGTGGGAATATAAACTTGTTCAACCACTTTGGAAAGTAACATGGAGTTTCCTGAAAAGACTCCATATAGAGCTCCCCTACCACCTAGCAAATACCATTTTGGGCATTTAACCAAGTGATCACAAACAAGACCATACTGTAGCTACCAACACTACTATGTTAATCATAGCATTTGTATGTACCATAGCTAAGATATGGAACCAATCCAGGTGCACCTCAGTAAATGAATGTATCAAGAAAATGTGATATATATATCTATATATATCTATGTATAGATATATTAATTCTCTCTCTATATATATGAATTCTCTCTCCATATATATGAATTATATATATATATATATATATATATATGAATACTATGACGACATTAGAATGAATGGCATCGCCCCATTTGTTAGGAAATGGAAAGCATTGGAAAAAATATATAAAGTGAAGTAAGCCTGGCCCAAAGAAACATAGGTCCCATGGTTTCCTTTATTTGCAATAACTAATATAAGCTTAGGACAAGCAAGTAAGTCAAAAGCTTTTTCTCTCTCTCCCTCTCTGTCTATATATATTATGTATAATATGTATTATATATATGTTGGTGTTAAGAGAAATGATCAAAAGTTAGGGACACCGTATTTTTTCTTTGCTATGGTTTTAATATATTTAAAATGAAGTATGTAATTTTTTGGTTTCTTTGGTATGTTCCTCCGCAACCCCTATTTTCACTGTATTTGATTCCAGTGTCTCGCATCCTGTATACACATTTGTCTAATTTGGGGAGGGGAAGGGAAAAAAACAAATGCTCAAATTTGGATAAATGTTGACCCAATGTATCAAGGTGATGACCAAGACTCTATGTTGAAAATGAACTTTACAATTTAGGTGGGAGGGAGTAGTTGGGGAGATGGGGAAGGAAGCGATGGTATGGGAAATACAAAGGAGGAAGCAACAATGTTGGATAAAAATGGACTCATTACTATATTCATGTAACTGTAACCCCTCTGTACAGCATTTTTACTATATATATACATATATATGAATAAATTCATGATGGTGATAAACAAAATCCTTTTGATGTGCACTATAGTTATTTGCATTTCTATTTTGGCCAGAGATATTAAATATTTCTGTATGCATCTATTGGTCATGCTTATTTCATACCCAGAAGTATATCTTGAATAATTTAGACAAGATATAAATGGGGTGGTTGTTTCTTAATGAATTTTTTTTAAGATTTTTATTGTAAAAATACTGTACATTGGGGTTAAAGTTATATGAGCAAAGTAATGCATACATTTCCTATCAAGCATTGTTGCCCTTCCTTTCTTTTTCTACTACCGTTCCGGCCCTCCCACCTCTACAACCAAACTCCGCCCCATCTCCAGCCTAAGTTGTAAAGTTCATTTTTCAACATAGTGCCTTGTACATCTGATTGTTACAATGGGCCAGCGTGTATCCCTATTTAAACATTTTGTTATATTATTTTCCTTTTCCATTCCAAAATTAAAGAAGATGCAGGGCACCGACATCAAATATAGTGAAAACATGGGTTATACTGTGGGGAGGAACATAAAAAGCAACAAAAAAAATCACATTGTTCATTAGGAATGCGTTAGAACCTTCACAAAGCAAGAAAAAAAAATGTGTCTCTATCTTGGGGTTCAATTCAATTAACATCATTTTATCTTGTCCAATGTTCATAGCTTTTGAACTTTTTTGATTGTCCCAGACACATACTAGTTATTTCAAATAAGAGAAACCACAGGAGCTATGTTTCTTTGGACCTGGCTTACTTCACTTAATATAATTTTCCCATGTCTTCCCATTTCCTAACAAAATGGGAAGTTGTTATTTTTTCTAATGGAGGCATAGAATATATATGTACCACATTTTTCTGGTCCATTCACCTACTGAGGGGGATCTGGTTTGTTTTCATATCTTATCTATGTTAAATAATGCTGCCATAGACATAGGTATTCAGGGAGGTTTAGTATGGTCTTGTTTGTGATCATTTGCTTTGTCATAGGGGAGCCCTATATGGAGTACTTTGAGGATCCTCTATATTGCTTTCAAAAGTGGGTGAACAAGTTTACACCACCACCTACAATGCCATATGGTTTCTTTTTGGCCATAACACTTCCAGCATTTGTTTTTATAGTTGATTATAGCCATTCTAAGTGGGGTGAGGTGAAATCTCAATGTTGTTTAAATTTGCATTTCTTTTATCCCCATAGAGGTTGAAAATTTCTTCATGTGTGTATTGGTCATAATTATTTACTCTTCAGAGAAGTTTCTCTTATGAATTAGCACCCTTATTTATCAGGCAGTTTTCTCTTTGAGGATTTATGAATTTGATATTGTGCAGATCTAATTTTATGAGCCCATGGCCCTTACAGGTTATATAGGTAGATGTTCAATAGATTTTCTGCCAAATGTGGGTTTGTACTCATATTTATCTTGCTAGCTCTGACTATTGCTATGCAAAATTTGTCTAGTTAAAACAACACAATATATTAAGCTTTTCTTTGATTTGTTGTGACTGGATTGTTATGTATTAAATTTTGACCTGAGTATCCAAGTCGTATTTCATGATACGTAAACCTACTTTGAGGACTTTATTTCATTTGGACTTGGTTCCGATGTAAGTTGAAATAAACTATACTTTCAATTATTCATGCATATATGCCTTTTTCTACCTGCACCATATTGAGAAGAGTTTCCCTTTCTTCTATATGAAGATTTTGACACCTTTATCAAAATTTAGGTGGCCATAAATCTCTGGGATAATTTCTGTGCCTTTAATGCTATTCCATTGGTCTTTAGAACTGTTTATGAGCCAGGTCTAACTTGATATACGTATGTATACGTGTGTATACCCACGTGTATATACATATATATGTATACACACATATATGTGTATATATATACACATATATGTGTGTACATATAAATATACATATCTGTGTGTACATATATATACATATATATGCATACATATATATGTGTGTATAAATTTGCAAATGTCTCCATATACGTGTATACATAAATGTGTGTATGTGTGTGAGAGTTTCTTTGTATTTTGGGTTGTTTCTGTGTGTTTAATAATAGTGTTTGCAGTGGAGTATTTTTATTCTTGCTATGAATTTCCTACTAAGACTTGCTTTCTGGTTTTTCTATATTTCCATGTGACGTTTTTGATTACTTCTTGTATTTTAGTAAATAATGTCTTAGGGATATTGATCAGTACTTCTTTGAATTTGGAGGTAGTAACCTTTGAGAGTTCCCAAATTTCTAGATGTCAATACTTCGAATACAGGAGTATGTGCAGATTTTCCATGTTATTAAATATGCTTTAATTTCTATTTTCAGACGATTAATGTGTTACTCACAGAGGTTCTTCACTTCCCTGTTTACCTGAAGTCTGAAGTATAGGAGGCTATCACAAAAGAAGTTGCTTTTGTGGTTAAAGCTTTATTCTTCTTATTTAGGGCATATAAAATACTGGTGATTTCTCTGAGTTCATAGTAAACTCTGTTAGTTTGTGCAAAGTTTAGAACAACCAAAGGGAATTCTGTTTGTAGTCTATAAGTCTTTCAATAGAGGATCAAGTTATCTGCAAAGAACTAACGATTATATTTCTTCTTTCCCTATTTGGATCCCATTTTTGTTTATGCCTTACAGTATTATATCAGCTAGAAATTCCTATTGTATACTGAAGAGGTTTAGAGAGCAGGGATTTATTCTCTCATTTGTAATTGTTGAAATGTATTATCCTTTCAAAATTAAGTGTAAGAGAACAGTCAATTTCTCAGAGGCAGTCTTTATTATATTGAGGAATATTCTGTGGGTTCCTATTTTCCCCATAGCTTTCATAATAATGTGGCATAGGAACTTATAGAATGCTTTTGTACAGCTATTTGCATGATACTGTGATTCATGTGCTTCTTCCTACTGATGCACTGAATTTCATAGATTGACGCCCATATATAGTACCATCTTTCCTCTCTTGTATGATTCTCCTTTGGTCAGAGTTTGTGGATTATTTTATTAGTTTCTCATATTAGCTCTCCAGAAGTTTATTGAGAAATTTTCACCGATGTTCAAGCAAGAAATGTTTCTACAGTTCTTTCATTGATGAATCCATACCAGTTTTTTTGTTAAGCAGTACGCTGACAACATATGAAGTTCATTGTGAACGTTCACTGTTTCATTAAATATTTTAGGAAGAATATTCTGGGTTGTCCTTTGAAGGTTTCCCAGAAATGACCTGTGAACCCTTTTTCTCCTGGGCTTTATTTTTACTGGCTTTTTCCAATATTCCCATATCCTCTTCTGTATCTTGATTGTGTCATGAGGATAAATATCTCATCTCTGGTTTCACTCATTTCGGTACATTTTCTCTCTCCATTGCTCTTCACTCACTCTCTTTCTTCAGATTTGCTAAGTTTTATCAGTTTTGTTATTTTTTCACATAACCTACTTTTGGTTATTCTGTCCTTGTTATGGTTTTAAGGATTGTCATTTTTAATTCCACTTGAATTTTAATCATTTTTATCCATGCATCCCTGTGGTGTATTTATTTCCTCTTCCAAGTCTATTTAGTTTAAAACCAGACAAGTTGAGGAGATAGAAACAAGTATCATTCTAAGATTTCTTTTGATGACTTGTCAGTAAATGATATGAAGTTTTGCTATTACATATAGTAAGCGAACGTTCTACAGAAGAGCTGTGGCCTTCCAAATCATGCAGTCTTCTTTCTTTTGCCACAACTCTCTGAACGGTCTGCAATTGTCGAATTGGTACAATAATTAGTTGAGTGATTTTTCTAAATTAACGATATAGGAAATTCAAAATTGTTTTGTCCTAAAAATACCTGGTTTATATGATGTCATAGAGCAATAAAAGGCATTCATATTTCTCCTCTGTAAATGGTCTAATTACTTCCATGGAGCATTACTACTAATTATGTTTCTTCAAATAGAAATAGAGTACCATTCTCAACATTTTAAATTCAATGAGTTCAAAGTACACTCAATGTTTTTGATGAAAATTATCTGCAATTAAACCTCACATATAATTCCTTGCAATTTCTCAATCAACCGTGGGAATTAAAAAAGAAATAGAATTGTGGCATCAAATTGACAACTCTTCCTAGATAGATGTACACATTCACAATAGGGTTTCAGATTTTATTGGCTACTTTTCAATCTGTAACAATTTTTCTATTCTTGATGAAGGAATTACATATTCTAGTCAAAAGAATGTATGCTTAATATTTTAGATGTGGTTCTAGAGCTTCATGAAAATATACAAAGAATGCTATATATTATTGTATATATCAATGTGTCATATTATTAAATCCACTTTTGTTGCTTCTTCCATTGCAATATGACTTCACAATAATGCAACTCAATCATTGATCTTCTGTTTCAATGATTCTAATGAACGTTGACATCATTTCACATGAAAAATTATGATTTAGGATAACAGAGTATTGATGGTCAGACCCTCAAGGATAAAATTCCAAGATAAAAAATCATATGAGTAATAAAGTGATATAAAGGTATTGAGAGCACACCCTTACGAATGTATAGTTGAAAAAAGGAATGTATTCTAGGTTATTGCTTAAAGTAATCTATGTCCTTATTGGCAAGAAGAATGCCATATGTGCAGTGTGAAATATGTAACAATATTTACTGCCAATTTTCATCCAGCCAGTGTCATTTATTTGCTTACAGAATTGAAGACATGATTTTTTATTTTTCCATTTCCCTTCCAGCCACATTAGAAAATTTCAGTATTTCAAGTATCATCCAGAGGACTAAAAACTTTGACCCAATTGTTTTGTGTCACAGTTGGTTGGCAACTTTCATAAAAAGTCCTGTATTCATATTGTCTATCTACACACACAGTTTAAGATTCCAAACTATACTGGCTAAGCTGATTTTGTATTTTATGCTGTGATAAATGCTACAACACAACTGTAAAATTTCCTCTGAATAAAGCAGTGTTATGTGTTCATAAGCAGTAAATAATCCAAGGTAAGGTGCAATATCTGTTTGGCGAATATTGGAACATACAGAAAATTGAAACAAGGCATATATGTCCTAATAATAGCACAGTTGCCATGAAATTCAATAAATAATAGAATAGTGACCATAATTTATCCTTGTTGGGTTGTCTGTGCCATGTTTAAGTTTCAATTGACTGATGCACAGGTTGATCTGAGAGTCCTGAGGTCATGAACTGGAAATGACCATTCTTTGCCCTATCACAATGACAAATATAATCTCAAGGGGCATAGTCACAAAGGTTACAATTGTTTGTAAAAACAAACCAATGTGGATGTTTTCCTCCTTCTTATGGGATAATCCTGCTTTATTTTACTGAATCTGATTCACTTTAAGAGATATCAATGAAAATGTAACATTTTGTGCACCTTCCAAATACTATTTCAATCGGTCATTTGGCTCTTGGTTGTCCATAAATTATCAAATACTGATATTATTCTTTTATTTCCACTTTTTGCTCTGTGTTTTGTTGTCACATTCTCCTTTTTTTTTCATTTTTTTTTGGTCGTGGGTCTTGAACTCTGGTCTTGGTTGCTGTCCTTGTGCTCTTCAGCTGAAGGCAAAGGCTTTATCACTTGAGTCAAAACGCCACTTGTGGTTTTCTAGTGTTTTGTTGGGGTAAGCATCTCACAGAGTGTCCTACCAGGGCTGGCTTTGAACCTTCATCCTCAGATCTCAGACTACATAGTAGATAGAATTACTGGCATGAGCCACCAGTGTCTGGCTCTAAGTAACATTTAAAGGCATAGGACTTACAAACTTTTTAATTCTGTACATAGTTTAAAATATTTCCTAAGATAACATTATTAATATATATATATATATGCAAGCAATTACTTCAATCCCAGCTGGATAAACTTCATTAAGGAATCATTCTCTTTCAGGGGCTGAAATATAACAAAGATGTTATCTTTTTTCTGGGAATATTTTTAGGGAACTGAATACTTCTCTAGAACCAACAGGCTATCCAAACAAGAGTGATGTAAAAGCAGTTCTACGTGGCTATAAACAGTATGATCATAGTTCAAATGAGTTAGAGGTTAAAAACACTAGCAGCACCCTTCTATTGAAGCCTGATGGAATTCCAGTGAATTTTATGTTGAAAAGTATAGCACTGAGAAAAGAAATCTTACCTTTGGTCTTTGGGCCAGAAGGGAGCATTTCAACTGACAAAGGTTGGCTTGCTGAAGAAGGACCTGAAATCATGAACGAGAATATTATTATGTCAATAAAACAATAATTGAGGTCCAATACAGAGGAGAAAGTGGAATTGACCGCTGCAAGTGAAGTGTGTATTTGATTGAAGGGCTTCAGGCTGTCTTTGGTCAGTCCACTTATCCTTAGATAAGCAGCATACACCTAAATGTGCACAAATTAGTTATTAATTTCCATGATATCAGTTCACATTTTTCCTTTTCCTCTCAGTTTTAAACATTACTCATATTCAGAGCTTTTCTGAGTATCAGTTGTCTTCCTAGAAGTTCAATATCAGTTTGTATTCTCTAGATTGGATTGTCATGTCAATACACTCCATTCTGAATTGCAGTGTTGTTTCTATCATACAATCGTAGAACCTCTCTCTAAATTTCTTTCTTGCTAGTGTGTCTAACATATGTACAAGATATTTCTTTATTGCTTTCTCTGTCCCTCCACCACGGTATAACTCCTGTTCATACTGTATTTAATGTTGGTACAATATGTGGAGGGGAAAGGAATTGTTTAAATAGCGATACAGCTGGGACATTTGCAACGATGAGATGTACAAGATGGTATGTCGATAATGAACTTTACAACTTTGGCTGGTGGGGGTGTGTGTATGGGAAGAGGCCGGATGCAGGGGCTTGGAGATGAAAAGGGATGGAAAGGGAAACAAAGGAAGAATCAACAATGTTTGATAAGAAATGCACTCTTTACTTAGTCCATGCAATTTTAATCACTCTGTATGGTATTTTCACAATTAAAAACATAAAAATAAAAATAAATAAATATCTGGTCCATATTCAATCAACTACCCAAATTTAAACCTATATCTTTGCTGGGAAGCTCTTTAGCATAATTTCCTCAAAGTTATTAATAACAGACAACAAAAGTGTCAAAATATACTTGCAAAAATGATATAAGATAGGCACATGAACTTTTATGACTACACATTTTTCAGTAGTTTCCTGAGAATTTCCTAGTATAATTTACAGTGTGATCCACCATGTAGAAGGCTCTTTGAAATACAATAAACAAAATATACATTTTAAAATACAATTTTATTATAATAAAATTATATGAATATCTATGTGAATTTAGCTGCTTATCCTTCATATGTACCAGTTAATAACACAGGATTAATTCCACAAAGATTACTGAAATTTAAGTTCAAAATATGTATTGAATAAATATTCAGAAATCATATCTACATCAGGACATCAACTGAATTTAGAAATTATTCAGAGGTATTATGTCCTGAGATAGTATTTCTACTTTTTTCATGTCAATATAATTTCTAAACATAGGCCTAGAGGAGACATAGTAATGCCCTTGTTTTGAGGAAAACTGGAAAGTATTAAACACCTTCTGCAATAATCCATCCTAGCAACCTTGTAGTGACTCTAGAGAGAGAAATCCAAAAGGCAAGCACATTTCCTGAGAGTGGGAGGGAAGAAAGTAGAAGGGAAGTATAACAAAATGTAGATATTTCTGTTGAGAGAACATGTGAAAATATAGTGGCCGAATTAATACTTTCCATTCCCCGCCAAGAACTGTTTAAATCATTTTGATTTGCTTCTTTGTGGTGAATTGTGTTAATGTGTACACTTTTGTGTCAATTACTTTGGGTAATTCTCTCTTATGCATGTTTCTGGCATATTTGGTTTGACATGGTGCAATCTTGGGTTCAGCTGATGCCTTCTTGGTTGCAAATTCAAAAACTTTTTTAGGGAAACAATATTTAGGGAAGCGGAGATGTTCACATTCTTGTAATAGGATTTAACCAAATATAAATATGTGCAGTATGGAACCTTGATATAATATTGAGAGTAAATTATTTTTTACCTGTCTTGTGATTGCACTACTCTCTTTGCACCACTCAATTAGGATAACCACTGAGTTTTCTAACATCTACAGGGTTTAAAGGTATTGATATTCCCTTTCAGTAGAGTTCTGAGGATTTAGATATGTTAAAAACATTTTTTAAACAGAAGTCAGTGCTGTAAAGTTGTAATATTCACATGAAGAGGTGACGTTCATATATTTATGGAAACATGAGTTCTACATGGATCTATATCTTTCCTTATTATAACTACTTACTGTGAGAATTATGATTTCATAAACATTGTGAGCTTCTTAAGGGAAACAAAGTGATTCTCTATTTAAGTATAGGGACACCATTATGCCCCATATGACAGGCCTTTGTAATTATATTGAATATTCTTTTATCATATCACTTGACCTGGACTTGTGTAAAAGGACACAAACATTGTTTGACTGATGGATTGTAAATTGGAAGGAACTCAAATCTATATTAAAATTCAAAGTCTCATTTCAAATACACTTTGCTTTTCTGAATTTCAAGAGATAATTACCAGGGCTAATACTCTGAGATTTCCAGTACTTAGTAATAAATGCATAAAGAAGAAATGGAATTTGTTTATTGCATTTTAACAAAATATGCAACAAACAAAATACATAAAATATGAGAAAGAAAGGTAGTCAAGGGAGGTTCTTTCATAGACCACCAGGAAAAATAAGTACCTGAAAACATTTTGCTTGAAATCAATGCAATCTTGGTTTTTCAAAGTATTTCTTCATGAGAATTTCAGAAGAAAAAAAAGTTTATATTATTTCTTACTTGAGTCCCTGAAGAATTATAGTCTTCTAATGTTCAATTAGGATAAATACTAAGAACTACCTTACCTGCACATTTTGAAAGTACTGTTGGGCCAGAAGCCATTGCTACCAAAGTTCAGAAGATTTTTATCAGGTTTACACATGGATTGATGCACTAATTGCTACTTCTTTTCCATATAAAGTACTTCATTTTTCATACAAAACTGTATTATGCATATCATGATTTCTGAAATTACAATTTATTTTCAGAATGAATACTACAGTGGAAACAGTCCTGTTGCTAATTGGACTGGTTTTCCGGGCATGTTTTATGAAGTTCTACTTTGTGAAAGAAATTGGAACAGTGTAGTTAGGGTATAGATTAGATATGTAAATTAAGAACGTGATCACCAGATATAGTGGTTTTGAAAACAGGTTGTTTCTGGTGATGAGCATAATTAGTAATAAATACTTTTCCCATTTGAATATTATAACATATTGGCAGCAATCTGGAGTAATTTTGAACATGAGCACACTTTTTAGGATTGATTCGTAATACTGGAAAATTGAATCTCTGGGTAACCCCGAGCATTTTCTATTCATATTGGATAGTATAGACTATAGAAGGATCAAGAAACCAAGACAAGGAGAAACCGATCACAGGGCATATTAAAATGGAAAAAAATTGAGAATATAAAGCGATTGAGTAATTCTGCCCTTCCAAAGAGTGGCCAGCACCAACCAAGAAACAAATCATTTTCTATAAATTTCCATGCATTTCCATAAGTGTTCATGTCAGGAACATGGAAGCCTGTTTGTGGTGAGCAGAGTAACTATTAATATTTACGTTTTCTGATTCAGTGTTAGGCTGTTGTCCAGGCATGAATTACCTGGTAAAGTAATTAAAGCCACTGGAGTCATTGAGAATTGTATAAACTCCTCAATTTTAGAGGTACCATAATTTCCCTATAATCAATCAATTCATAGATGTTTACATCAGAACACTGATTTGTGAGAATCCATTTTGGGATAGTTTTTGAGATTGTTCCTTACAATTCCGACTACAATATTGCCATGACGGAAGCAGTTCATTGAATCATATTCCTTGTTACTAATCCTGTGTTCACAATTGGCCCTGATGTTCTTAGACAAATTCCTGATATTCACAAATCCTTGAATGTCACTGACTACAATAAAACTTCAGTGATTTTTTTCTGTTTCTTCATGAGTCCCACTGTCCTATCAAACTACATTTTACCAACACATACTATGTGCACTAATTATTAGTAATTGTAGCTATCAGCAGGCTAATTTTATGAAGAAAACCGGTTGAAGCCTACCCCATCTGTGCATTGTGCTTAGTTATTTCAAATGTAGCGTCAGTTTTATCTCTATTTCTTTCAGTGAAAATGGTGTCTCTAAATTTATCGCAATTACTTTCATTGAAAATAGAGTTAACAAAACTATTTGGTATGCACTAGCCTACACAATGGTGAGAGAGAAGAGAGCACTGGCTTAGTAGAAGGAATTAGAATGAGGATCAGATTGCAGGCTGGTCAATAACAGTGAGAAATCCATCTAGAAATCCAAGCACTGAAATGAATTGTAGTTCATTGAAGCATAAGCAAATGCTGAATGTTTCTTATACTTTGCCTTGCCCTTCAAGTTGTAACAGAGGCCATGATCTGTGTGCCTCATCCTTGAATTAGGACCTGGAACTTGAACTCATAGTCCGGGCCTGAAACTCTGGACCTGGGTCTTGAACTCACAGAGTAGTCCTTAAACTCATAGCTTAGCCCTTCATCTCACAATGTTGAACTACAGGAGGAAGTGGAGCCCTGGGATTCCAACATGGGCCTAGGCATTAAACTCACAGGCTAGGCCTTAAACTGGCACCGGGGCTTTGAAATCGATGCCTGGGAATTCCATTGCAGCCTGAGACTTGAATTCTGGGACTGGAACTTGATTTTGCAACCTCTGTCTTGAAGTCTTGTATCTGGGCTTTGAGCTATCAGACTGAGACTTGAATTTGGTGCCTGGAACTTGACTTGTTATCATATGACTTCCATTCAGGTTCAGGCCTTGAATTCAGTGCCTTGGAGTTGAACTGTGGGCCTGGGTGTTGAATGATCAGCCTGAGACTATAATATGGGGCTTAGGAATGAAATCAAAATCCTGGGCATTAAAATCAGGCCCTGGGTCCTTAACTGGAATTTAAACAGTGGTCTTGGACATTCAATCAAGGGCTGGTCCTTGAACTCAGGGTCTGCGACTTGAATATTTTTAGTCATGGTCTGTTACTTGAAATGTTGGCCTGGGAATTGAACTCCTAGCCTACACTTTGAACCCTTGGCATGGGATCTGAACTCCCTGGATCTTGAACTCATAGCTGGGGTATGTAACTCAGTGCTTATGACCTGAATTCATAGACCTGGGACTTGAATTCAGGGCCTGGGCCTCGAACTCACCACTCTGGCCTTGAACATTAATCCTGGGATTTGAACTCATAGCCTGGTCCTGACACTCTGGACTTGGGCATTGAACTACAAGATTGGACCTAAAACACACAACCTGAGCCTTGAATTCATGGATTGTCACTTGAATTGGGGCCCTGGATCTTGAACTCAGTGGGAAAGGTGGCACTGGTACTTCACATTAGGTCTAGAGCCATAAGCTGATAAGCTGGGCCTTAAAGTCATAGTCCTTAGTATCAACTTCTGGGCCTGGAAATCAATGTTGGGGATTTAAACTCAGGACCTTGGTTTTGAACTTGTATCCTGGGTCTTGAAATGAACCCTTACAACATAAACTCAGAGACTGAGCCATGAACTCTCCCCTTGTTTTTTATTGGGGCCTTTGACCTTGAATTCTGGGCCTGTGACTTAAACTCAAAGATTAGACTTTGATTGCAAAGCACCAGCCTTGAACTGATGTTTGGTCCTTGAACTGTTTGCCTGGGACTTGAACTTATAGCTGGCCTGAAACTCTGGACCTGGGCCTAGAAACTGAAAGCCTATGCCTTGAGCTCATAGCCTGGGTCATGATCTCATGGCTGGTAGTTTAACTAGGGCCCAGGACCTTGAAATCAGGGACTGAGGATTGAAAGCATACTCTAATCCTTGAACTCAGGGCCTGAAACTTGAAGAGCAGACCTGGAAATTTTGTCTAGAGTCCTTGAGTTCTTAGTTTGGGCAGGCCTGCTCAGGCATAAGCATTATCTATACTGTGGGCTCCTGGCACTATGCATTCGTATCCTGGGGTCCTTGGTTTTGTCATTGCTGGTGATCCTGCTACTGCACATGGGGCATTGTTATTGAGGGCAATTAGTACTGTGCATTGTACCCTAAATGCTTGGGTCTGGTAGCAACAGTGATTCTGCTGATACACAAGATAATCTGGATGCAGCTGCATGCTGTTTAATCACCCGAATTTTACAGACTACTGTCTGTAAAATCAAAAGAAAACAAATAGCATAAATGAATAACAAACTTTCTGTTCTGCAAACCCATAAAATTTCCTTTCATATGAGATTCTCATTACAAATTCAGGAAGTCACGGATTTTTTTCAGCTTCATTTAGGGAATGAATCCCCTCAAAATCGAATACTATAGAGCATTATCCTTGAGGAAACTATCATTACTTGTAGACCTCCAGTTGACATGAATATCCGGGACAAACAAACCAAAAAATGCCATCAACACAGTATCAATAACAGAGAAAAGATGCCTGATACAGGTCATTTAGAAACCTGTAGGAGGCTGAAATCTGAGCATCAGGTTTCATGGCAGCCCATCAGGAGACTCTAGGAGGCTTTCATCACTAATTCATCACCTCAGAGGCTGGGAAAGAGGCTCAGTGGTAAAGCACTTGTCTTGCATGCATGAGGCCCTGGGTTTGATTCCTCAGCACCACATAAGCAAAAAGCTGGAACTAGCACTGTGGTTCAAGTGTTAGAGCACTAGACTTGAGCTGAAGAAATGAGGGACAGTGCCCAGGCCCAGAGTTCAGGCCCCATGACCGCAACCCTCCCCCCAAAAACACAAAAACAAAACAAAAGTAATTCATCACCTCAGAATTATAAGTGGAATTGTTGCTCAATTGGTCGATCATTTGCCTTGATGTGAAGAGCTCTGGCTTGCACCCAAGCACAGAGTTACCAGCCAATGAACAGCACCAACAACAACCAGAGAAAGAAATGTAAAGCAATATTCATCAATAGTGTCCCATACCCAAAATCTCTGAATTATTTTCACCGAAAGAAAGGCGATTTCATTTTTATTCACTCTCTATTTGGACCATTTTGCATTTTCCCTTTGAAACTCAGAGAGTAAGTTTTGATGCAACAGAGATATTGCCCTAAATTCCTCAATTGCTAGAAAACTCATTGTGACTCCATTGTAATATGGATCCTGTTTCCTTATGATTATATATCTTATGGAATCATAATTTTTTCTGGCTTCTAAAAAGAGAATTATAGAACTAGAGAACTAAAGAAATAGGAGATCGTGTTACTTGCTGGTTTTTCTCTTAAAGTTTTAATCAACCCTACATTTGCCATATACATATGTGAGCAGATTTGTACATGTAATCAGATATACTTGTTACCTGTCGATGCAAATCTTTCTCTGTGTGTGTGTGTGTGTGTGTGTGTGTGTGTGTGTGTGTACAAACTAGAATGTTGTCACAATTTTGCCTACTCTGTTTCAACAGCCATAAACTGAAACATGGCAAATTTCTAGAATTTTGAACTTAACTCTGAGGAGATTTTGCCTGCCTACAATTCTTGATTTGATTCATTCAGGATTTACATTAATCATAGGTTGTTCATGATAATTTTCTTATATTTCTTCTTCGATAATGTAGATTGAAACCATGATTGCACCATTGGTTTCAACCTCTTACCCTGGTATTAAGCCCAGGGTATTCCAAATGTTGGTGTACATCTGGCATAGAATTCCCTAAGTCATACATATTTGAGAAGATAATCTTAACAAAGAAATGATAACCAAAGTTAATGGAAAATCATTTAAATGTTCGTAACGAAGTCCCATGTTCATACTGGCAGGTTGTATGCATATATATCTTAAATAATAATATATTTCTGGCCTGATGAACATATTTTCCTGATAATATTTCACGATGTGATTGTGACAGTACAATGAAAATTTTTTTGTCTGCATATAAGAATTAAAAAAAAAACTTTTATTGTTTGAGCAATGGCACATCACTTTTAATTGTACCTGAAGGTATTTGCATGGTATCCCTTCATATTTTACTTGCCTGACATTAAGCATATATCGTTGTTAGGATACATCTCATGAAATAACCTTTTGTGCTTTGTTTACATTCATTCCTTCACAAATATTGAAATGGAGATAAAAAGACATTAGAGATATTGGAACTGCCCTGAGTTGAAGACAAAAGACTTTTGCAAAAGCCTAACTGGTATGTATGAGAAATTGCCATTGAAATATAGGGAATTTGGGGAAAAAGTCATTATGGCTAGTTCTATTACACATCAGTAAGGATTTCACAGTTTCAGACAAATTCCAATATGTTTGTGAATTGATTTCTTCTTTCAGCTGTTATCAAGAAAAGGCCTACTAAATAAGGTAATACATTCTAGGTATGAGAAGATATAAGAATTACCTGCCCCTTTATATCTATTTTTGATTGATTTACTATATAATAAACACCTATATTGAGTCTTTCCCTCTGTCTTGCTCCCAGTAGTAGTTTGACAAAACCACAGGAGATGTGGCATTATATGAGATTATGATATAATTTCCATTCACAATCCTTAAATTTCTGACAACAGTTTTATATGTACAAGTATGATATCATATACATCAATGTCATATTCTAAGGCACACGTTTTACATAATTTTATATATGTTTCACAACGTAAAATATTTCCTAGCTAAAGATACATTTATTAAGACACACACACACACACACACACACACACACACACACACATTACCAAGCAAGTACTTCATTCCTTGCTTCATAAATTTTAGTAATGAGGAAAGTATTCTGCACTCTAGTCACCTAGTTACAGGGGCTAAAATGTTACAATCAATTATTTGTGGGGGGTTGGGGAGTTAGCTTGGAATATTTGTAGGAAAGAGAATAATTATTTCCCTATCACAAAGAAACCTTCAAAATAAGAGTGATGTAAAGCATTTCAATGTAGGCATAAACACTATGATAGTAGTTCACATGATTTAGAGGTGAAGAAAACACCAACGGCACCCTTCTGTTGAAATATATCAGAATTCCATTGAATTTTATGATGAAAACCATAGTACTCAGAAATGGAATCTTCCCTGCTATCTTTGGGCCAGAAGGGAGCATTTCACTTGATATAGACTGGCTTGCTGATGAAGGACCTGAGTTCATGAAAAGGAAATTTATTATGTCAGTACAACAATAATTAGCAGCCCACATAGAAGTGACAGTGGATGTGACCAGTGCTAATAACATGTCTATTTGATGGAAGGGCTTCCTGCTATCTTTGTTGGGTTTACTTATCTTTCACACACATCTTAATGTGGCCACATCGATTATTAATTTTCCCAAGTGTACCCATTTATGTTATTCATTTTATGCTTGGATGTAAACAGTACATATTTTCAAAGCTTTTCTGAACCTTAGCTGTTTTCCCCTAGAAGTTCATTTTTACATCCTATTTATTGGTTTTGTTTGAAAGACCAGGCCACTATACTCTGAAGTGTAGTATTCATTCCATTATTGAATTATAGCAACAGTAACTAAATTATTATCCCTATTTTCTGTCAGCTCCCCAAATTTAAGCATTAATCTTTGTTAGGAAGCTCTTTAGAAATATTTCCAAGTAGTTTTTTATAGTAGGCAGATAAATATCAAATTATACTTGGAAAAATGATATTATTGGCACATGAGCTTTCCAAAATCTGTAAATTTTCATTACCTTCCTGAGAATTTTCAGGCAAAATTATCACTGTAATCCATAATGTAGAAATATTCTATTAAATTTAGCAAAATATACAATTGAAATCAATTTTTATTAAACATTTGTAAAGGTTGTCTTCATATTTCTGTAATTTTGTTCATCATTCATATGCTATGCACCAATAGCACTGGAATAATTGAGCAAATATGACTAAATTTTAAGATCAAATTAAGAAATATTGGCAAAACTTCATAGCCCAAAAAGGATTTAAAAAATAGCCCCTATTTTTATTTATTGTTCTCTGAAATAATATTTCTATTTTCTTCATATCAACACAGTTTCATATCAACACAGGAAAGCATTTAAACATCTTTTGCAATATTCAGTCTTAGTTTGCTGAAACAACTCTGGGAATAGGAGTAGAGAAGGCAAACATTTTTTCAAGCAATCATATGGGAAATAAAGTGGAAATTAAAAAAAAAAAAAAAAGGACACGAAACCTTAATGAAGAACAAATAATTTAGGGTTGACACTGACTGAGGATACTGACTGATACTGATACTTACAATCACCTAATGAGTGAAAAACTACATTATCAGCAATAACCAAAAAAACATTGACAATTCTGAAAAAGAAAGCATATTTCATGTATACACATAATATGAGAAACAACTCCCCAAAAAATCTTGTGTTATCTAAACATTGGAAAATATGTAACATTTTATATTATCTGTACTATTTTTTTATTGAATAATTTTTTTCAATTAATATATTTCATGGGAATGGGTAATGATTAACTGAATGTCTTCCAATAAGATCAACATTTCATGTAGTTAATAGGAATTATACTCACATATTTTGTCTTTAGGTATAGGGGTTATGTGCATCTGACCTAACAAGAACAACAATATATGAATTGATACAATATCACAAACTACTTTTAATTTCAGAGGAAGGTAAATTTAATCATGAAAATTCATTCAAAATTCTAAGAGTTGGTCAATTTGAGGCAGGACTACATTTGCTGAATCTGAAATACACTCCATTCTCTCTGAATTTCCTGGAGAGAAAGTCCCCAAAAACAGATTATTGGGGATCATGTGTGTATGTGTGTGTGTGTGTGTGTGTGTGTGTGTGTGTGTGTGTAAAATAAAATTTCCCAATGATAAACTTAGGCAACATTGCTTTATGTGACTCCATGATGGTGCAAATATTTTACCTGGTCCCGCATATAATTGGCAGTTTAAAGTATAATTTTTTAATGGTAAATAATAACAATAATCTAGATATTTGTGTTGAGAGGACGTGTAAAAATATAAATTCCATTGTATGTTTTCAATCTTTTCATTTATCATGTTTGCCAGCAGTGTTTGTAGAGCTATTTGGGAATTCTCCTCTGTATTATTCATTATCTGTTCTGTCCCCTGATTATCAAGATTGGGAATTGAGATACCCGGATTTGCCATTTTTCTTGTGTTTTTCCTGCTTACTCTGCCCATTTGAGATGAAAATAGCACAAGTTTTGTGCTAGAACACTATCTTAAGGCAAGCATCAACGAAAGTCTGAATTTGCATAGTTAATAGTCTACAGATACAATCTAGTTCAACAGATACATCAAACAACTATATGTTAATGGGCTACGAACCGCAAAGAAGAATTTAGAAGACCAGAAATTATTAGGGTTAGGGAGAGATATGGGTAAAATTAGGAATAGAGTGATGTGCGGAGGCTCAGGGAGAGTTAACTAAGTCCTAATCTCAAAGCAGGAAATAGGTTGGGTAGGATGAAAGAAGAGAGAGACAAAAAATGAAGAAAGGGAAAGGGAAAAGAAAAGAGACCAGAAAAAATAGAAAAGTAAAAATTAATAAAATCATGTAGATTCGATAACCATCTATTTAGAGAAGAACGAGAATTTATTGAGAGAAGGGGAGGGATATAAAGGAGATGTGAAAAACTTAAAAATAAAAATGCTTAAAATATTATATAGGTATAAAGAGGTAGTACTGCTATTAAGGAATTTACATATCAGCTGCCTTCAGGAGTCACATCTTGCCCACCAAAACAAACACATTTTCAATGTTAAAGGCTGGAACAAAATCTACCAAGCAAATGGCCCCATAAACAGGCGGGAGTTGCAATCCTAATATCAGATAAAATAGACTTCAAACTAAAATCAAGTAAAAAGAAGGTCGCTATATACTAATTAAGGGATCTCTCCTTCAGGAGGATATTACAATTCTAAATATCTACTCGCCAAACAATGGAGCACCCAAATTTATCCAAGAAACACTACTTTCCCTCAAATCCCATACAAACCCAAAGACATTAATTGTTCGGTATTTTAACACACCACTCTCCCCACTAGATAGATCAACTCGGCAAAAACTCAACAGAGAAACCCCAGATCTAAGCAGCTGCATAGATCAACTAGATTTAACAGATATTTACCGAACATTTCACCCAGCAGCATCAGAATACACGTTTATCTCAGCAGCACATGGAACGTTTTCTAAAATAGACCACATTTTAGGCCACAAAGCAAACTTGTCTAAATTCAGAAACATTGAAGTTATACCTTGCATTCTCTCTGACCACAAGGGAATAAAATTAGAACTCAACACCAAAAGCCACCAAAGAAAGTCCGGCATCACATGGAGGCTGAACAACACACTGCTGAATCACGAGTGGGTCATGGAAGAGATTAGAAAGGAAATTCAAATGTTCATGCTATTCAACAAAAATGAACACACAAATTACCAGCTCCTCTGGGACACAGCAAAGGCAGTACTCAGAGGCAAGTTTATAGCTCTGAGCTCCTACATCAACAAATTGGAGAGATCTGAAACTAGCAATTTAATGACGCATCTAAACCTCCTTGAAAAAGAGCAGCAAGATAAACCCCAATCCAGTAGACAGAAAGAAATAATTAAAATTGAATCAGAATTAAATGAATTAGAATCCAAAAAACTATAGAAAGAATCATTAAAACAAAGAGTTGGTTCTTCGAAAAAATTAACAAAATTGACAGACCCTTAATAAATCTTATCAAAAAAAGAAGAGAAAACACCCAAATAAATAAAGTCAGAGATGAGAATGGAAACATCACCACGGAAACAACCAAGATTCAGAACATTATAAGGGAATACTTCTCAAAACTTTATGCTAATAAGTTTGAGAACTTGACAGAAATGGACCTTTTCCTAGCAAATATTGACATGCCAAAACTAAACCAAGATGAGTTAAACCAGCTTAACAGGCCCATATCAATCATTGAAATAGAAACAGCAATAAGAGAACTTCCAGCTAAGAAAAGTCCAGGACCAGATGGATTTACAGCGGAATTCTACAAGGCCTTCAAAGCAGAGCTCACACCAATACTCCTCCAACTGTTCAATGAAATTGAAACAGAAAGTTCAATACCAAACACATTCTATGAAGCCATCATAACCCTCATCCAAAACCAGGCAGGGACTCAGCAAAGAAAGTGAACTATAGACCCATTTCTTTGATGAATATTGATGCAAAACTTCTCAACAAAATTTTGGCCAACCGACTTCAACAATTCATTCAAAAAATCATACACCACGATCAAACAGGATTCATTTCAGGGATGCAAAGCTGGTTCAATATATGCAAATCAATTAATATTATTCATCACATCAACAGGAGCAAGAATAAGAACCACATCGTTATTTCAGTAGACGCAGAGAAAACATTCCACAAGATCCAACACCCCTTTATGATGAAGGTTTTGGAAAAATTAGGAATCCATGGAACATTCCTCAATACAATAATGGCTGTTTATGACAAACCTACAGCCAGCATTATACTTAATGGTGAAAAACTAAAGCAATTTCCTCTTAACTCAGGAACAAGACAAGGATGTCCACTCTCTCCACTTCTCTTCAATCTAGTATTAGAATGCCTAGCTACAGCAATAAGAGAAGAAGCAGACATACAGGGGATCCAAATAGGGAACGAAGAAATAAAACTCTCCCTCTTTGCAGATGACATGATCTTGTATTTAAAGAATCCCATAGACTCCACTCCCAAATTACTCAAGCTGATTCAAAACTTTGGCAAAGTAGCAGGGTATAAAATTAACCACCCAAAATGAATGGCTTTACTGTATGCCAACAATGAGAAAAGTGTGGCTGAAATTAGGAAAGCAACTCCATTTGTAATAGTCCCACAAAAAATAAAATACCTAGTTATCAACTTAACCAAAGAAGTGAAGGACCTCTATGATGATATCTTTAAAATATTGAAAAAATAAATTAAACAGAACTTAGAAAATGGTAAAACCTCCCATGCTCCTGGATTGGAAAGATTAACATCGTGAAAATGGCAATACTTCCCAAGGCTATCTACAATTCAATGCGATACTTATCAAAATTCCAACCTCAATCTTCAAGGAAATAGAAGAGGCAATCCAAAAATTCATATGGAACCATAAAAGACCCCGAATAGCAAAAACGTTCCTCAACTGAAAGAACACTGCTGGGCGAATATCAATACAAAATTTCAAACTGTACTATAAAGTCATAGTAATCAAAACAGTTTGGTATTTGCATAAGAAGAGACCCCAGGACCAATGGAATAGAATTGAAAACCCAGAAATGAACCTACAGACCTATAGCCATCTAATCTTCGATAAGGGAGCTAAAACAATAGAATGGAAGAAAGACAGCCTCTTCACTAAATGGTGTTGACAAAATTGGTTAGAAAACTAAAGCTAGAACCTTATATATCACCCTGCACCAGAATCAACTCCAAATGGATCAAAGACCTCGAAGTCAAAGCAGACACTCTGAAAACATTACAGGATGGAATAGGAGAAACCCAAGTCTCCTTGGCTCAGGCCGAAATTTTCTGAATAGAGACCCGGGAACACAACAAATCAAAGAAAGGTTGGACAAATGGGATTGCATGAAGTTGCAGAGGTTCTGCATGGCAAAGGACATAGCTAGCAAGATCAATAAAAAGCCCACTGATCGGGAGAAGATCTTCACTAGCCATACAACAGACAAGGGTCTCATATCTAAAATATACTTGGAACTCAAAAAATTAAATCCCCCAACAACAAATTCTCAAAGAACAACTGCCCAATAAATAAGTGGGCTAAAGACTTAAAGAGAAACTTCTCTGAAGAAGAAAGAAAGATGGCCAATAGCCACATGAAGAAAAGCTCAACCTCCCTAGCCATAAAAGAAATGCAAATCAAAACAACATTGAGATAACAACTCACTACAGTTAGAATGGCAAAAATCAAGAACTCTAACAACAACAGATGCTGGAGGGGATGTGGATAGAAGGGAACCTTACTTCATTGTTGGTGGGAATGTAAACTTGTTCAACCACTTTGGAAAGCAGTATGGAGGTTCCTCAAAAGACTTCACATACAGCTCCCCTGTGAACCAGCAATCCCACTTTGGCATTTACCCAAATGTTTACCAACAGACCACACTAAAGCTACCAGCACAACTATGTTTATTGCAGCATGATTTACCATAGCTAAGATATGGAACCAGCCCAGATGCCCCTCAGTAGATGAATGGATCAAGAAAATATGGTATACATACACAATGGAATTCTATGCCTCCATCAGAAAGAATGACATTGCCCCATTTGTTAGGAATGGAAAAACTTGGAAAAAATTATATTAAGTGAAGTAAGCCAGGCCCAAAGAAACATAGGTCCCATGTTTTCCCTTATTTGCAATATCTAGTATATGTATGACTCAAGCAGAAAAGGTCAGATAATGTGATGTTAGGAAAATGAATCCTTAGATATGTATTTTAATGTTTTTTTCCTTTCATACATTTGTTTCTAACGCATTTATAAGATTATTTCTTTATAGCTTTGTATGTCCCTCCCCCACAGTAAAACCCCTGCTTTCACTATATTTGATGTCAGTATAACTTGTAGAGGAGATGAGGAAAAAAAAGTTGTTTAATACTACAAGTGGACCTGTTGCAACAATGAGAAGTACAACTTGTCATGTCGAAAACGAGCTTAAGAGGGTTCCGGGAAGATGGCGGAGGAGAAGCTGGAATCTGAACAAGCTCTTGCATAGAAAACAGTTTCAGAGTTCCAGTGAACAGTCCTAAGCCAGAGAATCACACCAAGTGTGCCATCACAGGACAGAGAGTTAGCCAAGAGAGGGGAAGCCAAGCAGACACATCTGAGCGTCTGCCAGCAGCTGCTGCTGCGGCGGCAGGGTCGCGGTGGCGACCGCAGCCGCGGCCATACCTGAGCGCTCACACAGAGTCCGGGACGAAGGAGCCAGACACAGCGGGCAAGCGGATTCTACTCAACACCAGCAAGAACTGACAAGGAGCAGACAACTTCATCCTGCACTTTGCAGACCAGAGACGACCCAGGATCCAAGACTCAGCGTGAGTACCCCCACTTCCTCACTCCTTCCCAGGGAGCAGAGGAGGGAAGGCCACCCCTCCCCCCCCCAGCACCGGTGATCTCCATCTTGGATACCGACAAAGCTCGGAGGAGCGGATAGCTCCAGCTCAGGCCTTGGAATAAAATGAGTCATTTAGCAGGTCACAAGAACTTAATGGCGAAGTGACCTCACAGACTCAGTTCCATCCAGGGAAAAGTCACCCAGCTCAGGCGCCAGCCATTGGAGTGGCTCTCCTCACCGGGTAACCAGAGCCAGAGGCTGCCCCTCCCTCTAGCAGCCACCACAATCAATTGAAAAACAGAAACCCTGAGAATGGCTCCAGGCTGGGTGCTGTGATTTTTTTTCACAAAATAGCCCCAGGGAAAAGCTACTGTTTGTTGAAAGGCCTCAACTCTACCCAGAACCTAGCCTCATCACTGCATCCCCCTCTTTTGTGATTCTCAAAGCAGATCACCCTCCCAGTAAACTAACCTGGGAGGGGGAATCTCAAAATCTTGGGTAAAGCACAGCATTTTTCTGCCTGTTCCAACAAACTGACTTAAGAAACCAATCAAGCCACAGGACCTCAAGCTGACCAGAGACTCCAACCACACTCTGGTTACAGACAAAAGGGAGATACAGGACTCTTCCCACCCCTCCCCCCCCCCCCAAAAAAAAATCAAAGACTTTTTTTTTTTTTTTCTTCTTCTTCTTCTTTTCTTTTTTTCTTTTTTTTTTGTTTTGTTTTTTTTTTCTTCGTTTTTTGTTACCTTATATATAAAAAAAAATTTTTTTTGCTTTTCTAAAACTTTTATTAATCTTTAATTTTTGCCTCTTCTGAAAAAATAATTGTTTTCCATTCACTTTTCTTTTTTTTCTTTTCTCCTCTTATAATTTTTATTTTAGGAATACGTGAATGTGTGTTTTCCTTTCTTTTCTTGTCTTCTTTCTCTTTTTCTTTCATTCTTAATTATCTTTTTGTTTTTTGTCTAGCTCTACTGAACTTCTGATCTTTTCTTCTCACTTTCCTATCCTTTCCATCTTTTCCTCTTTGTTCTTCTTTATGTGACTTAACTCTTGTCCTGCACATCCTCAGATAAACCCATATTTAACCAGTAGACCCTACCCCCCATTGTGTACACACTTAACCCACAAACTTATTACTCAATTGAAAACCTCTGAGACTTAAATTCATTAATAGCAGTACTACCTCTTTATACCTATATAATATTTTAAGCATTTTTTTAAAGTTTTCCACATCTCCTTTATGTCCCTCCCTTTCTCTCAACATATTCATATTCCTCTATAAATAGACGGTCTTTTAATCTCTAAAATAACATTAATTTTTACGTTTCTATTTTTTTTTCTGGTCTCTTTTCATTCCCCTTTCCCTTTCTTCTTTCTCTCTCTCTCTCTACTTGCATCCTACCCAACCTATTTCCTGCACTGTGATTAGGACATAGTTAACTCTCCCTGTGCCTCCCCACACCAATCTATTCCTATTTTTTACCCACATCTCTCCCTAACCCTAATAATTTCTGGTTTTCCAAATTCTTCTCTGCGGTTCGAAGTCCTTTAACATATAGTTGTTTGATGTCGAATAGATGTATCTGTTGAACTAGATTGTATCTGTAGACTATTGACTGTACAAATGCAAACTTTGGTTGATGGTTGCCTTAAGATAGTGTTCTAGCACAAAACTGGTGCAATCTTCATCTCAAATGGGCAGAGTAAGCCGGAAAAACACAAGAAAAATGGCAAATTCGGGTATCTCAATTCCCAATCTTGATAATCAGGGGTTAGAACAGATAATGAATAATCCAGAGGAGAGTTCCCAAACAGCTCTACAAACACTGCTGGCAAACATGATAAATGAAAAGTTTGACAATGTACAAAGGACTCTGTATGAGCATGATAGGGAGAGAGAGGAGGCATCCCAGAAGTTTATACAGGAATATCATAAGCGTGAGGAAGCTACTCAAAAACTGATACAGGATTTGCGTGAACAACTTGAGAATACTCAAAGAGAAAGGGAGGAATGGCGTGAGCAGGCTGAGAACACTCAAAGAGATCTGCAGGAATCCCATGAACGGGAGGAAGCTAATCAAAGAGTAATACAGGAATTGAGAGACCAGGTAGAGAACACACAAAGATCACTAAAGGCATTCATGGAATCCATTAACAAAGAGCTGAAGGAAGTCAGGGAGACCACAAAGGGAATGCTGAATGGAACCCAACAGAAGGAATGGGAGCCCAAAGAAACCATAACCAATCAACTAAGTGATTTGAGGACAAACACTGAACACCAAATTAAGGAAGTAAAGAAATTCATACAAGACCTAAAACAGAGCTTCAACAAAGAACTTGAAGCCATCAAAGCTGACCAACTAGAAGGAAAAGAGATAAAAACAAAGTAGAGAGTCTTGACAGCAGGTTAGACCATGCAGAAGATCGAATCTCAGGGATTGAAGACAGCCTAGATATTATAGAGAAAGAACATACAACCATCCAAGACAAGTCCAAGAAATATGATAGATCTATCCAACACCTGGAAGACACCATCAGAAGGCCTAATCTAAGGATAATGGGTGTAGAGGAGCACCTAGAAACAGAAGTTAATGGTCTAGGAAATTTGTTTAACAGGATCCTAGCAGAGAACTTCCCAAACATGCAAAAAGATAGGCCTGTCCAGATACAAGAAGCCTTTAGAACCCCAAATAGACCAGACAAGAATAGGACATCCCACCGCCACATTATAATCCACACAGGATCAACTCAGAACAAGGAAAAGATCCTTAAAGCTGTCAGAGAGAAAAGGGTAATCACTTATAAAGGGAAACCAATTAGAATCACCTCAGATTTCTCAGCAGAGACAATCAAAGCAAGAAGAGCCTGGAACGATGTATGCCATGCCCTAAAAACAAACAACTATCAACCAAGAATACTGTACCCAGCTAAACTCTCCTTCATAACCGAAGGCCAAATAAAAACCTTCCATAGCAAAGAAAAATTGAAACAATACATCTCCACCAAACCAGCCCTACAAAAGATTCTTAAAGATGTCCTACACATAGAAAACCAACAAGACCGCAATAAAGGCCAAGAAACTGCACCCAAACTGAGAATCCAAGAACCATAGGAAGAACCCAGTTTTCGCAGCCCCCAAAAAGGTAGATAACATGGCAGGAACTCCCAAATACCTCTCAGTCCTATCTCTTAATGTTAACGGACTGAACTCTCCAATTAAGCGACATAGACTGTCTAGTTGGATTAAAAAACAAGACCCTTCTATCTGCTGCCTGCAGGAGTCACATCTTGCCCGTAAAAACAAACACATTTTCAATGTTAAAGGCTGGAACAAAATCTACCAAGCAAACGGACCGCATAAACAGGCGGGAGTTGCAATCCTAATATCAGATAAAATAGACTTCAAATTAAAATTCGTGAAAAGAGATAAAGAAGGTCGCTACATACTAATTAAAGGATCTCTCCTTCAGGAGGATATTACAATTCTAAATATCTATTCACCAAACAATGGAGCACCCAAATTTATCAAAGAAACACTACTTTCCCTCAAATCCCATATAGATCCAAAGACATTAATAGTTGGGGATTTTAACACACCACTCTCCCCACTAGATAGATCAACTCGGCAAAAACTCAACAGAGAAACCACAGATCTAAACAGCTGCATAGATCAACTAGACTTAACAGACATTTACAGAACATTTCACCCAGCAGCATCAGAATACACGTTTTTCTCAGCAGCACATGGAACGTTTTCTAAAATAGACCACATTTTAGGCCACAAAGCAAACTTGTCTAAATTCAGAAACATTGAAGTTATACCTTGCATTCTCTCTGACCACAAGGGAATAAAATTAGAACTCAACACCAAAAGCCACCAAAGAAAGTCCGGTATCACATGGAGGCTGAACAACACACTGCTGAATCATGAGTGGGTCGTGGAAGAGATTAGAAAGGAAATTCAAATGTTCATGCTATTCAACAAAAATGAACACACAAATTACCAGCTCCTCTGGGACACAGCAAAGGCAGTACTCAGAGGCAAGTTCATAGCTCTGAGCTCCTACATCAACAAATTGGAGAGATCTGAAACTAGCAATTTAATGACGCATCTAAACCTCCTTGAAAAAGAGCAGCAAGATAAACCCCAATCCAGTAGACGGAAAGAAATAATCACAATTAAAGCAGAATTAAATGAATTAGAATCCAAAAAAACTATAGAAAGAATCAACAAAACAAAGAGTTGGTTCTTCGAAAAACTTAACAAAATTGACAGACCCTTAGCAAATCTTATCAGAAAAAGAAGAGAACACACCCAAATTAATAAACTCAGAGATGAGAATGGAAACATCACCACGGAAACAACCAAGATTCAGAACATTATAAGGGAATACTTCTCAAAACTGTATGCTAATAAGTTTGAGAACTTGACAGAAATGGACCTCTTCCTAGCAAATATTGACATGCCAAAACTAAACCAAGATGAGTTAAACTATCTTAACAGGCCCATATCAAGCATTGAAATAGAAACAGCAATAAGAGACCTCCCAGCTAAGAAAAGTCCAGGACCAGATGGTTTTACAGTGGAATTTTACAAGGCCTTCAAAGCAGAGCTCACACCAATTCTCCTCCAACTCTTCAATGAAATTGAAAGAGAAAGCTTACCACCGAACACATTCTATGAAGCCATCATAACCCTCATCCCAAAACCAGGCAGGTACTCATCAAAGAAAGAGAACTATAGACCCATTTCTTTGATGAACATTGATGCAAAACTTCTCAACAAAATTTTGGCCAATCGACTTCAACAATTCATCCAAAAAATCATACACCACGATCAAACAGGATTCATTTCAGGGATGCAAAGCTGGTTCAATATACGCAAATCAATTACTATTATTCATCACATCAACAGGAGCAAGAATAAGAACCACATGGTTATCTCAATAGACGCAGAAAAAGCATTCGACAAGATCCAACACCCCTTTATGATGAAGGTTTTGGAAAAATTAGGAATCCATGGAACATTCCTCAGTACAATAAAGGCTGTATATGACAAACCTACAGCCAGCATTATACTCAATGGTGAAAAACTAAAGCCATTTCCTCTTAACTCAGGAACAAGACAAGGATGCCCACTCTCTCCACTTCTCTTCAATCTAGTGTTAGAATGCCTAGCTACAGCAATAAGACAAGATGCAGACATAAAGGGGATCCAAATAGGGAAAGAAGAAATAAAACTCTCCCTCTTTGCAGATGACATGATCTTGTATTTAAAGAATCCCATAGACTCCACTCCCAAATTACTTAAGCTGATTCAAAACTTTGGCAAAGTAGCAGGTTATAAAATTAACCCCCAAAAATCCATGGCTTTTCTGTATGCCAACAATGAGAAAAGTGTGGCTGAAATTAGGAAAGCAACTCCATTTGTAATAGCCCCACAAAAAATAAAATACCTAGGAATTAACTTAACTAAAGAAGTGAAGGACCTCTATGATGAAAACTTTAAAATCTTGAAAAAGGAAATCAACACAGAACTTAAAAAATGGCAAAACCTCCCATGCTCCTGGATTGGAAAGATTAACATTGTGAAAATGGCAATACTTCCCAAGGCTATCTACAAATTCAACGCAATACCTATCAAAATTCCACCCTCATTCTTCAAGGAAATAGAAGAGGCAATCCAAAAATTCATATGGAACAATAAAAGTCCCCGAATAGCAAAAACGCTCCTCAACGGAAAGAACACTGCTGGAGGAATATCAATACCAAATTTCAAACTCTACTATAAAGCCATAGTAATCAAAACAGTTTGGTATTGGCATAAGAACGGACCTCAGGACCAATGGAATAGAATTGAAAACCCAGAAATGAACCTACAGACCTATAGCCATCTAATCTTTGATAAGGGAGCTAAAACAATAGAATAGATGAATGACAGCCTCTTCAGTAAATGGTGCTGGCAAAATTGGCTAACTACATGTAGAAAACTAAAGCTAGATCCTTATATATCACCCTGCACCAGAATCAACTCCAAATGGATCAAAGACCTTGAACTCAAAGCAGACACTCTGAAAACATTACAGGATGGAATAGGAGAAACCCTGGGTCTCCTCGGCTCAGGCCGAAATTTTCTGAATAGAGACCCGGAAACACAACAAATCAAAGAAAGGTTGGACAAATAGGATTGTATAAGGTTGCAGAGCTTCTGCAGGGCAAATGACATAGCTAGCAAGATCAATAGAAAGCCCACGGATTGGGAGAAGATCTTTACTAGCCATACAACGGACAAGGGTCTCATATCTAAAATATACTTGGAACTCAAAAAATTAAACCACCCAACAACAAATCCTCAAAGAAACAACTGCCCAATAAGTAAGTGGGTGAAAGACCTAAAGAGAAGCTTCTCTGAAGAAGAAAGAAGGATGGCCAATAGACACATGAAGAAATGTTCAACATCCCTAGCCATAAAAGAAATGCAAATCAAAACAACATTGAGATATCACCTCACTCCAGTTAGAACAGCAAAAATCAAGAACTCTAACAACAACAGATGCTGGAGGGGATGTGGACAGAAAGGAACCTTACTTCATTGTTGGTGGGAATGTAAACTTGTTCAACCACTTTGGAAAGCAGTATGGAGGTTCCTCAAAAGACTCCATATAGAGCTCCCCAATGACCCAGCAATCCCACTTTTGGGCATTTACCCAAATGACCACAAACAAGGCCACACTAAAGCTACCAGCACAACTATGTTTATTGCAGCATTATTTACCATAGCTAAGATATGGAACCAACCCAGATGCCCCTCAGTAGATGAATGGATCAAGAAGATGTGGTATATATACACAATGGAATTCTATGCCTCCATCAGAAAGAATGACATTGCCCCATTTGTTAGGAAATGGAAAGGCTTGGAAAAAATTATATTAAGTGAAGTAAGCCAGGCCCAAAGAAACATAGGTCCCATGGTTTCCCTTATTTGCAATATCTAGTATAGGTATGAGTCAAGCGGAAAATGTCAGAGAATGTGATGTTAGGAAAACGAACCCTCAAATATGTATTTTAATGTTTTTGTTTCATTCATGCATGTGTTTCTAACGCATTTATAAGATTATTTCTTTGTTGCTTTGTATGTCCCTCCCCCACAGTGTAACCCCCGCTTTCACTATATTTGATGTCAGTATAACATGTGGAGGAGACGGGGACAAACAAGTCGTTTAAGGATTCAGGTGGACCTGTTGCAACAATGAGAAGTACAAAATGTCATGTCAAAACCAGCTTTACAATGTCGGTGGGGGGGAGGGAGGGGGGGTATGATTGGGTGGGGGGGAGGGGGGAGGCTGGGAAGGGAGGTGAAGGGTAAACAAAGGAGGAGGCTGCAATGCTTATTAAGAAATGTATGCATTTTCCTGCCCATGTAATTGTAACCCCTCTGTACAGTATGTTTTCAAATAAAATAAAATAAAAAAAAAAAACGAGCTTAACAATGTTGGTGAGGGGGGGAAAGCGGGAGGATTGGGTGGGAGGGGGTTGGGGGAGAGGCTGGGAAGGGATGTGAAGGGTAAACAAAGGAGGAGGCTGCAATGCTTGATAAGAAATGTACGCATTAACCAGCCCATGTAATTTTAACCCCTCTGAACAGTGTGTTCACAAAAAATAAAAATAAAAAAATATATAAATTCCAAATTAATATTTTCCATTTTTAACATATTGTTAAAATCATTGATTTGCTTCTTTCTGATGATATGTGTTAATGTGTATATATTCAACCTTTCTATGTTTGTGTCAATTTCTTCATGTAATTCTCTCTTTTGCATATTTCTGAAATATTTGGTTTGACATGGTACAATCTTGTTTCAACGTATGCCTCCTCAGTTGCAAAAAGAAAGTCTGTGTTATATGAATTAGGCAAGCACCAATATTCCCTTAATTTTCATGCGATTAACCCAAATATACATATGTGCAATTTGGCACATTTCAATTATATTTCAAATAAATCAATTTTTGCATGACTCCTGTCTACACTCCTCACTTCTTATCATGCAGTTAGGATAAGTATTAATTTCTCTAACATATACAGAGTTGACAAACATTGATACTCCCTTTCACTAGAGTTCTGATGATACAGGTTAGTTAAAACGACATATATCAAGAATCAGTCTTTAGAAACTCATAATATAGCACTGTTCAATTGCAATATTCAAATTGACAGATATTAATATATTTATGAAAATACAACTAATTCTACATCATTCTATATTTTTCCCTACTATCACTAAGTACTGTGACTATTATTACTTTACAAAAATTTGCATTTCACATTTGAAATGGAAACCAAGCGATTCTCTCATTAAATATAGGGCAGTGTTTTGCATGACACCTCTTTTGTAATTATGTTGAAGATTTTGGATCATATTACTTCAAATTTTTTGAATATTCATATATATGTGGAATGAATTCCTATTAATCTTCTCATCCAAGAACACAGATCGCTTCACAGTGTGATCTTCAAGAGCTTAGGAAATGAGCAAATGAGTACAGAAATCACATAAAATCGTAAATAAAATACTTTCAAAGAGAGTAAAGTTGTATTGTATTTCTTCATTACATCCTGCTTTTTGAAAGTCTGTAATTCCTGATAGTAGACTTTGTTTTATCAATGTGATGTATTTCCAAAAGTTTTATAAAACTCTGTGGAGGCTTATGTGTTCACCATGAGACCAAATGTGAGAAGTTAGATCGAAACCATAGACCGTATGCAATGACTAGTGTGAAAATAATATTGTATGACAAATGACAATGGGAGATCCTGTGTAACATCAATATTCACAAGACAATATGTTGGATATGATCTGTACAACTCTGGGGTTAACGGATAATGAGAAAAAGAGAGAAAAATGCAGAAGAGAGTAACAATTTCAACAAGGATTGAACTCATAGCTTGTATAAATATACCAAAATGTAGGTCAGTATGACAATAAAATTTAAATAAGAAAGAAAATATTAGACATAAATAATAGAATTGATGGCAACACGTGTTACCTATCACATTTTCAACTCTTTTTCAAACATAATAATGACAATATCTATTAATTCTTTGAATTCTAATTTTGCAATTAGCTTCTTTTTGCATATACAAGACAAACAGAACAGAAAAAATTTAGGTTCATTATACAATTGTTATTTTTAGAATTGTTGTATCTATAACAATCCTATGAATATCCTTTTCAATTATTTCCAGATTACAGAAAGTATAGAAAGGTTTTTTTCCATAGAAAATATATTAATATGGTTGTGTTAACAATGAATAGTATTCTGCCATTTATTTACTATTTTTAGTACCAAAAAATCATTTGAAAATTCATGTTCTACACAAATTTAATATGGATATGTATTCTACATTCAAGGATGCACACTGATAATGTAATCAGAACTTTCAACACATTTTTTAGACATGAATACACTACTGCCAGAGTTTTGATATAATCATTCTATCACAGGTGATCACTGAGTAAATGGGTGAAAACTGTATGATAGCTTTAGATTGCAGTAGTTACTCATAGCAAAATAAGACCTACAAATACAGAGAACACGTCAAGTTTTTAAAGTACATGATTTGTTAAAACCTCTATTGAACCTAGCAATACATATAATTATACTATAGGGTGAAATTCATACATTTTAGAAAATATTCTACAACCCAATACAACTGTGGGCAAGTTGCACTTCCACCTGCCCACACCACACAAAACAATGGTATACTAAGCAGTTTCTCAGCAGTTCTTTGCTCACTATGAATCCCAATTTTAACACTATCTCTAAATTACTTCTTTGTATTTTCTTATCACTTGAATGAATTACTGCTTACATTGAAGTTGATAAGCTGCACCTACTTTTGGATGGACATGGCACTAAAATGAAAGTGGGGTTTTTTTGTTATTTTTTTACTTATTTGTTTTTTTATTGTGAAAATACTGTACAGAGGGGTTACAATTACACGGGCAAGATAAGTACATTTCTTATCAAGCATTGTAGCCTCCTCCTTTGTTTCCTCTTCCCATCCTTTCCCATTCTCACCCTGCTCCCCCACCCAATCCTGCCCACTACTCCCCCCATTCCCGAGCACCAAAGTTGTATAGTTCATTTTTTTCTGTTTGCCTTAGGGCACTTCCGTTTTGAAACCACAATTTAATCTTCTCATTTCATAACATTTTTTATTTCAAATCAGAATGCATTTGAAAAGAACTTTTGAGGGGATTAAGTCATTCTGAATATTAATAAATGTGAAGTTAACATTATACTTGACTTCAGTTAATTTCTTTTCATTTTTCTGCATGAATCAAATTCTACCTTTGAGAATAGAAAAAAAGATCATCATTCTTTAACAGTTTGGTCGACAGCATTTAGTAAGTATTACAGTTTAATGTCAAACAGTATATTGTGTATATCAACTTTTTATATCCTGCTCCTATTTTCAGAATTGATCAGGGAACACTAATTTCCTTGGAGTACTTAAAAAGAACAAAAATCTCACAATGCAATAATAGTCACATGTCATAAAACTGACTCTACTTCATACAGATTAATAGGGCATTTGAATACCATAATCAGTTTTTTTTTCTGTTGCTATTTTTTGTCTTTTTTAAATCATTTTCTTCAAAAGATTTTGTAAAGAGAAAATACATTTTTGTGAGTATCGAGTGCATTTCTTGATGAGCAGTGTTATCCCGCCTTTTTATTTTTCCTTCTATCCTTTCCCTCCTCCATCTTCACTACTCTTTCTCCACCCTAAAGCTGCTAAGTTTATTTCCCACATATTGTCTTGTGAATATCATTATTTCAATGCGTCATCCTGTGTTCAAATATCAGGATTTTTTACACTACTGTCTCCCCTTTACAAAAATCGATATACAATATGAAACCAAAATCAAATACGGTGACAACAGAAATATATAGGGAGAACATAAAGTAGAAACAATAAAATCATATGCTATATTAAAATGAAGAAGTATAAGGGTAAACTGTTCTCAGCCAATCTTTAGTTTCATTTCCTGTAGCTTCCTTTTATATTGTAATGTATTACATCTATCTGTCTGTCTGTCTATCTATCTATCTGTCTATCTACTATCTATCTAACATCTGTCTAAATTACTAGCTATCTAACCATGTATATATATATCTTTCTACCTATACCAAAGTACAGAGCTTTGGAGCTTTTCTACTCATCTGATAAGATTATCATACATATATGATATTATAGCAAATGATCAGTTTTGTGTCGATTGTTTGGAAGGGACAATTGAAATAATTCTGAACACAGGGACAAAAACAGCATTTTAAAACTTACTATAGAAGTCACACTAAGAAGAGATAAAAATTATCTGGAGAAACCCATTCAGTAGATACTGTTAAAGCTTAGTGTCATAAAGTATTACCTGCTGAATTACAACTGTCATATAATTTGGTTGAAAATTGCAAAATCATACACTTCAACTTATTTTCATGTATTTTGATATCATTGGTATTTTGATATTTGTTTCCTGTCCTTTTGGTATAATTAAAATAGGAGATATGAATATTTGTTCAAAACCATTTGACTAAACACAATGCATGAACTGTGAAGAAGAAAGAGAGGAACAGGAGGCTCTGTATCTTTCAATCTCTTTCAGAAAATGTTGAGAAAAACTAAATATCTGATATTTTCCTTCAGATCAATGCAATATTGGTTTTTCAAAAGTGGTTCTTGATGAGATTTTAGAAAAACACTTTTGTTCATTTTTTTTCTTATTTGAGTTAATGAAAAATAACAATCTCCTTGTGTACAATTTGGATAAATGCAAAGAACTCAATTTCTGCGCATCTTGAAAGAACTGAGGTGCAGTAAGCAAAAGCTACCCAAGCTCATATCAGTTTTAACAATTTTACACATGTGTTCAATAACTAATTATTACTTCTTTTCCACACAGAATCTTTCACTGTTCATACAAACCGGTGTTATGCCTATCTTTCTTAATAAAAAATATAGTTTTCAGACAGTATTGCACATGAATAAATAATACACTGCATAGAGTCCTATTGCTAATTGGACTTGTACATCAAGCATATTTACTGAAGATCTACCATGTGAAAGTTGGAACCGTGTAGTTTAGGTATAGCTTAGATATGTGAATTCAGAAGATGATTGGCAGACATGGTGGTTTGGAAAACAGGTTGTTTCTGATGATGTGCATATTTATACAACAGCATTTTAACTATTGAACAATATCAATAGTTGGCTACAATTTTAATGTTTTTTTAAATTGTGAAAATACCGTACAGAGGGGTTACAATTACATAAGCAACGTATTAAGTGCATTTCTTAACAATCATTGATGGCTCCATCTTTGTTTTTCCCCTTTCATCCCTGCTGTCCAATATTTGAAGCAAACTTTGAACATGAATGAAATTCTTTGGGTTGATTAAACACTAATACCTACATGAAATGCTAGAAAACATCCCTGTCCTTCTCCTGTTCCTCCTCCTCCTCACTCTCCCATTCTTTTCCTGCTTCTCACCCTCTTACTCTTTTTGTTCCTCCTCCTCTTGCTGTTCTTCCTCCTCTTCATCCTTACCTCCTTTCCTCCTTCTTTCCTTAATTCTTCCCATTCTTGCCTTTCCCTTCTTCTCTTCCTTTCTTCCTCTTTTCCTTCTCTCCCTCTCTCTCTACCTTCCTTGCTCCTGTTCTACCTTTCTCCCTCCCTCTTTCCCTCCTTCCCTCTTTTCCTTCCTTCATTCATTTATTCCTTTCTTCCTTTGTTCCTTCCTTCATTCCTTCGTGCCTTCCTTCCTTCTTTCATTGCCTTTTTCTTTTCTCCCTACTCTTCCTACTCTTATTTAAACTCTATCTACTAGCATCCATTCACACATCACTTCTTTCTTGCCTTTCCCCTTCCCCTCCCTGACCCACCCAAGCATGAAGATCAGAACTTAAACTCCTGGACTGGGACTTGAAATTGGGCCTGGTATTGGAACTAATACCCTGGGCCTTTAACTCAAAGGCCTGGTACACTCGAGCTGGAATTTGAACTCCTATTCTGGGCCTGAAACTCTGGGCCTGAGCCTTGAATTCACAATGTGGGCTTTAAACTCAGGGCCTGTCCTTGATTTCAGGGCCTGGGATTAGAATTCACAGCCTGTTCCTAGAACTAGCGATTAGGACTTAGGCATGTAACTCATAGCCAGGCATTGAAGTCAGGTGTGAGCCTTAAACTCACAGTCTCGGCCTTGAATTCTTGTCCTGGCATGAACCTCTGACCTGGCTTTGAAATAGGGGCCTTGAACACATTGCCTGGGACTTAAACTCACAGGTTGTGCTTTGAAATTATTTCCTGAACTCACAGCTAGGGCCTTGAACTCCAAGTCAGTTCCTTAACCTAACTGTCTAAGCCTTGAATGTTGGGCTGGGACCTTGAACTCATTTCTGGGCCTTGATTTTGTGAGCTGGGCCCTGAATTGAACTCACAGCCTGGGCCTTGAACTAGGTGCCTGGCCTTTGAACTCAGTTATGGGTCTTGAACAATGGACCTAGGACTTAAATATCATTCTTGGGCTTTGAATTTGTAAACTGGACAATGTTCCTTAGCTTCTCTGTGCTCAAGCCTGGTGCTCAACCACTGGAGACTCGGCTGTTTTCTGTGTTTGTTCCATAGCTGGAGAAGGATTTTTAGTTTTGAACCAAGAGTCTATTTTTTTGCTACAAGAGAAGTCAATCCATCTGTCTCCGTATTTCTTACATTTTGTTTGTTGCTTCCCCTTTATATGTAAGTATTTCGTTTTATCTGAAAATGGGCTGGGAGACAGGGAGTATGTAATGTGTAGGGGGGAGGCTGTCTACACTTGTATGCTTTCTAGAGAAAGGCAGGAGAGGAAATTATCAGGGTTTCCAGCCTGTCGGGGCATAAGTAGGTGGACATGGTACAGAGACAGATGTGTACAAAAAAGAAATAGTAGCCAGACAAAGTATGAACTACACACAGGCATAGAGTTGCACACATGTGCACCAACACTGGGCTGAGAGTAGTTTCTAGAACCAGGTCTGGCTTTGCATAAGGTGTTTTCTAATATGATCTTTGGTTTTTCCTCCAGGTTAGGGTTGAGGAATTGAACTTGACCCGAGACCTTGTCCACATACACCTAACACCTTTCCCATGTCCAGAGGCAAGCCTGCCCTGCTATGGGAAGATAAAACCAGCCCAGAATTATGCCATAGGATTTGATATGTTGTTGTTGTTGTTTTGTTGTCATCTACTTGTTTTGTTCAAGAAAGACCATGGTTCCCTGAGACAGGCCCTTTGTGAAGTGGGAGAATCTCATACTTGTTTTGCTTCTTTTGCTTCCTCCTCTTCCCCTCCTCGCCTCCTCTTCTTTATCCTGCTGCTGTCTGGTGTTAAGTCTTCCACAAGATTGTGTGTTTGTTTGTTGGAACTGTTCTCCTAAGGATTTCATTCTTGCATGGAACATCCAGGTTCCTCCCTTAGTGAAGTTGAGTAAATAGTGGAAGTTGATGGTGGCAGGGCAATTATATTCTTTTAGGTTCCCTTCCATGGCATGGGTCAGGCCTGACATGGTTGTCTCTCTCTTGCCTAGAGTAATGGGGCCTAAGGGAGAGAAAAAGAAAAATCCAGTCAAGAGGAACAAAGGAACTGAAGGAAGGACAGGGAGGAAGTTAAGGAGGACAGAAGAGGAGAGGGATAAAGGCAGAAAGGATGGACGGAAGGAAGGATGAAGGTAGGAAAGGGAGGGGAGGGAGTGCAATAAGGATGGTGGGGGAAAAGGAGGCCTGAAGGGAAAAGAGAAGCAACAAAGGAGAGAAGGAAGAACTGAAGGGAAGGAGAAGGGATGAAAGGAAGGATGGACCAAGCTAGGAAGGTGGAAGGGGCAGAGAGGTAGGAAAAAGGGAGTAAGTATTAAGGGAATAGAGAAGGGCAAAGGAAGAAAGTTAGTAGGAGAGAGAGTGGCAGGAACGGAGGGAGCATGGAAGAAAGAAGGAAGAAATAAAAAAGGACAGGTAGAAAAGAAGGAAGAAGTTAATGATGGAAGAAGGAAGGAGGGAAGATGGGAGAAAGAAGAATGGAAGTAAGAGAGGGAGGAAAGAGGGGATGAAGGGAAGGATGGAAAGTAGTAGGCATGAAGGAAGAGAAGTAGAGAAATGAGAATAAAATATAGGAAGGAAGAAGGGAAGAAAAGAGCTAGGGAAGAAGGAAAGTAGAAACCAGGAAGGGAAAGGAAAAAGGAAGATAGTTAGGGAAGGAGGTAAGTGGGAAGGAAGGAGGAAATAAAAATAAGAGTGAGGGAGGAAAAAAGAAAGAAAGGAAGGGAGGAAGAAGTGGAAAAAGAAGGGTAAGCTGGAAGTAAGGAAGAAGCAAAAAAAAAAGGTTTAGGGAGGAGGTGTGATCATATTACACTGTGGATGAAGGTCTTTAGTTCACAGTCTTCACACATCCCTCCGAGTTGGGGGGTCTGAACTGACTTGGTTTCCCTCTTGGGTCTTGTTGGCAATGTGGGATTTCTAGGGAACTGGATTCTGACTTTGGGGATGGGGACCTAGTGCCTGGAAAATACATGTAATCCCAGTGCTGTATTTGTGTTAGGGAATTTAAAAGCTAATGAATCACAATTTCAACTCCAGGCTATTCTGTATTTCCAGTTCAAGGCTTGCCAGTGCTTGATCCAGCCCAGACACTTTCTGGCCTGCAGGGTGGGCCAGAATGTATTTACATAAATGCCACGGAAAGGAAAGAGAAAACAGGCTTCAACTGGTCAGAGTTTGTTGGTTATCTTTTCCACAGTGGGCTCAGCGTCTCATTTGATTTATCCATGGTGCCCCAGGTAAATGTGGGGAGGGCAGGGAGGAGGTGATGAGAAGTAGCTGCCCTCCTTCTCCTTGTCATCCTCTTCCTCTTCCTTTACCTCCATCGACCCCAAGGAGGCCATGGACAGCCACTGGATTACAATTGGGAAAGGAATAGCACCATGCTGCAGCCAGTTCAGCCACAAGAGGCCACAGACACAAGGAAGCTCTGAGCCAGGAATAGGAATCCCTAGGGAAGAGTGGTGGAGGGAGATGCAGGAAGTAGAGAGTTTATGAAATACATGGCATTCACAGAAATGGAACGAGATTTAGGGTTTTGGGTCCCATCCCAGGAAAAATTGTATTTGTGATGACCTCTGGCAAAGATCTGACCTCACTCAGAAAAGATGGGTTGTTCGACTGGTCAGAAGGTGGGTTATTTGGTTGTTTGTTGGGTTGGTTGAGTGGTTTGTGGCTGGCTTGGTAGGTTGGTTAGTTAGCAAGAGCAACTTTTTTCTATTTGAATTTCATATAAGAGTCTTTATGAAACTTGAGTCCAGGCTCGTTTCAAAAATGATACTGGGAACATATTTTTAAGATGATTTCTTTGGTGATTTGTATGTCCCTCCCCCACGGAATAATTCCCTGCTTACATTGTATTTGATGTTGGTATCCTCTGAGGAGTGTAAGGGCAAAAACTGATCCTTTAAATATGGATTCAGGTGGACTCAGTGCTACAATGAGATGTACAAGTCCTTATGTGGAAGAACGAACTTTACATCGTTGGTCAGGGGAGGAGAGTGAGGGGGTGGGTTGATCGGAAGAGATGAGATGGGGAAACAAAGGAGGAGGCAACAATGCTTGATAAGAAATGTACTCTTTACCTTGCCCATTTAATTGTAACTACTCTATACAATATTTTCACAAAAAATAAAAATAAAAAGATACTCGAATTTCAGTCTCTTTCACTGATAGAACCAGTGCGGGGCTCCATTTTTTAATCATACTTTAGAAAAATTAGTATGTTCAGAATTTTGCCCTCTGTTTATGCAAATATGGTTTGCTTACATATATATATATACATATATATATTTCATGAATGTATCCAAATGGAGATAGAAAAAGATATTAAAAATATCCAAAATGGTGGGTCATCCCAGGTGTCTTCTTTACAAAACACCACAGCAGCAGCTGTCTCTCCTACAGTTCTATAACTTCATATAGCAATGTTAAATTAAAAAAATTAATTTCTAAACACAGTTCTGTCAAACTTCCAATACTGTGAAGTTTTTTTTAATCAAACTAAGCAATTTTGTAACAATTGCCTATAGAAAGAGACACAAGAAATCTCTTAAATTTATCAGTTTATAACTATGGTCTAAACTCTAAAGGATTCAAGCTGAATTCAAGTCAAATAATAATAAAATGGATGCCTTAACATATTAATACTTAACTTTTAATAATATCAGTAATTTTCATTTTTGCAATTAAGCAGTGGTGAATAAGAGGAAACCACCTAGAAAGTTAATGGACGCTGGCAAATACAGTTTAAAATAATTGTCCAATAAAAATATTGCCCATGCTCTTTTCTAGAAATACACAAGTTGAACTTGTACTGTCATAGTTTCCATTACATTCTACTGAGATTTCAGAAGACATACAAAAATCTGTCCATGACATTTCTTCCCACACACTCGCTCACATAATTGACAAACTATTCCAACGTTTACCTGTAAAAAGATACCAAAATTTATGCATAAACTGAAGACTTTATGTGGTACCAACATGCTCCACTGTAACATTACCTTTCTGCATTTTACCAGATGGCAGGCCCTAATTTTATTATTTTAATCGTAGGGACATTTCAATAAAAATCTCATGATGAACAGATTCCTCTGAAAATGAAAAAAGACTGTAATGGACAAAAAGCAATATATTGCAGAAAATATAAACCTTTGATGTTATTCCCTTTAAGACCTATAGAGCACCTTATGAATCCCTATTAGGAGAATGAAGATTAAACTATCACAGTATATTACTGTGGAAATTACAGTCTGATGTACTCTCACATGTTTAAAATTAAATGGATTAGGACTAAGGTAAACTAACCTGTACTGTCTGCTCCTGTGAATATGACTTCTGTGAATTAATAAATGAAAAAAATAAGGTGAACTCGACCAAGTAAATAAATTCTTAAAAGATGAAGCTCCTTCTATTGTGACAGGCAAGTAAATCTCAGCAAGTCCTGTGCTGAGCAAAATTCTCAAAGAAAAATCATGATTACATACTTCAAAATTAGATATCTTAATTGTTTTTCTTTAATGAAATGATAAGTTAACAGGTAGAATATATTAATCTCTAAAACTATATTAATCTAATTTGTGTAGCTAGACACAAATGAACTGAAATACATTGGTTTCTATATTTCACAGATCAGGTTCACAAATAGCAAGTAATAGAAATTATAGCTTTTGTACACAATAAATTCCATAATTTTCAGGGTTTTTCTCTTCACCATAGACAACCAGTAAAGGAACAACCAGTAAAAGGACAACTTTTGAGCGAATTTAGAAATGGTTTCTAAATTACAGGTATCCAAATTAACCAATTTCATTAACCCATTAGAAATATACACCTATTAAAATATACACGCATCTGAGAGAGGATTTGCCATTCTTCTACATGTACTAGGGTGATAAGATCAGTAGGAAGAATCATTCAGATAAATGTGTCTTAGAGAAGATGTGTACCACAAAACAAGGAATCATTGTGAATCGTGAGCCTCCAAGTTTGGGAGTGGGGCTGTTGTTCAATAAGTAGTAAATTTCAGTAGAACAGTGTTTAGTTGGCCATGAAACAGAGCCAGAAGACATTTAAACACAGGACCCATTTGAAGTGAAGGGAGTAGAAGAAAATATCAAGATCGCCAGAATGGAAATTACTATTTTCTGAAGTAAAATATTTTGATTCTTTTATCCATTTAAAAATAGTGCCCACTTGGAGAAAATTTTAGTAAATACATCTTAGGATGTCCTATGTAATAAAAATAGGCCATTAAGAGAGAAATATGCCAATGAGGTTTAAGAGCCAAATAGATAGCATATATATGTAAGATGTGGAAGAAGGAAATGAGGGGAAGTAACTGGGACTTTTTTCCTAAAATTAACTGGATTCACTAAAAATGTTCAGTATCCCTTCCTCCCCATGATAGAAGATATCCCATGAGTAGGTTTCTAGAGATATTGAAACTTCTGTATAGATTCTTCTGTGGGTGGGGCCAGAGTTACTGTGATGTAGCCAATAATCCTCACTTCTTTTTAACTAGCAGAGGAAAGTCAGCCCTACTTCCCTATATGAAAACAGAAATGGTAACTGCTGGCCTGAACCTGGGAGACAACATCTCACTTTCTCTTACTATGCATTACTGGATTATAATTCTGTGGAAAAGAAATGAGTACTCAGTAGTCAAAAACTGTGAATTGATTTCCCACATTTTCTTGTGTGTGTGTGTGTATTTTGTGTGTGTGTGTGTGCTTGTGTAATTGTGTTGTATAGATACTGGAGAGAGGGGTTTCAGTTACATGAGCAAGATGATTAATCCATTTCATCTTGAGCATTGTTACACCTCCTTGAGTTTCCCTTGCCATCCCTGTTCTTCCTACCTCCCCAACTCTTCCCTCCCCCACCCAATGTTGTAAGGCTCGTTTTCAACATAGAATGTTATATCATTGCTATAATGGGTCATCCAGCCTTTTGATATTTCCATTCCCCTCCCCAAATGAGAAAAATATATATTCAAAATGCAGGACACTAAAATCAAATACAATGACAACCGGGGTTATTCCATGCGGGAAGAACATACAAATAAACACCAACAACTAAAATTACCTAGTACATTAAAACGAAGAGTAAGAAATTTTAAAACTTCTGCCTCTTTATGGGGTTCATTTCACTTAGCATCAGCTTATATGGTCACATATAAATAGCTTAAGAACTCTTTTGCTTGTCCTAGCCATATACTAATTATTGTAGATAAGAGAAATCAGAGACCTATGTTTTTTGGGGTCTGACTTATTTCACTTAATATAATTTGTCCAAGTGTTTCCATTTTCTATCAAATAGCACCTTGTCATTATTTAGATGGAGGCATTGATTTCATATATTCTTTTCTTGAACGTTTCATCTACTGAGGTGCAGCAAGTTTGGTTCCATATCTTTGCTATGGTGAATAATGCTGCAATAAACATACTTGTGCTGGTAACTTTAGTATGCCCTCATTTGTGATCATTTGGGTAAATGCCTAAAAGTGGGATTGCTGGGTCATAGGTCATGTGTATTTTTTGAGGAACCTCCATATTGCTTGTAAAGTTGTTGAACAAGTATACACTCCCACGAACTATGTAGTAGTGTTCCCTTTTTGCCACATCCCCTCCAGCGTCTGTTGGTAGTACATTCTTTATTATAGACATTCCCACGGAGGAAAGGTGGAATCTCAATATTTTTGTTATGTTTTTGTATATTTCTTTATTTTAAATATATACTTTTTATTGAAAAAAGACTGTATGGGAGTTTTATAGTTATATAAGCATGGTAAAATATTCATTCCATATCAGTCCTTTTTACCCCGTCCTTTGTTTTACCCTACCACCCCTTTATTATCTACCCTCCCCAACTCCTCACTTATGATCCTCCGTAAATTTTAAAGTTCATTTTCAACATAGTGTCTTGTACATCGAGTTGTTACAATAGATAATCCTATGTACTTATTTCAGCAGTTTATTTCCCTTCTGCTCCTGAAATTACAAAATAAATGTATATACATGCTGCAGGACAATGGCATCATATATAGTGACATCAGGGGTTGCAATTTTTTTATGGGTAGAGAACTTCATCAATTCTTATGTGTCCATTAGCCATTCTTATTTCCTCTTCAGAGAATTTTCTCTTTAAGTCTTTAGCATACTTATTATTATTATTATTATTCTGTGGTTATTTCTTTGAGGATTTGTTGGGGGATTTAACTTTGGAGTTCTAACTATATTTTAGATATGAGACTCTTGTCCATTGAATGGCTAGAGAAGATCTCTCAATCGGTTGGCTTTCTATAGATCTTCCTTGTTATGTCCTTTGCCATGAAGAAACGATGCATTTTCAGATAATCTCACTTGTCCAAACTTTCGTTGATTTGTTGTCTTTTGAGTCATTCAATGCTTGATAAGAAATGTGCTCATTATCTTGCTCATGTAACTGTAAACCGTCTGTACAGTATTTTTCCACAATAAAAAACTTATTTCGAAAAGAAAAAGAAAAATTACTATTAAAACAATAAAAATTTGGCCTGGGCTAAGAAGCTCTTGAGTTTCTCCTGTTTTTTCTGTAGTGTCTTCTTTGACTTCCAAGTTTTTGATCTATTTGGAGTTGATTCTGGTACAGGATGATATCTAAAGATCTAGCAGTAATTTTCTACAGGTTTAAGCAATTTTGCCAGCACCATATACTGAAGATTCTGTTTTTCTTCCATTCTATTTTTTGGCTCCCTTATTGAAGATTATGGGGCTATATGTCTGTGGGTTCATTTCTTTCTCTTCAGTTCTATTCCATTGGTCTTCAGATATGTTTTGTGTCAGTACAAAGCTCTTTTGATTTTTAAGTCTTTGTACTAGAGTTTGAAGTTTGGAATTGGCATTGTTCCAGCCCTCTTATTTTTGCTAAGGGTGACTATTTTGGTTCTTTTATTGTTCCATACGAGTTTCTGGATTACTACTTCTATTTCCTTGAAGAATGAGGTTGGGATCTTGATAGGTATCACATTGAATTTGTATATAGCATTTGGCAGTATTGCCATTTCTGCAATATTAAACCTCTGAATCCAAGGACATAGGAGTTTTTTCCACTTCCTTAATCAGGATTTAATTTCCTTTTTTGGGTTTTTAAAGTTTTCATCATTGAGGTCCCTCACTTCTTTAGTTCACTCCTACGTATTTTTTGTTTTTGTCGCACATTTTTAACTAGACATCAACTTGTTTTTTTTCCTATGTTTTTCTGCCTAGATATAAGCATTCTTTCTATGGTCCATGAAGCTGGAATAAATCAATCTTCAAGTATTATTTTCTTCATTTCTTTATTTTGCTTATTTCATATTTCCTAGTGATAGCTAGGAAAAATTTGAAAATGGTTTCTTTGAGAAAGAAAGAGGCTGCATTATTTGGGTTTACAGAAAATGCTTGTGCTTATGAATGGTGCCTACTAAAACTGATGCAAACATATCGCATATATAAATATTTCAAGTGCAAATTTTATACTCCAAATTGATTCGGGTTAAGTTTGTATGCTGTTTCTACATAAAACTTTCAGGCACATTCTCAATCACCATTCTAACATGAATTTTACAACTGTCTACTTAGTACAGACTTTATGTGAAGATGGCAGTGTTTTTTTTATATGACTGTCACTTTTTACATTTATGTTTATTAGAGGGTAATTTTAAAACAAGGCATTTTTAGAAGTTATCCAATTTCTGACAGATATGTTCCTTTGCCTTCCTTATCTCTGTATATATCTTCTTAATTCACATCCTAAATTCATATTGATTCAAAGTAACAGTAAAACAGCTAGATTTCTGAAAACAAGTACTAGCAGCTGTGAAATAAAAAGAGCAAGAAAGAGAAAGTTTCCCTGAAGGATTTTTAATGTAAAATCATATATTTTTATTAAACAAATATTAACATTACTACATAATGTAAAAAATAAACATTGAATATATAGAGGCATATCAGTGAACCTCTGGGTTTATGTATATATATATGGGGTTTTGCATTGATGTTACATTTAATTAAAATTGTATAAATTACTAACAATTATCCTGCAACATGAATAATAATTGCAAATTATTTTCAGTAATGCTTCTGTTGATAGGATTAATAGAACATGTGAAAGTCAATTAGGAATTCCTACAAACATGACATAATCATTCAACCATTTAAAAGTGGGTAAAATGTGTACTGTCATGTAGAAGGCATTGTCTAGCATATGTCACTGTTCTAGTATTAGGAACATTGCCTATTACTTTTCATAAATACCAAGCAATTTTATACCAAAATCTCCTAATAAATATTTTGGGTTTCTACTGAGGGAACTTTGGGGGAATGGAGAATTAAATATTGATATTGGAAGTATTATTCAGTGGCAAGTTCCTTCATTAAATATCTAGTGTATCTGAACAAAAAAATGGTAATAAAACTGTTTGATGTTACAAAAATTAAGACATCATATTGTGGGTTTCCAAATCTGCCTTTTGGAATTACTGTTTTTTGAATCCTGAGGAACTGAAGCATTTCAATATTGTTATGCATATGGCTTGAGACGATTTCAACAAGACTGACATGGGAGAGAAGAATTAGAGGCCTGTTAAGTCTTTAAATGAAGAATATGGCAACATTTCTGAGCAATCTACACAACATGGACACAGGTACTGATTAAAGAAGGGATGGTATGGAAGTGCTTGATATCTCCTGAAATTAATCAGACACGCCAAAGAAGAGAAGAACCCTATCTGAAATACATAGAAAAGATTCCCATCAGAAAGCTTCTCAGAAGCAATTATCAGATTTTCTAACTCTCTATTTTCGGAGTGTTTATCATTCTTGTGAGCTCAGGTAAGAATCAGAATCTCAGAAATTTCAGTCCAACATGTACTTCAGTCAATTGAGTCAATATATAACATAGTATCCAATTCCTTCTTCTTATGGTGAAAAGATCTGAAATTCTTTCAACTGCATTAAAATTCTGTACATTTGACCACTAGATGGAATTTTTCCCTGTTATTGACCGGCCTGCAATCTGATCCTCATTTTCATTCTTCCTCCTAAGCCAGTAGCGTTTTCTCTCTCTTGTTTAGTGTTCCAGTAGGCTACTACATACAAGTTACTTTAGTTAATACTATATTCCAAAAAAGTAAGAGAGATAAATATAGAAACAATGTTTGAAAGAATTGAGCATACTGTACAGATGGAGTAGAATTTCACTGGTTTTCTTCATAGAAATTGCCTACGGATAGCGACAATTAGAAATAATTAGGGCATCTTGTATGTGTTGGGAAAATATACCGATATGACAGTGTGACTCATGAAGAAACAGGACAAATCACTGAAGTTATATTCTCATCAGTGGCATTGATGTATGTATGAACATTTGGAATTTGTATGAAGAACATTCAGTCAAATGGTGCACACAGACTGAGTAACAGGGAAAGTGATTTAATGAAAAATTTCCTTTGTGGCATTACTTGAGTCAGAATGACACGCAACAATCTGAATAACTGTCACAAAATGAATACTAAAATATCAAAGTTTTCTGAGGTAAACATCCATAAAGTAATTGGCAATAGGGAATATTTGGACCCTCTAAGATCAATAATGTATCTCTTTCTCAAATATTACATAGGGTTTCAGTTCTTCAAACAGGTGTTTTTGCCTGGACAAAAGTCTAACACAGTGTCTGAAAATGTAGTCATTAATAATTGCTCCACCCACCACAAACAGGCTTCCATTTCCTGCCAAAAACACTTATGGAAAAATGTAGAAATATATGAGAACATATGTGTTTCTTAGTTTGTTCACTGTGTGGAACTGCAGAAACAATCTCTTTATATTCTCATATTTTTCCATTTTAATGTGCTTTGTGAGAGGTTTCTACTTCCTTGAGACATCTATAGTTTCCACACACTCCAATATGAATAGAAAATGCTACAGTTTACCTAGAAACTCTGGAGGATTTCATTAAATATTTGGAATGAATCAGTCACAAGAATTGTAGTCAATTTCAACGGTTTCAGCAAAGATTTCACCCAGTATTTCATAGTACTCAATAGGAAAATAACAGTCTGAATATGCACATTACTAGAAACAATCTGTTTTCAAAACTAACTACCAAGTGTGATGATCACCTTATGAACTGGCATATGCAACCTATATCCTAAATACAATATTTCAACATTCTTTCACAGTGTAGATCTTCATAAAATTTGCTTAAAGCACCAGTCCAATTAGCAGCAGAAATGCTTTTAGTGTATTATTTGTTCTTGTGTAATAATGTGTAAAACTAAATTGTAATTTTAGAAAGAAAAAATATGAATTACATCAGTTTATATGAACAATGCAGGATTATATGTGCTACATAATTACTAATTAATGATTGTTGACATTTGTAAAATTGATTCTAAAATTGGTAAGATCTTGGAAAGGATTTGCTTATGTCACATCATTACTTTCAAAATATTCAAGAAGTAGAGATCTTAGCCTTCATCCTAATTGTATAATAGAAAATTGCAATTTAACTGACTCAAGTAAGAAAAAATGGTCAAAATCATTATTCTAAAATTGTCTTGAAGTATTTTTGAAATCCTAATATTGCATTGATCTCAAGCAAAATGCTATTTGCTATATGTGCTTCCCATCCGTCTTTCAAAGAAGTAGAAAGATAATCTTCCTCGACCCCATTTCTTCTGCATATTTCATGAATTCTGTTGGCTTATTTTGTTAATATTCAATACGTAATTTCCATCTCTTATCCATTTTATTACTAAGGTAGTGGAAATCTCAAAGCATTGGCCATGATGACTTTCACCTAAAATTAAGTGTAACAAATGGTAATTGAAAGAGAATTTGAGCTATCAATATAGATTCTTAATTTTGTATTCCTGCCTTTTATTATAGTGTCAAATTCATTTTATCATACTACAGAGAATCAGTCAAACACTTTTCATGTCCATTTAGTCAATTAGTTTTGATCTTTACTGATGTGAACAATTTTAATCATCACCAAAGGACTGGAAACAAAAGATATGAAAATGCATAAAAATATGATCTTGCAATCTTCACCCAATTTACATGTTGGCTGTAATTGGGAATGTAATAATATTATGTGAGGTAATTATGCCTGAACAGCATATACTGAATATATTTTTCAAGGCAGGTTTTAACTCTTCTTAGTGGACTGGTGAAGTAAGATGCAAAATCCTGTGGATGTCCCTTATGTTCAGATTTATTTGGATTGTCATTCTACATCAAGAAAATACTTATCATTTATTTTCAATAATTACTATATGTTTAAAGTAATCTCGTCAGATGAACGGAAAAACTCAAAAACATACACATATACATAGACACACATATATAGCTATATGTCTAGATATACACAGATATGCATGCACATTCATATAAATACCTATAAATAGGATGGCAAGTGAAATTAACACAAAATATTAGCACCACGAGCGTGTTTTATATTTGTTGTTCTTGTTTATACTGTACTATGTGTATTTTTGTTTCTATTTTATTTTCTTCCTCCTATTATAGATCCCTGTTGTCGTCATTGTATTTGATGTTAATACCTAACAAACATATCCATAGGGATTGGTGTAAAAAACAAATTTTAAAAAATAGTACTTGGCTAATTTGTTTAAAAATATTTTATGTTCTTTCTCTTGTATATCAAAAAAGGTAGCTGTTTGCAAACAGAATAAAAAGAATTATCAATAGATACTGTCAGTCTCATCACGGTCAAACTGAGTTCTGTATGTGATAAGTACCACTCAACTTTCCAGCAGTTCTAATATTTAGGTCTTCCTTTTGTTAAATTTCAATTTTATTCTCAAGTTGAGATCCAGAGGGGGTATCATTAAATCAGTAAGTGAATGAGTAAAATTCTTGTGATACATGTTATCACCTTCCTCATTGTTCTCTCTCTTTCCATCTCCAATATCCAATCACCCAATTTGCAAAAATCATATCCAACATATTGCCTTTTGCATACTGCTATTACATATACTCTTAACATATTTTTGAAACCCTAGAGATTGCATAAGTTCTATGGTTTAGGTCTACCTTTTCCAAGTTAGCGTTATGATGAACAAACAAGCTTCAGCAAAGGATTATGACACTTTTCTAATACATTTCATTCATAAGCAAGAGTTTACTGTCAGGAATTACAGATTTTAAAATATTAGGTCAGGATGTGATATAAAAATAGAATAGAATATTACTAAATTTGGAAGTACTTTATTCATGATTTTATATGACTACTCCTTTACATATTTCTTAAACATTTGCACAAAGTGTGAAGAGATGTATATGCTTTTTATGAGAAGACCGACATGAATTGACTGATGAGTTATAAAACATATGTAAATTTTGAAGTGATATAATAGACAAATCATGCATATCGCTTATAATAGACAAATCATGCATATGTCATGCATATCACTGTCTCTATATTTAATCAGAGAAAAGCGTTTTTCCTTTAGGATGTGTGACAAATGCAAATGTTTGTAAAGTAGCCCCAGTCATAATATTAATTGGTAATAGGGAAGATATATAATAATATACAATTATTTATATTTACATATTTGTATGAGTGTCACCTCTCCATGTGAATATAACAATTCAACAGAGAAATATGAGGAGTGTCTGAAGACTGACTTCTGAATCGGGACATCAATATTTGCAACCACTGCAGATATTAGCGAACAGAGTTGTTATCTTAGTATATTAGAGGAAGCCAGTAGTGTAGGCAGGAGTTAGGTAAAAGTTTGATTTCTTATAAATATTATTGCAAAGTGCTGTACTTCGCGGGTGTTTGTTTGGGTTATTCCTATTACAATAATGGGAATATAAATGCTTCCCTATTTAATGTAAGAAAAACTCAGTTTTTGAAACCAAGTAGGTATAGGTTGAAAAAAGTCTGCACCATGTACAAACAAATGCTTCAAAAACATGCGTAAGATAGAGTTGCTCAAATAAATTGGTATGAACATAGAAAGTCTTAAGCATACACATATTAACAAAGTTCATCACAAAGAATTAAACAATGATTTAACAATATTTGAGACAAAATGAAAAGTGTCATTTTGGCTTCCATATTTTCACAGGTCATATCAACACAAATCTCTAGAATGTTTTTATTCTTACCTCCAAGTAGAATTATAATTTAAACAGGCAATTATCTTGGGTATGAGGTATGAGTTTGTGATATTACAATTATCAAGGAGTCACTTTAAATAGTGTTGCCAAAGATAATAATTGGGAAATATCATTTGCCAAGCAAATGGACTTTGGGGATATTTCTCTAGGAAATTCAGAGAGAAAATGAAGGGTATTTCTCATTCAGAAACTGTAGTTGTGTCTAACACTGACCCACTGGTAAAAGTTTGGATAAAGTTTCCTAAGTCAATTTATCTTCATCTGGAAGGAAACTTAATTGGAGAATTCATATACACTAATACAGTGTTGTTCTTGTCAGGCGAGAAGCATATAACACGTCCACCTGAAGACAAAAGATGTGAGTAAAATTAATATCAACTACATGAAATCTAGATCCTATGGAATATCATTTGAACAGACTGTATAGTCTCTGAGGAGATTTACACTGGAAGACTTCCAATTAATCACTTTATTCTATGCAAAATTTAATAAATAAATAAATAATTCAAAAATAATACAGCTAAAGAAAAATATCACTAATTTTTGAATTGTTTTGGGAATTGCTTCTCAAATATTTATTCATGAAATCTGTTTCCTTATTCAGAATTGTTAATGACTATTGCTTATTGATGATTTAGCAGTTTGTACCAATTAGGCGATTGTAAATCCTTCATGATTACCAAAAGTAATTAATTTTTTTTCCTTACTGGATTCTGTATGCTAATTTCTCATTGTCCACATTATTTCCCATATGATTCTACATAAATAGGCTTACTTTATGGATTTCTATCTTCAGAGATTTTCCTGTGTGGTAGTACTGACTACTACAGATGTTTTAAATACGTTACTTTTGTTTTCACAAATCAAGGGCAATGTCTAGTCTAGGTCCATGTTTAGAAACAATGTTCCCATGACGAAAATAGAAATCCTGTATAAAGACATAGTACCTATGTATATCTACTAAATATATTTGAAGTCCTGTTTTACGTAAGAATATTTCCCAAAATTTCTTCTATATACATTTAGACCTTAAAAGGTATAAATTTTTTTGTGGAGTTAATCCAGTACTATTAATTGGTGCATATGAAGGAAAGGCATCCAAATTTACAAAACTGTTCAGATGAATTTTAAAATCACCTTGTTAATACACATTTAATTCAATGTATATATTATGTTTACTGAATTGTAGATCAGAATTAAAAATTAGTCATGGAAATTTTCAGGAAGCTTCTGAAATTATAGTCACCCTCTGAATGATATAATTTTTTCCAAAATACGTTTTTATTAACTTGTTTGCTATAAATAATTGCTATGAAATATTGCTAAAGAGCTCCCTCTAAACCTATACCTGTGGGGAGTTAACAGATAATCGTTATAGACATTTAGATATTTTTACTAAAATTCCATGATAGAAATAGTACATTTATTTATTTATTTATTCATTTATTTATTTAGAAAATAATGTACAGGGGTGTTACAATTGCATGGGCAAGATAATGAGTACATTTCTTATCAAGCATTCTAACCTCCTCCTTTGTTTCCCCTTCCCATCCCATCCTCCCCCCGCCGCGGCACCCAACCCACCTTCCCCCCCAACCAAAGTTGTAAAGTTCGTTTTCGACATAACGACTTGTATATCTCATTGTTGCAATGTGTCCACCTGTACCCCTATTTAAACGATTTGTTTTATCCCTTTCCCTCCACAAATTATACCAACATCAAATATAGTAAAAGCAGGGCTTATACCATGCGGGAGGGACATACAAAGCAACAAAGAAATAATGTTATAAATGTGTTAGAAACAATTGTATGTAAGGAAAAAAAAACATTTGAATACGAATCTTAGGTTTCATTTTCCTAACATCAACTAATCTGACCTTTTCTGTTGACTAAGACATATACTAATTATTGCAAATAAGGGAAACCATGGGACCTATGTTTCTTTGGGCCTGGATTACTTCACTTAATATAATTTTTTCCAAGCCTTTCCATTTCCTAACAAATGGGGCAATGTCATTCTTTCTGATGGAGGCATAGAATTCCATTGTGTATATATACCACATTTTCATGATCCATTCATCTACTGAGGGGCATCTGGGTTGGTTCCATATCTTAGCTATGGTAAATAATGCTGCAATAAACATAGTCATGCTGGTAGATTTAGTGTGGTCTTGTTTGTGAACATTTGGGTAAATGACCTAAAGTGGGACTGCTGGCTCATAGGGGAGCTCTATGTGGAGTCTTTGAGGAACCTCCATACTTCTTTCCAAATAGGTTGAACAAGTTTACACTCCCACCATAATACAGTAAGATTCCCTTTTGTCCACATCCCCTCCAGCGTCTGTTGTTATTAGTTTTTTTGATTATAGCGATTCTAACTGGGGTGAAGTGGTATCTCAATGTTGTTTTGATTTGCATTTCTTTTATTGCTAGAGAGGTTGAGCATTTCTTCATGTGTCTATTGGCCATCATTCTTTCTTCTTTAGAGAAGTATCTCTTTAAGTCTTTAGCCCACTTATTTATTGGGCAATTGTTTCTTTGAACCTTTGTTGCGAGGGGATTTAATTTTTTGTGTTCCAAGTATATTTTAGATATGAGACCCTTGTCCATTGTATGGCTAATGAAGGTCTTCTCCCAATCCACGGGCTTTTCTATTGATCTTGCTACCTATGTCCTTTGCCATGTAGAAGCTCTGCAATTTCATGCAATCCCATTTGTCCAACTTTTCTTTTTTTTTATTGTGAAAGTATCATAGAGAGGGCTTATAATTATATGAGCAAGACAATGAGTATATTTCTTATCAAGCATTGTTGCCTCCTCCTTTTTTCCCCCTTACCATCCCTGTCCTCCCATTACTCCCCTTCACCACCCACCGTCAAAGTAGTAAAGTTCGTTTTCCGCATAACGTCTTGTACATCTCATTCTTGCAATAGGTCCACTTCTGTCCCCATTTAAACAATTTGTTTTTTTTCCCTTCCCCTCCTCAATTTTTACCAACCTCAAGTACAGTGAAAACAGAGAAAATACCATGGGGAAGGAACATACAAAGCAACAAGCCTTATTATCTCAAAAAGTGCATACTAAAACTAGCGGCACAACTATGTTTATTGAAGCATTATTTACCATAGCTAAGATATGGAATGTACCCAGAATTCTCTCAGTAGATGAATGGATCAAGAAAATGTGGTATATATACACAGTGGAATTCTCTACCTCCATCAGAATGAATGACATTGCTCCATTTGTTAGGTAATGGAAAGACTTGGAAAAAATTATATTAAGTGAAGTAAACCAGGCACCAAAAACATATATTCCATGATTTCCTTTATTTGCAATAACTAGTATATGTCTGAGAGTAGCGGAAACCGACACATATGTTGATGTTAGACAAAAGGAACCCCAACATAAGACTCAAGTCCTTTTTCTTTCTTGCTATTGTTTCTAACAGACTTATGATTTCTTTGTCCTAGCATTTCAATGAAATCTAGAAAATAAGATGTGATAAAGAACGTCTGGAGAGAAAACAGATTATACTCAGAACAGCTCTGAATATGAGTAATGTTTAGACCCAAGAGTAAAATGAACCATACGGAGATATAAGATATGTTAACTGGTTTGAGTTCATCAAGGTGTCTGCTGAAAATAAGAAGACTCACCGAGAACATCAGGAACCCCTACCATCAAATAGACATTTCATTTTCAGTATGCATTTCCAGTGCCTCTTCCGTGTGTGACCCCAATTACTGTATTATTGATATAATCAATTTCCAGTTCATGATCTCAGGTGTTTCAAGGAAACTTATGTGAAGTGAAATTCTCTCTTCTGGCACAGAAACATGAGGGAAGTTTCCATTTCTAAGTGCTATGATTTCTATCATAGAATTCACTGGAATTCAGCTAGATTTCATTGGAAGTTTGGTGCTGGTGACTTCTTAACATCTAACTATGATCCTACTATTTATACATATATAGAATTTCTTTTCCCCCCAATGGTCTGTATGTGCTAGAGAAGTAGTTATCCTGTTTCCTAAAAATATTCACATTAAAACATGATAATGAAAAGTCTGACTGGAGCACAGTTTAATTTTCTCATTGATGAAAGTTTTCCAACAAGGAGTGAACTAATTGCTTGCAAATATCAATACCTTCAAAGATGTATCTTTAGTGTGTATAAATTTCACACTGTGTAAGGGATAAAAACAGTGTGTAAAGGATGTTTCTTAGAGTATGAGATGTAGGTCAATTATCCCAGACCTGTGGATATAAATCACTTAGAAGAAGAAATCCAAACATTCACATGGAACAAAAAAGACCCCAAACCCCAAACAGCAAAACCGATCCTTAACAGAAAGAACATTGCTGGAGGAATATCAATGCCAATTTTCATTCGCTAGTACATGGACATAGTAATCAAAACAGATTGTTACTGTCACAAGATCAGATCTGAGGACCAATGGGATAGAAGTGAAAACCCAAAAATGAACCCACAGACCTAGAGCCACCTAATCTTCAACAAGGGAGCTAAAAAAATAAAATGGAAGAAAGACAGCCTCTTCAGTCAATGGTGCTGCCAAAATTGGTTAAACACCTGTAGAAGGTAAAGCTAGATCCTTATATATCACCCTGCACCAGAATCAACTCCAAATGGATCAACGACCTCGGAGTCAAAGCAGAGACACTGAAAATATTACAGAAATAAATAGGAGAAACTCTATGTCTACTTTGCATTTAATAGATATCCAGAAACACAGTAAAAATCAAAGTTTAGACAAATGGGATTGCATGAAACAGCAAAGCTTCTGCATGGGAAAGGACATAGCTAGCAAGATCCATAGAAAGCCCGTGGATTGGGAGAAGACCTTCACTAGCCATAAAATGGACAAGGGTCTCATATCTAAAATATACTTAGACATCAAAAAATTAAATACCCCAACAACAAATCCTCAAAGAAACCACTGCCTGATAAATAAGTGGTGTAAAGGTGCAAAGGAAATTTCTCTGAAGAGGAAATATGAATGGCCATCAGACACCTCTCTAGTAATAAAAGAAAGGCAAATCAAAACAACATTGAGATTCTACCTCATCCTGACTCAAATGGATATAATCAAGAACTCTAATAACAAAAGATGCTGGAGGGGATTTGAAAAGAAGGGAGCCCTACTGAATTGTTGTGGGAGTGTAAACTTGTTCAACCACTTAGCCAAGTAGCATGGAGTTTCCTTAAAAGACTCCACTTAGAGCTCCCCTGTCACCCAGCAGCCCACTTTTGGGCATTTACTCAAGCGATCACAAACAAGGCCATACTAAGGCTACCAGCACAACTATGTTTATCACAGCCTTATTTACCATAGCTAAGATATGGAACCAACCCAGGTGCTCCTTAGTAAATGAATAGATCAAAAAATGTGATATATATATGTATGTATATAATATCTATGCCCCAATTGGTAGGAAATGAAAAAACTTCAAAAAAAATAACTGATGTAAGGTAGGCCCAAAGAAACATAGGTCGCATGGTTTCCCTTATTTGAAAAACCTAGTAAATGTGTAGAGCAAGCAAAAAATGTGAAAAGCTATGTGTATATGAGCATATAAGATTATGTCAAGCAAAATGAACCCAAAGAGAGATACACAAATATCTTTTTCCTTGCTTGGTATTGTTTCTAACATATTTATAATTTGTTATGTGATGTTTTTGTTTCTTTGTATGTTTCTGCCCCATCGTATAACCCATTTTCACTGTATTAGATATTGGTGCACTGCATATTGTATACACAATTCTCTAATTCTGGGAAGGGAAGGGAAAAAACAAAATGCTTAAATAAGGATACAGGTTGACACATTGTAACAATGAGATATACAAGACATGAAGTTGAAAAGGAACTTCACAATTTTGGCAGTGGAGGGAGTTAGTCTTGGATGTGGGAGGAAAGGGATGGTGGGGGGAAAACGAAATGAGGAGGCAACAATGCTCCATAGGAAATGGACTCATTATCTTGCTCTTCTAACTATAACACTTCTGTACAGCAATTTTTAACAATAAAAAGTACAAAAACAATAAAAAAAAACTCTATCAGATAGTAAAGGAATTAATGGTAAGGCAAAATGATGTTAATTTCTGATATATCGCTAACCCCCCTTCTACCTCCAGGGATATTCTCAAAGCTACTCCTGAGTAAATGTATTTAAAAAGAGCAAGACACAGTGAAGTACTCAATATAAGTTTTTATAATATAGTAAATCAAAGAAAAAAATGGATATTAACTGGGAGTTATTCTTTATACAACCTAGCCACTGGAGGCCATGCCATGTGTGTGTTGGTAACCCTGTCCTATATCCTGTCTGCTGCCTCCTCTCAGTCATCACGGTGTCCCAGTTCATCTCTCCATTGGAGCTGTATAGGGTTGTTGGTAATGTTTTTGTTATTTCTTTCCTCTATAGCAGTTTCCTAGCTGTGTAATGTGTATTTGCTTGCTGCATGCCTTTGTAACAACTCACAGCCTGAAGTTTGTTAGCTGTATAATAAAGTCTCCAATATTCTATTTCAAAAAATGACTTTTCAGATGATTCTCCTTACAACAAAAACATATGACAGAAGGAAACAATTCACAATATTTCAAAATCTCTGAAATACTCTGCGAAATGTTTAGTGATGAGTAATAGCTAGTGGATGTAATGTTACCCTTTCAGTATTACCTTTTTGTAACTGGCATCTTTTGGTACATACCAGACAGGATGTCCAATAGGTTATTTGGCTTGAACTCAGGGTTCTTGTTATATATTTCTAAGGTGTTTTTTTCAAGGCCACACACTCCTATGTTGTGCCATTGTGATGTTTCCGGTGTTCTTGTGATTAATTAGAGACAAAATTCTAATGTGCTTTCCTTCCCCTGGTGGCTTTTACCAACCATCCAAAATTCTCAGCTTCCTGAGTACCTAGGTTTGGAGATGTTAGCGATCAGGCTTCAACTAGGAAATCTTATGTATGACTATGTTAAGGAAGTTTCTTAAATAAACCAAAAGGTATCTTTGGGAATATTGATACTTAAATCTATTCTTTGAACTCTGTTTTCAATGGTACAAAATTTCCTGTTACAAATGTGCAGTGATTTTGAAACACAAGAGAAAAATATGAATATATTCATGTTTCCAAAAGTATAACACGATTATCAGTGATTATTGCATTTACATTGGTTTGATAATACAGTTTTCTAAGCTGATAGGAAGAGAAGCATCCTCCTGCTGTTTTATATAGGAAGAAAGCAACAATTTTGAGACAATACCATGAAAAAGTCATTGTAATTTGAAAATAATAGGATAATATTTGTTCATGATAAAATAATCTAGAAACATCAAGAGCCAAATTACATAAATAGTTTTTGGATGGGGAAATTTTGCTTTTTCGTTAATAAAACTGCATTCAGTAAAAAAAAAAAAAACCGGATTCCATTCCTAAGAAAGAAGAAACCATCCTCATTACTTATTTTTTCACAAAGAGTTGTCATCTTATAGACCGTCTCTCTTGAGATTTGTCTTTCTTATTATGATACGGCAAAGAATGCTCAGTTTCAGTTTATGATCTCAAGAATCTCAAATAAACTTTTGATATTGAAACATATAATAATGTCACGAACTACCCGACAATTTGCACAACCTGTCACTTTTCTTTATATACTAAATTTTATGACAACTATGTGAAAATTGAGACAAGAACCTTCATGGAATTTTCTGTATTTTGCACAATTCTCCAAATGGAGAGTATATGTTTCTTCCGAGTATTCATTGCTTCTGCCATCTAACATTAATTTATTTGCTTCCATTTTTTGTCTAGTCATAAAACCAGAAGACATTGTTCAATGTGTTAGCTTTTCTTAGAGCAAGAAATATAAAATAAATTTCAACATTATGTGTTCCTCACACAAAATTGTGGGTGGCGCTAGACAATCAGTAGCCGGGTCTCTTTATGAAAAGTGCCAACTGACAGTAACAAAAACCAAATGAGCCTAAAGTCTTACATACTTTGAATGCTATTTGAAGTCGTGCAATTCTCTAATTTGCGTGGAAAAGAAAGGAAAAAATGTAAAAACAGTGTCTTCAATTCTAGTAGGTTATAAATGACACCAGCCAGGTGGAAAATTTGTCAACCATATAATATTGCTTAAATATGTCATACTGCACATATTTCATTCTTCTTGCCAAAAGCAAACATAATTATTGTAGAGGTAACATAGAGTATACTCCTTGTATTCAAGAAATACATTCACAGGCATTTGTTCTCATTAACTATATATCATTTTATTGCTCATCTTAATTTATATCATTGAATTATATGCTGGAGAGAGTAATGATCAATATTTTGTTATACAAAACCATCTTTTTTTTCAATGAAAGCATGCTACATTTAAGGGTAATGAAAGCAGATCATTTCCTGAGACTTCTATTCCGAAGTCATTGTGAAATATAATAATAATAATAAGTGGACTCAATAATTTCACACAATAATTTATATAAGAGATATATGGTATTCCATGTACAGTTTGATAAAAGGATATAAGTTATGGAAACATAGCAGGCCTATAATCTTGTGAGTATAATATATAATTACTTGAGCAAGTTTAGAGTGTTAACAAATTTAAAATTTTCCAATAACATCGCAATCCTAATGAAATGGTATACTTATAATTAGGATGCGTTGTCACTTTGATGCCACCCTTCCAGCTATCTTTATTTTTTTCCCACAGTTCAGTAAGGAATTACAAGGAAATATATATATATATATATATATATATATATATATATAATTTTCTTGCACAGAATTTTCAACCAAATAATTTGAGCTCATTGAATTCAATTGTTGACAATCGAACTCAATTTCAATTTGCAGAAATCTTCATGGTAATGTGTAACAGAAGTAACTGGATCCTTTATAGAGTAGAAATATAAATGGCTTGTGCTCAATTAAGAAAACATTCACCTCAGGAAATTGTAGAAACAAACAATTTTGAAATTCTACATCGTCATTTTGGAAAAATCAAATTTAGACAATTTGATTATTGTACCCACAGCTGGACCTTTCAGAAGTCATGGTAAAAGAAATAAGACAGTGTTTGGAAGGCAAAAGCTCTGCTTTAGAAGGTTAGCCTACAATATGTAAGAGCAAAATGTAATAAATATTAGTGACAAGTCATCAATCAGAAACTTAGAAGGATCTTTTAATATCTACTTAAATTTACTGGTCTATACTCAACACATGTTAAATCCTTCATTCTGTAGGGAGAAATACCACCTTCAATAAGTCACGACCCTCACAATTGTTACTTTTCAATACTTTAACATGTGGATGGCAACTCAGTTTCTCTGAAAGTTCATTTAAAGCTCTCCAGCAGTTCACAATGTTAGAGCACTCTGCCCTACTTCTGTTTATGGCATCTGAAAGGTCAAAGTGAAAGAGAGCGTCCTTCTACACACGTGCTATTTTCAATTTGGAAGTCATTAACACAGTGTGATGAATCAATGGACAATTACCATGGGTAGATATTTTCACCTTCCAAAGTGAATAGCTAAGTAATTACAACGCTAGTGACTTTATCCCTAAGCCTATCCATCACTATATTTATACTGCCATAAATTTCCAGTATTTAAATATATGCAAGGAATATTGCTACCTACAGACTGCAACTTATCCCATCACTGAATGAATGATAATTTTTTATTATAATCTGGAAGAATACAACCAGGACACACCAGCATTAAACACCAACTTAGGAGAATTGCCCACTGAACAAAGAAAATAATTTTTTCATAATTATATCTTTCCCAATGGGAACATCAGCTACCAAATATTTCACGATAAATTATATTTCTATTGCACTACAGAATTTCATACATGGATTATATCTGCATTCTGGAATAGATTTTAGCCTAAGCAATTAAACATTTCAATGTGCAGCCATAATTATTATCAATATTAATGAATGAACTGTCACAGCCATATCTGCCAATTATGCCAAAAGAATCATTCCTAACAAAACTATAAGACAGATAATCAATGATAATTAAATTAATGAGAACCTACATTTGATATAGTAAACTGCATACATAGAGTTGACATTCTCCTTCTTCATTTAGAATGTTTTTTACTTATTACTTCTTTTCACTGTTGATTTTTCACCATTTCAAACCACGAACTAACAACTCTTTATATATACTATTGCTATTTCAAAGCACAAGGCCTGAAATATGTGAGGTCAAGCATCCAAAATTAGAACATGAAGTAATTAAACACTAAAAACGATTAATTTTTTTTCCAATTTGGATTTTAATTCCTTATGTAGTTATAATTTTTTTTTGGTTTTTAGTTGGTATAAAGAGATCACACTATCAACAAAATTTGCTCATAGATCAGTATCTATTTATATGTATAATATACATACACACATATATAATTATATATATATATATATATATATATATATATATATATATTATGCTTTCTCCACTTCACCTAGTACCCCAGGAAATTTAGACAAAATTTGGAAGAAGAAATTAGTACACCATGGCAGGAATTGGATACAATTAATTATATTTGTTACAATTAAAATATGATAGTCATAAAAACGATAAGGAGGCTTGAATAAACAAACAGTAGGTTATGTGAAAAAATTAACAAAGTTGATAGACCTTTATCAAAACTGAGTTTGGAGATTGAGAGGCATATATGAGAGACAAGGAGAGAGAGAGAGATACAGAAAACCCAAATAAGTGAAACCAAAGAACTGGAACCTCATGGTACTGTCAAGATTCATTATAGTTCGAAGGATTTCTTGGAAAATCTAGCAAAATAAAGCCCATGATCGAAAGGATTATCAGGGGATTTCTTTAATTCAAAGCACGAATAATGACTAATGATAATACTCCTAAAAATCTAATGAAACAAACAGGGAAATTTCACTACACAGTCGTTGTATGAGTCGACCATAATGCTTATACAAAAACCTGATATGGCCTCATCAATGATAAAACTCAGGACATATTTATTTTTTGTCGTTCGTCAGCCCTGAACTCTGGCTTGGGTGCTATTCCTCACTTCTTTATCTCAAGGAGAGCGTTGTAGTGCTTCAGCCACAGCACCACTTCCGGTTTTCTAGTGGTTTATAGGAAATAAGAGTCTCACAAACTTTCCTGCCTGGGCTGGCTTTAAACTGCGATCCTCAGATCTCAGCCTCCTGAGTAGCTAGGATTACGGACATGAGCCACCAATGCCCGCCCTCAAGACATATTTCTTGTTATTAAAATTTTTGATTTTAGCCATTCTAGCTGGCTTTTGATTTGCATTTATTTTATGACTGGGGAGGGTTGAGCATTTATTCATGTGTCTATTGGTCATCCTTCTTTCCACTTCAGAGTAGTTTCTCTTTAAGTTTTTAGCACACTTATGTTTTGGGCAGTTGTTTCTTTGAGGATTTGTTTTTAGGAGATTTAATTTTTTGAGTTCCAAATGTATTTTAGATATGAGGCCCTTATCCGTTGCATGGCTAGTGAAGATCTTCTCCCAATCTGTGGGCTTTCTATTGATCTTGCTAGCTATATCCTTTATCATGCAGAAGCTCTGCAGCTTCATGCAATCCCTTTTGTCCAACCTTTCTTTGATTTATTGTATTTCGAATCTGCATTGAGAAAATTTCTGCCTGTGTCTAGTTGACCTAGGATTTCTCCTATTCATACTAAAGCTCCCACCGCAACTATGTCAATAGATGCCTCTCAGTATATGAATGGGCCAAAAAATGTGTGTGTGTGTGTAATAGAATTCTATGCCTCCATCAAAAATAATAATGACATTGCCCCATTTGTTAGGAAATGGAAAAAAAATGGAAAAAATTAGTTTCAGTGAAGTGAACCAGGATCAACGAATATAGATCCTACAGTTTCCCTTATATGCAATAAGTAGTATGTGTCTCAGACAAACAGAAAAGGTTAAAACCTACGTGCATATGACCACATAAGATGATGTTAATCTAAATGAACTGCAAGATAGGGACACAAGTGCAGTTTTTCTTTCTTGCTATTGCTCCTAAAGTATTTGTGATGTACCGTGTGATTTTTTTGTTTCTCTGTATGTTCCAACTTCACGATAGAACCCCTGTTTTCATTGTATTTGATGTTGCCCATTATCTTGTAGACACACTTCTCTAATTGGGGGGAGAAGGGAAAACAAAAACATAATGCTTAGTGAGGATGCAGGTGGACCCATTGTAAAAATGAAATGTACAAAACACTATGTTGAAAAACAAATTTTACAAATTTGGTTGTGAGGAGGGAGGGGGGATTGTAGTTTTGGAGGTAGGAGGGAAGGGAGGCTAGGATAAAATCAAAGGAGGAGATAATAAAGCTTGATAGGAAATATACTCATGACCTTGCTCATGTAACTGTAACCCCTCTGTACAGTATTTTTAGAATGAAAAAGTGTTTAAAAATAGAATAAGTAAGTTAACTTTTGAAAAGTTGTATGAGTAATATATAGCTTATAAAGAGAGAAAATTGAACAGCATAGAAATCAGGTCGTAAAATATCCTTACTAGTTCTATTACCACTGAGAATTGAAATTCCATTTCAATTTGAACCTCAAAATGAAACTTTGAAATCCTGGTAATATTTTCAAGCAAAAAAATTTTAAATGTAAAAAATATTGGCCATAGTGTGGAGAAAAAGAACTCTTACAGTTTTGGCGGGATTGTGAATGGATTAAGAGAGCCACAGTACAAAAGAGTATGATTATCTTAAGGAAATTAATGTGAGAACTACCCTCAGCATATCATATATATTGGGATAAAAATGCTCATTGAGGGTGCCAGTGGCTCACACCTGTAATCCTAGCCACTCAGGGTGCTGATATTTGAGGATATTGGTTTGAAATAGGCCCAGGCAAGTAAGTTCATAAGACTCCTATCTCCAATAAACTACAAAGAAAAACCCAGAAGTGGTTCTCTGATTCAAGTTATATAGTGCTAGTAGTCTTGAGCACAAAGAAACTCAGGGACAGTGGCCTGAGTTCAAGCCTCAGGACTGGCAAAAAAAAAAATAGCAGAGGTATGTCTGGAGAAACAGCTATTTTTTTAATGCACATTCTAAGATCTGGGATCTTAAATGTAAATCAGTGATTGGACTATCTGTAGTTTTTGAAAGAGTCTATAGTTAAATCTAAAACTAAACCTTAAGCGCTGAAAGTTTTTCATGAGATTTGCTCTAGGCACTTATTTCATTCATTTGGCTTTCATATTGCTATCCTGAGTCATATAAGCAGTAATGAGAAGAAGAATAGCTATTACACACACACACACAAAATTGACTATGCTTTTCCACAATAAATATTTAACACATATAGAAATTGTAGGTAGCCCTATAGAGATGAGCATAGACCTGGAATAATGACCTAACAAGCTATTTGCCACTTAGACCAATGGCCAAAATTCATAGCTTTAACATTTCATTACATTTTCTGTGTGATATCTTGGTAGGAAGATTTAGCTTTTTGTTGTTGGTAGTGACCTTACCCTCTAATTGCCCTAATTTCTTTTACAAAATTCTATAGTAAAAGCAGCCAGTTCATAAAAATATTAGCTTGACAAATATGTTATGAATTCTTTCCTTAAATACTGAGGTTACAAGTCAAAATTTAGTGCAGATGAGCTCCTGGAAGCATTTACCACCTTAACATTTAACAAACCATACATTTTATGACTCTTCAATGAGTCATAAAAAATTACATCTGTAAGTCATTTTACTTAATCCATTAGCCACAGTCATTGAATCCAACAGAAGAACAGCACTAATAAAATGTATATGCCCAACTCATTAAACATAATTTATAACACCAGAGCTTAGCTGAGGATTGGAACATAAGTTTTAGGTTATATGAGGTAGCTTTATCTGTTTCTAACATTTCCTCTTGGTATATTATTCTAAATAAGTAGCAGGGAAACTCTGGTTGAAGGCATAGGAAGACTTTCAACAACCATTTAAGATGACAGTTCAAAGGAAAACATAATATCTGGTAAGGTAAATTGCAGAATAAAAGGTAAATTAATAAAAATATGGTTTATTTTTGTCCTGTTTATTCTATATTTGTTCAAAAATTATAGAAGTCACTTTACTCGTGTAACTGTAACCTCTCTGTACAGCATCTTTATAATAAAATAAAATTTAAAATAATTACAGAAATGTCTTATATGCAAAAGCTAGATCTAAGATACACTGGGGCATAATAAATTATACACTTCTGTAGGCATTCATACACAGTGAGACCAAAACAGAGGAACACAATGGCAAAATTCCTATGTGCATCTGATCACACAAAATAATATTTATCAATCAATCCTCCAGCAAATAGAAGATTTTTTTTCTTTTGTTCTGTTGTATTTTTTTAAATTTCTTTTATTTTTGACTTCCTACTTAGTCTATATAATCTGTGGGTTGGGTGAGAGAGAAAATTTTGTAGCAAACAAGGGAAGGGGCAATATTGTCCAAAAGGAATTGCAATTTGTCCAAATAATTTAAGCCCTTTGTTTATAATATTATTAATAAACAATACAAAATCCATAATACTCCCAAGAACATATCCAGAATAATAAATATGTCTTACAGAGGTCATCACTATCTTCCTTCTGCAAAAATGAAATGCATACTGGCAGGTCAGAGAAAAGTAGAATGATAAATTTTTAATTTTTAACTATAGAGCATACAAACTTCATTGTTATTTTTAAGATTTCTGAATCAACTTTTTTTTTCTGGTCATTCTGCTTGAACTATGGGCCTGGGTGCTTTCCCTGTACTTTTCAGCTTATGGCGAATGGTCTACTGCTTGAGCCACAGCACCATTTCATGTTTTCTAGTGGCTTGTTGGAGATCAGAGTCTCATTGGGTTTCCTGCCTGGGCTGGCTTTGAACTGTGATCCTCAGAGCTCAACCTCCTGAGAAGATAGGATTACAGGTGTGAGCCACCTGTAATCCTTGAGAATTCTGAATCATTTCTGTGAAGGGTGATGGAAAGTAAATATAATTTTAACTACAAGAGCAAGGTAAATAACTTAAATGAAGATATGTCATTTTTTAATAAAAATTTAGGAATATTGGAGAAATTAATGTAAGAAAAGACTTTCTGAGCTTTCCCTGGGGTTCTCTGATACAGAAATAAACAACCAAAACAGACAAAATCAATAGCTGAAGAGTAATGCAGTGAGAATGAGCCAAATACCCATTAAAGGTCAGACACTTAGGAAAAGCACCTTTTGAGGTTTATTACCCACAGTAAGAAATATTTATTTGTGTACCTATGAGATAGTAGTGGGTTGAAAGGGGTGGTTTCAATTCATCAATTCAAAATAATTATTAAGATACTCATAGTTTAATTTATTGAAAACTATTTTATCTTAGCATAGGTAGGCCACATATATCTTAGTAAGTTTAATATGTTTATTTTTAGTCTTACTCTGCAATGGGAATTTTTTTATATTTCTTTTCTTTTATTTATTTATTTTTTATTGTGAACATACTGTACAGAGGGGTTACAATTACATGGGTAAGATAATGAGTACATTTCTTATCAAGCATTGCAGCCTCCTCCTTTGTTTACCCTTCAAATCCCTTCCCAGCCTCGCCCCACCCCCCAACCCAATCCTCCCCCCCACCAAAGTTGTAAAATTCGTTTTCAACATGACAGCTTGTACTTCTCATTGTTGTAACGGGTCCACCTGTATCCTTAAACGACTTGTTTTTCTGCAATGGGAATTTTTTTAAAGCTAGTTTCGTGCTTCAGTGAAACAAACATTAACTTTCCTACAATGCTGATGATAATGAAAAATACTACAGGATAAGGATTCAAATGGTTTTTCTTTCTTGCTATTGTTTCTAACATATATAAAAGATGATTTCTTACTTCACTTAATATAAGTGAGGGTATGATTGGGTGGGGGGGGGAGGGGGGGGCTGGGAAGGGAGGTGAAGGGTAAACAAAGGAGGAGGCTGCAATGCTTGGTAAGAAATGTATGCATTATCCTGCCCATGTAATTGTAACCCCTCTGTACAGTATGTTCTCAAATAAAATAAAATAAAATTTAAAAAAAAAAAAGATGATTTCTTTGTTGCTTTGGATGTCCCTCAACTGATGGTATAACCACTATTTTCACTGTATTTAGTGTTGGTATATTTTGTGAAGGGAAAGGGAAAAAGGAAATTGTTAAAATAGGGATACAGATGGACCCATTGCAGCAATGAGATATACACGACATGTCAAAAAACAAAATTTACAACTTTGGTGGGTGGGAAGAGGAGGAAAGAGGGCAGGGATGGTAAGGAAAACAAAGGTAGAGGCATAAATGCTTTATAAGAAATGTACTCATTTTCTTGCTCATGTAATTGTAACTCCTCTGTACAGTATTTTCACAACAAAAAATTAATAAATGGAACAAAAAATAAAAAACTAAAAGAAAGAAAAATATTAAAGATATTAAAAAACTATTTTATCATAAAAGTAAATCTGTGATCTTCAACCCAAGAATTTCAGATACTCACACAGATAATTACTACAAAATCTTGTAGATAGGTATATGTTAGTGCATAGTTGTATTCTCAGAATTTGTAAGACTGATGAAAAATTTAACGTGAACCTGAGCAGACCCTCTCTCAAAAAAACATCAAAAATTAGCAACAACTAATTAATAGAAACAAAGAAACTCTCTAATACAGGCTAACATTGTTTGGTTCATAATATTCAAACTTAAAACATACCCAATGTCTACACCTAGTAGTGATTGAATAAATATTTTGTGACACAACCATACAATGGAATATCACTCTATAAAAAAGATAGTAAACTAATAATATATACAGAACTCTAAACAAATTTAGGGAATCACGCTTAAAAGTCTACAACTACTATGATTCCATTTTGATGTCATTCAGTCAAAATTGAAGAACAAAAGTTAATCAACAGTTTCTCGATTATTAATTGCAGAGAGAGTCATTAGGACATTTGCAAACTTTATTGAGATGAGAATGTTCTATTTCGCAAAAGTTTGGTACAATAGTAAACGGCTTGCTTGCTTGATTTCATTAAGTAACTTTAACTCTGGTTGCTGTCCCTGAGCTCTTCAGCTCAAGGCTAGTGCTCTACCATATAAGCAATAGCACCACTTCAGTTTTTCCAGTTGTTACTTAGAGAAAACTTCTCACAGACTTTCTTGCCTGGGCTGGCTTTGTACTATAATGCTGTGATCTTAGCTACTCCAGAAGAAGTGCCTGCAGCACCTGGTAAAGGTGTATTCTATTACAGATGAATTTTAATCCAACTTGAATTTTATTTTTATTTATTTCAAATTTAATTTTATCAAATTAAACATTTTAATTATTAAATTAAATATTAATTAAATTAATAAAACTAATATTAAACTAAATATTAATTTATCAAGGTGATGTACATAGGGGTTAGAATTACAGTTAAGGTTCCTGAGTACATTCAACCTGAATTTTATAAGGAAAAATATATAGAAGAAACTGTAATCACTTATTTTTTGACATTCAGAGATATTTGCTATCAAAATTACTTCTAGTCATTACTTTAGTGTTTTATACATATCAAGATAATTTTTTAACAAAGGTTATGTCACACAGTATATTTTATTTTATAATTGTCTTCATTTAAGTAAGTTTCATGCAGATGAATGAATGAAAAAGCCCTTTGAAAGTAGATGCACTATATTTATTTAAATAATTATTACCATGTTTAAATTGCTTTTAGGTTTTATATTCATGAAGGAATATTCTTATGTATATATATAAATTTTTATATCTACAACCCAAACACAGTTGTCAATTGATTTTTTTTTAGAATAAAGTCTTGCATTTTAACTTTCAGGATTTAGATATGGAATATTTTTTTAATCAGTACATCTTAGATGTATAATTGGTCGAATTTTAGGGACATTTCAATTCTTATATGCAATTCACTCTGATAAAGTTTTGTATTTTCTTGTTTTATTTTTTTTGCATGCATAGAAAACATTTCAAACAAATTCAGACTTACTTTTTTCTCTCCATTTATGGTCCCTTCTACTGATATCCACCACTCCACAAAGCTTGCATTACTTTCTTGTAATTATTTGTTAAATTTTGTTCACATTAATTTTATAAATAATTCTTATGTCCATATTATTTAGTCAGATCTGTGGCATGAGGAATCATTGTTATTATCTAATATTATACAAGACCATACTTCCACTAACATTTTCCATAATACTAGAAAATTATTATTTTCATTCTTACCCAATAATATTACCTTTATGCATCTTTGAATGTAGCAAGTTTCAGCCATTAAGCCTAGTCATTGAGATGGGCCAGTTTTCGGGTATATTCAGTGACTTTATATATCCCACAAAAGCATTTGGTTCATGACAGGGCAGACACATAAGCTTTTTGTTGGCTGCCTTGGACTTGTCTGTCTGTGAGGGTAATTTTGGCAGGTTGCATAATGATGTTGCAAATATCCAAAAGGAACTTGACAGTTGGAAAGATTTCCCAATTTGGATCACTCAATAGTTATGATATATTTGATATCTTCAATTAGATATTTATTTTTAATTTATTTCTGTGACTACTTAGGATAGGTTTAATATATACATACTTTCTTATTTAATGATAGTTAGGGGTATATTCTTCTTCAGGTTCATTTTCCACTCTCTATGAAATCCTCTTTGAACTGCATCACCTAGGATTTCATGCCTTCTGAGTCCACATAGTATTTTCGCTAGTACTTAGGGAACAAGTCTGTTGTTCTCTCCGTGTTTTCCCTTACAAGCATTGATGGGACAGAAGGCACTTTCCTACTATAATGACCATCTCATTTGGTGATTTTTCTTTGTATCTCCCTGGACTCTGCACCATTCTGTTGAGGCAGAGCAATATTAATAGCTACAAATTATTTATATTTCCCGTCTCCTAACCGTAGGTAACTTAAATAAGTTTTTTAATATCTTTTTTCATTTAAGAAATTTAATTTTCCACATGATAAAAAATTAAAAATAAGGCAACAAAAGGCAATAAGAGACGACCAAAATTAAGTATATTACTAATGAGACTTGAACCAGGTTCTACAGTGTGGGTTCATCAACAAAGAGATGAAGATTTATTATTCTGCTGCTGTTGCCCTGGGGAAGGAATCCTAGGATTTGAGTCTGATAATCATAAATTGGACTGGATAAAATATGAGTTAAGAAAGAATGATGAAAAATAATAAAAGGTGATTAACTGAAGTACCAAATTCTAGATAAATAAATATAGAAGGTTGCAGTTTTAGCAAAAACAAAACAAAACGAACCCCCAAGATATCCAGTTGAATTTGCAGTGCAGATAAACAGTGAATAATTTTTAGTAAAAATATGTTTATCTGCAATGCAAATTCAACTTGTTATTCCATATTTCACCTGACAACTCAGTCCTTATGCATAATTCATTAACTGAATCTATCACTTTTCAAAATCTCTTGTGTTTGTCTACTGAAAAATCAATCTACACAAGGAACCCAGTGAAAGATCAAGGTTATTGGATCAAGAAAGTGTCAACAAACCAGTGTTTAGAAGAAGAGACAGATACAAGTTAATCAAACACCACGTTAGAATCTGAGTCATCCACTGAGAGAAAATGAAAGATGGGAGGGAAGTTGAAAGTCTGCACATAGAGTTAGCATATAGACTTACTAATATGAATAAATTTGGAAAATAAGTTGAGCAAGGGTGGTTTTACAGCAACATTGGAAAACAAGAAAATGTTACAGTTAAATCAATGGGCTTAAGATTGTTATCAGTAAATGCTGTCCAGCATATGTCTGATAGGAGAATACTTAAACATGTGAAAGCTACCAGAACAAGTATATTTATCACCGTATTATTGACTATAGCTAAGGGAACCAATCCAGATACCCCTCAGTGGATCAATGGTTTAAGAAAATGTGATACACACAAACACTCAAACACAAACACACACACACACCACATACAATGGAATTCTATGCTTCCATCAGATAGAATGACTGCCCCCTTCATAAGGAAATGGAAAGACTTGAAAAAATGATTGATGAAGTAAGCCAGACACAAAGAAACATAGGACTCACGGTTCCCCTTATTTGCAATAATCAATATATTTCTAGGATAATCTTACCATGTGAGCAGAGTAGCTCAATAGCTATGTACATATGACCATATTAGATGATCCAAAGATGAATTTCTTTGTTATTGGTGGTGGTGGTGGTTTTAAATGTACTATGCAATTTTTTTTCTGTTGTATGTTCTTCCCCCAATGGTATATCTTCTGCTGTTACTGTATTGGATTTTAGTATCCTGGTATTGTAAATATGTTTATTTGAATTAGGGAAAGGAAGGAGAGCAGAGAAAGGACAGGGAGGCAACAAATCTAACAGCAAGATACACAAGAAAATATGTTGGAAATGATCTGTACAACTGGGTGGGGGTTGTTGGGAGGAGGAAAAATAGGAGGAAATTGAGGTAAAGGATAACAAGGTTGACAAAAATTTATTCTTTACCTTACTTATGTAACTGAAAGAAACTCCTCTGTACAATGAAAATATACCCTTTTACTATAAAAAGTTAATAAATTAAAAAGAAATGATTTAGATCAGTCAGGAGGGTATGTATCAACAGAAATAGTTCTAAAAACATAGGGAGCAATCAGAAATGCAATCAGAAGAATACTTCCTGTGAGTCTGAAAAAATGGCTTGTATTCTTAGTTTGGCCCCAAGTAAGTTTCAGTCTTTGCAGAGTCAAGTAATTGAACTAAAAGATGAGTATTAACATATGTACCATATGAATACATATATATATATATATATAAACATGTATATATGTATATATATACATATATAAGTATATATATATATATATATACATTTTTTAGTGTGTTTGTTTGTATATCATGTGTGTATTTGACCTAAGCATTCTGTCCTTTGTAATCTAAGATTCAAAGTAGAATTGAGCTCACTGAAAAATATCGAAAGTTTTGAAGACAAAAACCTTTCCATTAATTCATATCAGATATAGAGGTTTAATGAACACTATTGCAGATTAAATTTGTAAGCAAATCCTTGGGTGAGAATCTGAGCTTTCTGCCCTTGGCTTCTGATCAGAATATTCTCATGTAGGCAATCAACCAGGCAAAGGTTTTACATCTTTTTCTATAAGATAGAATTCTAACACAGAGCTGTGCCACTTATCATAACATAAGTAGACACATAAACCAGTTGAATAATATGTATTAATTTTAACTAAGGGAAAAAGAGACAAAAATGCAAACACAATGTTTAATTATGAAGAAAGTAAAACGTTTTATAATAGAAGGCATTGAAAACTGGATTAGAAAGACAAGGAAAGCTGATTGTCCTATTGTCCCTCAGTGTTCATATACCAGCATATTTTGTCTCAGATTTAAAAAGGAAAAAGAAGGCAAGTTTAGTTTATCAAAATCCATTGAAAAAATGTGGCCTGACTAAAATATGAACATATTATCTGGTTATTTTGAGACACAGGTGCAATTTAAGGATAGAACCAAACAACCAATTTAATAAGTGGTCATTTCTCCAAAGGTGTACAAATGGTTGACAAATATATTTAAAAAACTATTTGACATCCTTTCCTGTACAGAAAATTGCCAAATCAAAAGACACTGAGATTCTGTGTAATTGTCATCAGAATAACTATCCTAAAAGGAATAAAACAAAACAAAACAAAAAACCCAAACTAGTGTTAGTGAAGATGTTGGGAAAATAGTAATCTCTATGCTATGGCAATGTAAATTGGTAAAGCCACTATGGAAATCAGTATGGAGGTATCTCATTAAACTAAAAATAGTACATATCATCTAGTAATTCCTCTCTTGAGCATGCATCCAAAACAAAAGTAATCAAATACAATAGACAGCTGCAAAGTAATATTTATTGAAGCATTAATCACATAATCAACTCAATCAAGCTAGGTGATCCATTCAAACAATGAATTAATCAAGAAAATATAGTGTATTTACACATTCCAATATTATTCATCCATTAAGAATTATGTCATTTTTAGGAAAATGGAGAAAATTGAAAGTCACCGTGTCATGATCTAAATTCACCAGAAAGAATAATGTTATCACATAGATATTTATATGTGCATCTGGAACCTTAAAAAATAAATAACATATACTAAATAAAGTGAATTTTGGAGTGAAGAGTACAGAAAAGGAGTGGGAAAATGGAGTAGATTGAAAGGCGCTTATAATATATACAGCTTTATGGAATCATAATGATGTAACACAAGATGTTTTTAATCAAACAACATTATATAACTGCAAGTAAATACTAAAATGAAATCTCTTTCTATAAATATATGAGTTAATATAAAAGAGTCCCAAACCAAACATTACTATAAGATACATGTCAATTCTTTGGTAGATCTAAATAAAGAAAATTATTATTCTAACTAAAATTGTATATCAATGAAAAAATACAGAATATGAATATAATAAATCAAATGGAAAAATATGCTAAAAATAAACTACATAATTTGGGGTGGAGGGAAGTCAGGTGGGAGAGAATGAGGAAGAGAATGGTACTGTTCAAAAGGAAATATATTTCATACCTGACTTACATATCTGTAAACACATTGTATCATATTTACAATGAATTTTCTTTTTTTTTCTGTGTCTTTTTTTGCTTGTGTGGTGCTGAGGAATCGAACCCAGGGCCTCAGGCATGCAAGCCAAGCACTCTACCAATGAGCCACCTTCCCAACCCCTACAATAAATTTGCAAAAAGGAATTACTAATAGTAACCAGAAATTTTGAAACATGTATTCCAGAATTGTAAGTAACTTAAAATATAAACCCAAACAAAGTCCAAAAATGTAAAACATATTTCAATATGATTACTAGGAAAGCATCAAAAGGAAGAAAGTAGGAAATTTTTTTCTCTTCATTTTGGTGGTACTGGGATTAAAACTCAGGACTTCCTACTCACTCTGCTTGTTTTATTGGCAAATGCTCAGTTCAGGGAACTATATCTCCAGTCCTGGTTTTGTTGGTAAATTGGAGGTGGTGTCTATCAGACTCTTCCTCCTGAACTGGCTTGGAAATGTGATCCTCTGATTCCAACCTTCTGAATAACTAGAAATACTGGTGTAATGTTTTTTATAATAAGTTTTTATTGTGAAAATACTGTAGAGAAAGGTTGCAGTTATAAGAGCAAGGTAATGAGTACATTTCTTATGGAGTATTGTTGCATCCTCCTTTTGTTTTTCCCCTACCATCCCTTCCCTCCCACGTACACAACTACAGACTCTCACCGCCTCTCCTGCCTACATTGAAAACTCCATTTTTCAATACAGTGTCTTCTACATCTCATTATTGCAATGTTTCAATATGTATCCCTATTTTTTTTCTTTCCCTTCCCCTCCCCAAGATATACCAACATTAAATACATTGAAAACAGGGTTATACTGTGAGGGGAGGGACACATAAGGCAACAAAAAAAATCACATGGTACCTTATAAATACCTTAGTAACAATAGTAACAACAATAAAAATAGGTTCAATTCACTGGTAAGAACTAGTTTACGAATCTCACCTCACTCAACAGTTTGGAGTAGGAGATGGTTTCACCATTTGCCCAGGGAAGAGACTTCTAAACCATTTCCCCAAATATTTGTAAGTATTCTAGGTGCTTGGGTAATTTATTGTTCTTGTATTTAGTTGCAATAAAATCTAGAGAATGATAAATTAAACTAGCAAATATAGCTTCTTAAAATATGAGTAATTTTTAAAACTAAGAATAAAAAAAATGAGAGCAACTTTCATTTCTAAGAATTTGTTCAAGAAAAATATGTGTATTTATCTTGATCCCATTAAGAGAAAGCCTTTTCACTAGGTTAATCGAGCTGGAGTTACTGTTTGTTCTCCATAGACTACAGAAAGAGATACAAATGGTAAATTACAAGAGAAATCACCATCTGCCATAAGCAAACACATGTAGGAAATTTAAATGAGTGGATATCTTTGAAAATAATAAATCATAGATAATAGTTAAATGTAAATGTGGTAAAGGAAGAGATGAATGGTTTGTGACAGCATCAGAAGACAGAATCTGTTTCAGAGACTTTTTTCTTTTTTATCTCTGTGCTCTCAAACAAGGAAAGGTTTGCTTGTACATGTATAGGCAGACACAGAAGTTAATATCTATAGAGAAAAAGGACAAGCCTACTGAGCTCTACCCTTATTCTCTAGACTTACTAAGTTCTGCTGGTAAATAGGAGAGAGTGGGGTAACATTGTCAATGGCAATGTGATTTTGAAGCTTTGCAGTACAGTGGCTTTCTATGTTAATCTCTAAATTTATGGTGTTCACAAAACTCCTAGAGTTCACCAAATATTTCACCTACTGCAACAGATGGACCTAGCTATTTTGATTGAGTAAAATCCAATACCTTATTTTCAAATTCTATCTTATGAGTCACCTGAACTGATGTACCAGTTATATTAGCTGAAGGTGAAATGAAATGAAATGTTTGTTAGTATATCATGCATGGAGCTCTTGCTACCCTTTTACAATAGCAAACTATTTAATGACAAAAAATGGAGAGATGATTTACAAAGTTGTTAGGATTATTATGTAAAACTAGATGAGGAAAGGAAATCCCAATCAATCCAGAAATTTTCATTCAGTGATTTTATATATACAGAGAGAGAGAGGGAGGGAGAGAGACAGAGACAGAGAGAGACAGAGAGAAACAGAGAGAGACAGAGAGACAGAGAGGCACAGAGAGAGACACACAGAGAGACTGTGTCTCAGATTAAAAAAAAAAACTGAAGCCATTTGTTACCAATAATCTGTCTGTGCAGATAATGTTGAATCTTATTTAGAGAAAGGAATTGGGACATCTAAAATTCGTTTTTTACACTCAAAAAGAAAGATAATTTGAGGTGTTTTCAGTATATCAAAATATTCTCCTTTTGTTAGTTATAGTCTGTCTATAGAATATGTTATTAAAATAATAGCAACAAATCATAAAGTGAATAGAGGTATGATTCAGGGAAATGAATGACCAATTTCATTAGGGAAACGAGAGAATATTTGGGAATACTCTCTTATGAATTAGAAACACCAACTTTGAAGAGTACCTTGCTATTTTTAGAGGGATTTACCATATGTTTAGAGGGATTTACCACATGTTTAAAGGGATTTACCATATGTTAATCTGTATTTGGAATATTAGAGTAACCATAAAAATAGCAAAATTTGGAGCTCAGAAGGTGGCTTAGTGGAAGAGTGCTTGCCTTGCATTCATTAGCTCCTGGTTTCAATTCCTCAGCACCATATAAGCAGAAAAAAGCTGGAAATGGCTCTGAGGCTCAAGTGGGAAAGCACTATCCTTGAATTGAAGAGATGAGGGACAGTACCCAAGCCCAGAGATTAGGCCCATGAGTGAAAATAAAAAATAATAAAAAACAGCACAATTCATGTTCTAAGAAATTAGTAACAGACAAACTCTTACACTAAAGTTAACAGAAACAATACTGGAAGGCAAGAGCACAAGAAAGAAAAGAAAATACAAACGACATCCAAAGAAAATGCTTACAGAAATTATAAACTTCCATTGAAACTCTTCTATATGAATTCTCATAGTCTGTATATTTATAATAGTCAAAAAGTGGAAAATATATACCAAAAGAAAAATGCAAAACAATATGCTATGCTGATAAATTAGATTAGTACATAGTAAATTAATTCAACTGCTAACTGATGCAATGGCATGGATAAATCCAATAAATTATTTTGACATCAAAAATAAATTAATTCAACTGCTAACTGATGCAATGACATGGATGAATCCAATAAATTATTTTGACATCAAAAAATAAAAACTTTTATTCTGTATGGTTCATTTATATGAAAATTTAAAATTAGCCAAATTAAACTAGAGGAGAAAAAATGCAAATTTTGTCTTTGCTGATTATGGTTGAGAAAGTTTTATTTTAATGGCGTGAAATAATCTTATATTATTACTGTGGAGTATACAGTTACTAAAATGTATATAATAATACTAAATGTTCTAACATAAGCTTAAATAAAGAAAGAAAGCAACAGGAAATAAACATTAATTTTAGTTATGACTTTTTAATAATTCAGAGATTTAACATGTCATTTAGTGTACCTTTTGTAAAACTTATTTAAGGAAATGTTTGATACAACAGAAATAGTCTTTCTGTTTCCTAACAAATGTAGCAATGTCATTCTTTCTGATTGAGGCATAGATTTCCATTTTGTATATATACCACATTTTCTTGATCCATTTATCTATTAGGGGCATCTGGGCTGGTTCCATATCTAGTTATGGTAAATATTGCTGCAATAAACATTGTTGTACTGGTATCTTTAGTATGAACTTACTTGGGTAAATGCCCAAAAGTGAGATTGCTGGGTCATAGGGAAGCTCTATGTGGGGTCTTTTCAGGAACTGCCATACTACTTTCTAAAGTGGCTGAACAAGTTTACAATCCCACCAACAATGCATTAAGGTTTGCTTCTGTCCACATCCCCTCCAGCATCTCTTGTTATTAGAGTTCTTGATTCTAACTGTGGCGAGGTGGAATCTCAGTGTTGTTTTGACTTGCATTTCTTTTATTGCAAGAGATGTTGAGCATTTCTTCATTTGTCTATTGGCCATTCTTATTTCCTGTTCAGAGAAGTTTCTCGTTAAATCATTAGCCCCCTTACTTATTGGGCAGTTGTTTCTTTGAGGATTTGTTGTTGGGGTATTTAATATTTTGAGTTCCAGGTAGATTGTAGAGACCCTGGTCAGTTGTATGGCTAGTGAAGTCTTCTCCCAATCCGTGGGCTTTTTATTGATCTTGTTAGCTTCCTCCTTTGCTATGCAGAAGCTCTTCATGCAATCCCATTTGTCCAAACTTCCTTTGATTTGTTGTGTTTCTGGGTCTCTATTAAGAAATTTTCTGCTTGGAAAAAATATATTAAGTGAAGTAAGCCAGGCCCAAAGAAACATAGGTCTCATGGTTTCTCTAGTTTGCAATAACTGGTATATGTCTGAGACAAGCAGAAAAGGTCAGATAAGATAATATTAAGTGAAATAAATCCTGAGAGGAGAACACAGGTGTTTTTTATTCCGTTTTTTTTAAATTTTCTTTCTTGCTATTGTTTCTATTTATAAGGTACCACATGATTTTTTTATTACTTTGTGTGTCCCTTCCCTACGGTCTAAAGCTTATTTTCACTGTTTTTGATGTTGTATAATTTTGGGATGGGAAGGGACAAAAACAAATTGTTTAAATAGCGATACACTTGGACACAGTGCAACAAGGAGATGTACAAGATGGTAGGTAGAAAAACGAATTTTACATATACTAGATATTGCAAATAAGGGAAAAATGTGGTTATGAAAATGAACCCATAGATATGTATTTTAATGCTTTTTTATTTCATGCATTTGTTTCTAATGCATTTATAAGATTGTCTCTTTGTTGCTTTGTATGTCCCTCCCCCACAGTATAACCCCTGTTTTCACTATATTTGATATCAGTATAACTTGTGGAGGAGATGGGGAAAAACAAGTCGTTTAAGGACACAGGTGGACCTGTTGCAACAATGAGAAGTACAAGGTCATATCGAAAACGAGCTTTACACTGTTGGTGCGGAGTGGGGGGAAGGTGGGGGGTATTGGGTGGGGGGGAGGCTGGGAAGGGATGTGAAGGGTAAACAAAGGAGGAGGCTGCAATGCTTGATAAGAAATGTACGCATTATCCTGCCCATGTAATTGTAACCCCTCTGAACAGTATGTTCACCAAAAAAATTAAATTAAATTAAAAAAAGAAAAACGAATTTTACAATTTAGGCACTGGTGGGAGGGTTGGGGTGAGTGTAGTTGTGGAAATGGAAGGGAAGGGTTGGTAGGGAAAAACAAAAGGGGAGACAAAAATGCTTGATAACAAATGTACTCATTAATTTGCTCATGTAATTGTAACCCTTCTGTACACTATTTTCACAATAAATACTCATTAAAAGAAACACAAATGGTTACAAAAAAGCCAATTTCTCTCATAATACTCTCAGTTGTGAGTATCATTTTCAAGTTTCATGAGGTGTCCACTGGTAGCAACAAATTCTATTTTCTTTGTAAATCAAAATAAATTCGCTTGCATGAGACACTTTTCATGTTATCATACTTGAAGAAAAATGAACCTCTTTTAGGATGAACCTTAGAAAGCAGCACTATATTTTATTTAATTCCCAATGAATATTCATGCGTGAATCATTAGTTCTTCTCTGTTGTACTTAACCTTAAGCCATGGAGATAGGGCCAAGGACATTAAATACAAAAAAAAAGTAAAAATAAGAAAGGCTTTGGAAGTCTCTACCCTAATATTGAAAGGAAGGAATGCAATTATGAAAACAATAAGTGAATAATTTTTAATATTTAAACAGAATATTGGATTTTAAATTATAGCAAGTTTTGCATGTTAACTTGCATATGAGTTATAACTAAGAACTTATTTAATATTCACATAACTGTGATTGACCTAAATAATAAATATTAGACTTTTGTTAAAGATTTACAAATCTGGTAGATAGCAAAGAAGAAACTATTACTTTTTCTTAATTGCTCTATATGTTGGCAGTGGGTGAATAATATGATGATTATCAGGTCAGGTCAGATTAATTTTCCATTTTCCAAAGGAGGTACAATATAATCCTTAGATTAATTGGAAAGATTAAGTAAAATCAGAGACAAAATAATAAAAAGGTATATTTTTGACTCATTTTCATGTCGACATGAGACTTATGTGAAATCCTGCCACGATTATATTGTCAATCATTTTCTGTAAATTCAGATAGCATCTATATAAACCAAGTTTTTCTTTAATAAAAATAAGTTCAATCAATATTATTCATCTTACGACTTGCCTCATTACTTCAAATATATCTTTGCAACTTTTCATAAGGAAATAATGGGATAGTCTTGAAATTATTTCATTTTTATCGTTATGCTAAAAAAGAAGAATTTGAAATAGCAGATGCCAGTCAGGATTTCTTTTGAAAGATTCTATAGCATTTTGCACTATCTTAGAACCTCTACATCAAATGATGAGACAATAGTAGACTTAAAAACTGGAAGAAGCAGAAAAGTGATTGTAAAGTTTATTGGCAAGCTCATATATAAATATATGAAACGAAACTGACCCCTTTTTTGTACCTTTCTTATTGTAAAAATACTTACAGAGGGTTTCAGTTATATGAGCAAGGTAATGAGTATATTTCCTATCAAGCATTGTTGCCTCCTTTGTTTTTCCCCTAGAACTCCTTCCCACCCAACTCCACAACTACCCTTCCCCACTGAAGTTGTAAAGTTTGTTTCCAACATAGTGTCTTGTACATCTCATTGTTACAATGGGTCAACCTGTTCTTAAAAACAAAAAAACCCACTAACCATTTTGAATCAAGCAATTAGTTTATAAAACCTGTTCTTAAAAAAACACATAACAATTTTGAATCAAACAATTAGTATATAAAACCTACACAAGATGACTATAAATTATTTCAAACTTCCTGTCATCCATTTTGGAGGGAAAAAAGTGATGCCATTTAACCATTAAATTCCATTTGGATCTCTGTAAAGTTTCATAATTCCTCAGATGGGAAATAAACAAAAGGCAGTAACTGTTATCTTTGTCGCTTTGTCCAAAATTTCCTTACTCTACATTTCTGTCCTTGCTGTGATTTTTTTTTTTTTACAATATCTGCAAACCAGAAGGGGATATACAACAGACAATCGAGTGTGTGTGTGTGTGTGTGTGTGTGTGTGTGTGTGTGTGTGTGTGTGTGTATCAGCTTATGCCTTTATCATCCATTTCCTGCTTTGCTCTTCTTACAAGTTATCCACTTTTTCAAACCTCCTGCCAGCCACAATGCACTTCAAGACAGCGTACAACAATGAAGCTGAGCTATGCATTCTTGACTCCATCTGTGTACCTGTTATACAGGCATTGCAAACTTAATCCATATTGGATGGGGAAATTCTGCACGTTTCTGACAGATCATGTGGAATTCAAAGAAACAATTCTGAAGACAGTAATATCCTAAAATTTTGAAGAAGAGAACACTGAGTCTGTGTTTTTGGAGATCAAAATAAGCCCCGATAGCTGATGTATTTGACTTTCTCAAATTGGGTCAGACGTTTGGTACTTGTAAGTAAATTAAACAGATACTTATATTTTCTCATATGTTTTATCATTTCATAAATCATTTTCATCTGTTCTAAACCTGGTCAAAATGCCTGCTAACGAAGACTTGCCATTATCTGAAATTTACTAAATTAGAAAAGAGACCTGTCTTGAGCAAGCACTTTCTCTGTTTCAAAGTGTAAATTATTGTAAGAAGTTGATGAGTCCTGTTATTAAAGTTCATATCTACGCGGGTGCCAGTGGCACAGACCTTTAATCCTAACTACTCCGGAGTCTGAGATCTGAGGATCATTGTTCAAAGCCAGCCAAGCAGGAAAGTCTGTGAGACTTTTACCTCCAATAAAAACCACGAGAAAACCAGAAGTGGTGCTGTGGCTCAAGCGGTAGAGCACTCGCCTGGATCTGAAGAGCACAGGGACAACGCCCAAGCCCAGAGCTCAAGCCCCACAACCAACCCTAAAAAAAAAAGTACATAACTATGCTGCTCATCTTCACTTTCTCTTTATTCCTCACAAACAGTATAAAGTATACATGTGTAAGCAATCAATTTAATGGAGTTTCTGTTGTTTTTTGTTTTCTTTTTTTTTTCCTTTTTGGTCTAGAATTTTGAATCATCCTGATTTGATTTCTGTTTTGCCTTTTGAATCTTTCTCTAATTGTTACTATCACTAATTTTCTATACCATCTAGGTCTATAGATCCTCATTAATGCATGAGCTGCCTCATTTTGATTATGATCTAAGGGAATTCAATTCAAGTTTTTAAGTCTGGCCACAAACTTTTATATTATATTATATATAATTTATATATTTATATTACCCTATTTATATTACCCTCCTGCCAGACTTCTACATGCCTCTGTCTCCAACTTCATCTCAGACAATTATTGCTAATTTTGATATTTTGCCGATTTGATCCAATACATGACCTTGATTGCTTATGTTTATTTATTATCTATATTCATTTATTTATTATCTATATTCTAGTCCTCTCTCAAACCCCTTAACTTTCCAACTTTAGGTTACATATTCAGGGCTAACATGAGCCTCTTGGCTATTTCTTAAAGAAATAGTTTACTAATGTTTTATTATTTATTCCCAAATTGTTCCAAAACAAAAGTATTATTACATTGACTTTGCATAAAATACATTTCAGATATATTGAACACTCCTTATATTTCCCGACTATCTTATTTCTCACAAAGTAACAATTTTGTTAGTAATCTGGGTTGGGATGAGCATAAAGTCTGGTATATGTTAAGAAATTCAAAAAGATGATATTATAATGTACTCCAACCTATTTTTATTTAGTATATAATAAGTATTTATGATATTTTTAGATTTCTATTATTTAAAAGTTCTCCACTTACAGGGTCATATATTTATTTTAGTCACTTGCAGTTCTTTTTATAAAATAATCGAATAAAATTTAAGTCAGTTGAAACAAAGAATTAAATTTTATTACATAGTAGTTAAATGACAATTTTTGGCCCTAAAAGCTTCAGGCTTCTGGCAAAAAGCTCTGAGTTAAAATGGGAAGCACACAGTTGTGCATAATTTTCAAGGTTTTTTTGTTTGTTTTTGTTTTATGCCAATCAAGAGAATCAATTCAGGGCCTGAGCGCAGTCACTGAGCCTCTTTGGTTCAAGGCTGGTGTTCTGCCACTTGATGTGTAGCAACACTGGCTTTTTCCGAGTAGTTTATTGGAGATAAGAGTCTCACTGACTTTTCAACCAAGACTGGCTTCAAACCCTCAACTCTCAGATTCCTGAGGAGCTAGGATTATAGTTTAGAGCCACTGGCACCTGAGTATATTTCAACAATTTTTTTAAAGGAACAACAACAAATAAGTTAAAATACAAAATATTTAACAATAATAGCAATATATGTAATTTACCTTTGGAAAACTGTTTCTGAGTTTAAAGAATAGTTATGTTTAACTTTGAAAGAAAAGGAGAGTATATCTCATGCTGTTGCCATTTTAAGAGACAGTATAAACTTTTCGCAACATAAACATTTTTCAATTTAATTATTTTTCCAAATATATTATCTGTTTAGATTCACTAAATATGGTTTTACTACATAATCTTCTTTTTATAGATTGTGACAATTAAAAATATGTGTCTGATCACAGAACCTAAATGTAAAATTTTGCCAAAGAACAATAAAACCTCCAGGGACTAAATATAATTACTTTCTTTATTGGATACCAAACCTCTACAATCTGAAATTATCTATTTCTTTGTGCCCTTTTCAAGACTGTAAATCTACATTTTCATCTCTTACCTTGGTTCCTTCTTAAAATTCTAAAATAGCTAACTAAAATGTTAGGAAAACCTCATTGTAGAAGGCAGTACTTCTGTAGTAAAGATTTGGGTGTTTCACTTAAATAAGCATGTTCACCTGCAGTAAGATGATATAAGACAGAAAGGTTGGAACAGAGTTAGAATTATAACCATCAAAAGAAAAATTGTTAGTAAGATGACTGATGTATTCCATATGTGGGAGGAAAATTTAAAGCAATGAAAGCTGAAATGTTCTGAAGAAAGTTGCTTGTACTTTACAACAGTGACAAAAAGAAGAGTGAAGGTGATTAAATATAAAAAGCACAGATATCCCTGCAGTCAGAAAGAGTTGAAAGGAAATAAGCAATCACAGAGAAAGGAATTCAAAACAATTTTCAAAATAATAGCATTATTATTCAGCATTGTTGAATGGTCTGTGTTTGTGAAGAGGAATGCATCATTGTTTACAATATTCTTCATTGTAACATAGTGACATGGGAAGAAACAACTTCTTGAGAGTCTTGTTATAGGGTCACAGATAATAAATACCCTCATGTACCATAAGATGAAGAAATACAAAGTAAAAATAGTAACAAGACTAAGATCTTTTTAGACAAATTTGTTCTTTCTGATCTGAGTGATGTTTTTTAGCATTATGTGAAAAATATTTGGGGTTCCCTTACCCCTCCCCAAATTAGACAAATGTATATACAAAATGAAGTTCAGCGAAGATGGGGGGTAGAACATACATAAGAAATTTTAAAAATCACAATATATTAAAAATAACAACAAAGAAACAAGGACACAAGATGACCCATTGTAACAATGACTGCCCCAAGACACTTTATTGAAAATGAGCTTTACCAATTCGGAGTGGTGTGGGACGGGGAGTGAGGCAGGGAAGGGATATTGGGAGTACAACAAAGGAGCAGGTAACAATGCTCCCCAAGTAATGTACTTACACATATAAGTAATTTCTCTGTACAGCAACTTTACAATAAAACCAATTAAAATAAAGAAAATGAAAAAAAATTGTGGTTGTTAACAATCGCATTTAATTAGGTCTTTGAGTAGTTTTTCTCTTTTTTTGTGAGAGGGAGTAATTCGTTGGATTTCCACTTAGAGCCTTGTACTACCTAAGTAGGGGCTCTAATACCTCAAACACCTCAATCCACATTTGTTTGGTTTGGTTTTCGTTAGTTTTTATATAAGGCTCAGATTTTATTTATGGTGAGCCTCAGGTCTCAAAACTTCTATCTTTGCCTGTCAGGCATGACTCCTTTCCAGGACTGTTGGTTGAGATATAGTCTTAATAACTCCTTACGACTATTGGCCTCAAATTTCAATCCTTCCTATGTCAACTCCTTAGATAACTGCGACTATTGGTTTACAACATCAGGCCAAGCGCTAATATCTACTTAATTACCACATTATAAGTGAGGTAACAATACACTTAGAAAAGATGATGTTTAGTCTTCTATTCACTAGTGTATGTGTGTATACACACACACACACACACACACACACACACACACACACACACACACATATATATATATATATAGCTATGGTATCTATTTTAAAGATAGATGTTGAAATAGACAAACTAAAAAGAGATGTATATTTAAAAATAAAATCTTAGGTTAATACAATTAAGAGTCTTGGCTTCTTTTATTGGCTTTCCCCAAACTCTTCAGTAGTATTATTACTTCTGGAACTTTTAACATATCCTATAAATAAGTTTGAGTTAACATAACACTTTCTTATTCTTGTTTTCGTATATTTAGTTCTTTGCAGTCCAGGCTGGTAACATATCTTCTGGATTATCAATGGTACAGATTAAAATAGTCAGTATATATCCAGGAATCACTATTGGTGATGATTTGCTGAAGATACAGCATCCTCTGAATTAACTCATGTCTTACCTGGTAGTGTATATGTTGAAATTAAATCTTAAGTCCAAAAAAAAAAATACCTTAACTCTTTATTAACGGACTTTGTTCATAAAGTAAGTATTAATATTTTGGAGTCTGAAGGACAATGTGACATCTCCAATAATGAATGACAGAGTTGTGTCATTATTCCTGTGGCCTTTCTGAACTCACAAAATCAACAAGTTATATACATAAACATATATATTACCTATATATGTGTGTACAGTTTCTATTACACGTTATAAAGAGAAAGGAGAGAATGAGAAAATCAAATATTCATGTAAACATGCTATGAAACAACTTGTGCTAGCTTCATGGCTCTGAATCCTGGCAATCAATTGTGAACTAATAATTACTGGTCAGCAGCAAGAAGTTAATCACATGTAAAAACCACAATATTTAGGTGAATTTACTTTTTCCCTCCATAGTAAAATGTTCTTATTAAAAACACAAAAGGACTTGATTTATGTGCTGGCACAAGCTCCTGATCCTGTTGTGGGCTAACATCTTAAACCATACTGCAATATAAAACTAACTCATGTAACCTTCATAGAGACCATTCATGATCTATTAGAATTTCTCTTGGAACCTTCACATTGATGACGTTGGTAATAATTAGAAAAGGATATTATTTATTTACTTGTGATTCTCCATTAGTGCACCTATTTTGAGAAAAGAGTCCAAAAACACGATCATATAAACAATAAAATGTATGGTAAAAGAATGTCAACAAAAAATTGAGAAAAACAAGCAACTGACAGTTTTTTATTTATTTTTGTCAGTGGTGGAGCTTGAATTCTGATCCTGAGTGCTTTCCCTGAGGTGTTCAGCTCAAGACAAGCACTCTTCCACTTAAGCCACTGCACCATTTGGGGTTTTGTGGGGCGGGAGGTTGATGGTTAATTAGAGATAAGAGGCATACAGACTTTCCTTCCCAGGCTGGTTTTGAACCGTGGACCTCAGATCTCAGTCTCCTGAGTAGCTAAGGTTAGAGTAAATTTTGGTTTTGGTAACTTTTGGTTTTATTAATTACATTCTATGTGCCAACCACTCATTTGGACCCATGTATTAATCACCTGATGCTGTTATTTTTTTTAAATTCATCTCTGTATTTTACTTCCACTTTTCCCAAAATTGGATGTAAAAGTGTGGAGGGCAAATAGATATTTATATTTGTTGCCATTAAACTTCTCAAGGTGTATCAACATACTTTTTAAACAATGTCTAGCTAAATTCATATTTATAAATGACTTTGATGGGTAATAATATTTTCCATTATTCTAACTAGAGAGTAGGGAATTGATGAAGAGTACAGGAAAGATGTTACTTTGTATTCAAGGTACATAATGAAAATGAGAACCAGTGGTCTCTGCATGTCCAGCTTATTTCAGGAATGAGAGAATATGAAATAATGCCTCCAATATACATGGTTTGGAAAAAGGCAGGGCACAAAATGAAATTTTGCAACCAAAAGTATGAAAGCAAAATAAAATAGGACAATTATGGAGTAATCATATTATCCATGAGAACCTTGAAAGAGCGAGAGAGAGGGAAATATGCAATGACCTACCTAGCTACAAAATCTATGCCTCTGATCAATTTTTAGGGCAAACAGAATTTTCTTAATACAATGGAAATAGAATTTATGAATTTACTTGAAATTAGTAAATCGATTTTCGTATTCTACATAAAGAGACCAAATTACAGAGAAGAATGTAAGTCCTTGATATTTCTAGTAACTGATCTGATTGAAATCAGTTGAATTATACTTTTCCTGTACAATTAAGGAATAGCTCCAGGCTAGGAAAGCAACTGGAGAAGGCAGGCTAATTATATTAGTGACAAGATTGTGGAAAATGGTATCAAGGAGTATTTACTAGTGATCCACTCACACTGGAATCATCATTCTGAACTATTGCTTGCTCACATTTCTCCCTTTGATCACTATAGTCTCCAAGAAGAAAAAGTGACATTTAATTGCTAACAAAGGACTACTACTACATTCTGACTCCTTACTAAGCACCTTCAACCATCAAAATAACATAAAAACCATAGAGAGGAGTAACTGTTTTTAGGTGAAAGCAAGCATCTTTAAAAAAAAAATCAGTTTATTTATTATTTATTTAAAAGATTTGTTTTTCCCTTTCCCCCCCACAAATTATACTGACATCAAATACAGTGAAAGCAAGGGTTACACAGTGGGGGAGGAACATACAAAGCAACAAAAAAATTATCTTAAAAATGTGTTAGAAACAATCACATGAAAGAAAGAAAACATTTAAATACATATCTTAGGGTTGATTTCCCTAACATCACCTTATCTGACCTTTTCTGCTTGACTCATACATATACTAGATATTGCAAATAAGGAAAACTATGGGACCTATGTTTCTTTGGGCCTGGCTTACTTCACTTAATATAATTTTTTTCCAAGGCTTTCCATTTCCTAACAAATGGGGCAATGTCATTCTTTCTGATGGAGGCATAGAATTCCATTGTGTATATACCATATTTTCTTGATCCATTCATCTACTAATGCACATCTGGGTTGGTTCCATATTTTAGCCATAGTAAATAGTACTACAATAAACATAGTCATGCTGGTAGCTTTAGTGTGGTCTTGTTTGTAAACGTTTCGGTAAATGCCCAAAACGGATTGCTGGGTCATAGGAGAGCTCTATGTGGAGTCTTTTGAGGAACCTCCATACTACTTTCCAAAGTGGTTGAACAAGTTTACACTCCCAGTAACGATGCTGTAAGGTTCGCTTCTGTCCATATTTCCTCCAGCCTCTGGTGTTTTTAGACTTGTTGATTTTAGCCATTCTAACTGGAGTGAGGTGGTATCTCCATGTCGTTTTGATTTGCATTTCTTTTATGGCTAGGGAGGTTGAGCATTTCTTCATGTGTCTATTGGCCATCCTTCTTTCCTCTTCAGAGAAGTTTCCCTTTAAGTCTTTAGCCAACTTCTTTATTGGGCAGTTGTTTCTTTGAAGATTTGTTGTTGGGGATTTAATTTTTTGAGTTCCAGGTATATTTTAGATATGAGACCCTTGTCCGTTGAATGGCTAGTGAAGATATTCTCCCATTCTGTGGGTTTTCTATTGATCATGCTAGCTATGTCCTTTGCCATGCAGAAGCTCTGCAACTTCATGCAATCCTATTTGTCCCACCTTGCTTTGATTTGTTGTGTTTCTGGGTCTCTACTAAGAAAATTTCGTCCTATACCAAGGAGACCTAGGGTTTCTCCTAATCCATACTATAATGTTTTCAGAGTGTCTGCTTTGACTCTGAGGTCTTTGATATATTTGGAGTTGATTCTGGTGCAGGGTGATATATAAGGATCTAGTTTTAGTTTTCTACAAGTAGTTAACCAATTTTGCCAGCACAATTTACTGAAGAGGCTGTCTTTCTTCCATTCTATTTTTTTAGCTCCCTTATTGAAGATTAGATGTCTATGGGTCTGTAGGTTCATTTCTGGGTTTTCAATTCTATTCCATTGGTTCTGAGATCTGTTCTGTGCCAGTACCAAGCTGTTTGATTACTATGGCTTTATAGTAGAGTTTGAAATTTGGTATTGATATTCCTCCAGCACTGTTCTTTCTGTTGAGGATCGTTTTTGCTATTTGGGGTTTTTTATTGTCCCATATGAATTTTTGGATTGCCTCTTCTATTTCCTTGAAAAATGAGGTTGGAGTTTTGATAGGTATCGCATTGAATTTGTAGATCGCCCTGGGAAGTATTGTCATTTTCACGATGTTGGTCTTTTCAATCCAGGAGCATGGGAGTTTTGCCTCTTTCTAAGTTCTGTTTTGATTTCCTTTTTTAAGTTTTTAAAGTTTTCATCATAGAGGTCCTTCTTTGCAACAAGGAGATGTACAAGTCATTAGGTCGAAAAATGAACTTTACAACTTTGGTGTGGGGGGTGGTAAGGGGCGAGGATTGGGTGTGGGTGCGGGGGGGGGGGAGGATGGGAAGGGATGGGAAGGGGAAACAAAGGAGGAGGCTACAATGCTTGATAAGAAATGTACTCATTATCTTGCACATGTAATTGTAACTCCTTTGTACAGTATTTTCACAATAAAAAACATAATAAAAAATCAGTTTAAACAGTTATACAAAGGACTTTTGTTCTAGTACTGCATTATACATTTTTTCTAATGTTGCATAATAGTAAATAATGAATCTATTAGGAAGCTCTTAAAGCTAATATTTTCAATAGTGAGTTCTTTTATAACATGTCAGTATTTTTCTGTGTTTAGACTTGAGAAGACATTTAAATTATTAACTTACATGTCTGACAGGACAATATCATCATTGTTCATTGTGCTTCTATACTCTCATTTTTTTTTTTTATTTTAAATATTATTATTATTATTTTTTATTGTGAAAATACTGTACAGAGGGGTTACAATTACATGGGCAAGATAATGAGTACATTTCTTATCAAGCATTGTAACCTCCTCCTTTGTTTCCCCTTCCCATCCTTTCCCATCCTCTCCCCACTCCTCCACTCAATCCTCCTCCCTCCCCCCTCACCAAAGTTGTAAAGTTCGTTTTCGACATAACGACTTGTACATCTCATTGTTGCAATGGGTCCACCTGTATCCCTATTTAAACGATTTGTTTTTCCCCTTCCCCTCCACAAATTATACCAACATCAAATACAGTGAAAGCAGGGGTTATACCATGGGGGAGGGACATACAAAGCAACATAGAAATCATCTTATAAATATGTTACAAACAATCCCATGAAAGAAAAAAAACATTTGAATACATATCTTAGGGTTCATTTCCCTAACATCACTTTATCTGACCTTTTCTGCTTGACTCAGACATATACTAAATATTGCAAATAAGGGAAACCATGGGACCTATGTTTCTTTGGGCCTGGCTTACTTCACTTAATATAATTTTTTCCAAGCCTTTCCATTTCCTAACAAATGGGGCAATGTCATTGTTTCTGATGGAGGCATAGAATTCCATTGTGTATATATACCACATTTTCTTGATCCATTCATCTACCGAGGGGCATCTGGGTTGGTTCCATATCTTAGCTATAATAAATAATGCTGCAATAAACATAGTCATGCTAGTAGCTTTAGTGTGTATACCACATTCTCTTGATCCATTTATCCATTGTAGAGTATCTGGGCTATTTCCATAACTTGGCTATTATGAATAGTGCAGCAATGAACATGGATGTTCAAATGTCCTGACTTGCAATGCTCCGGGTAGATGCCCAAGAGTGGTATGACTTGATCAAAGGGTGGTTATATGTTTAGTTTTTTGAGGAATCTCAAAACTGCCTTCCAAAGTGGTTATACTAGTTTTCATTCCCAACAACAGTGTAATAGGGTTCCTTTCCCCACACATCTCTGCCAGCATTTGTTATTGTTCAAATTCTTAATTCTGGAAATCTAATTGTGCTGAGATGGAATCTCAAGGTTTGATTTGCATTTATTTCCTTTATGGCCTGGGATGTTGAGCATTTCCTCATGTGTTAATTGGCTATTCTCACTTTTGAGAAGTCTCTTATTTTGTTCTTTTGCCTATTTATTGATTGAGTTATTAGTTTTGGGGAGATTTCGTTTCTTAAGCTCTTATATATTTTGAGTATTAGGCCCTTGTCAGATGTATAATTGGTAAAGATCTTCTCCTAGTCTGTTGGCTGTCTTTTTAGTTTAGTAACTATGTCCTCTGCTGTGCATAAACCTTTTAGTTTGATGTAATCCATTTGTCAAGTCTCTCCCTGTTCGCTGTGCCCCTAGGCCTCTCTTCAAAAAGTTCCTGCCTAGGCCTGTAAGTTCTAATGTTTCTCCTGCTCCATCTTTTAGTTTCAAAGTTTCATGTCTGCCTTTGAGTTCTTTAATTCACTTTGAGTTGATATCGATATAAGGTAACAAGCAGGGATCCAATTTTAGTTTTCTGTATATGGATGACCAGTTTTCCCAACACCAATTACTGAAGAAGCTGTCTTTTTTCCAATGTATATTTTTGGCCTCCTTGTCAAATATCAGATGATTGTAAGTATATAGATTTATTTCTGTGTCTTCTAGTCTATTCTGTTGGTCCTTCAGGTCTGATTTTATACAGGTACCAAGCTGTTTTTGTTATTATAGCCTGTTGTAAACTTTGAGGTCTGAAATTGCTGTATATCCAGTGTTACTTTTTTTCTGCCTCAACTTGCTTTGGCTATTAGGGGTCTTTTATGGTTCTATCTAAATTTTTGGATTGTTTTCTCTGTCATTGGGATTTTGATAAGAATTGCATTGAATTTGTAGATCACTCTTTTTTTTTTTTTTTTTTAATTTAATTTAATTTTATTTGTGAACATACTGTACAGAGGAGTTACAGTTACATGGGCAGGATAATGTGTACATTTCTTACCAAGCATTGCAGCCTCCTCCTTTGTTTATCCTTCACATCCCTTCCCAGCCTCCCCCCTCCCCCCCTAATCCCAATCCTTCTCCTTCCTCCCTCCCCCCAGACCCCCCCCCCACCAACATTGTAAAGTTCGTTTTGGACATGACAACTTGTACTTCTCATTGTTGCAACAGGTCCACCTGTATCCTTAAACAACTGGTTTTTCCCCATCTCCTCCACAAGTTATATTGACATCAAATATAGTGAAAGCAAGGGTTATACTGTGGGGGAGGGACATACAAAGCAACAAAGAGATAATCTTATAAATGTGTTAGAAACACATGCATGAAAGAAAAAAACATTAAAATACACATCTAAGGGTTCATTTCCCTGACATCACATTATCTGACCTTTTCCGCTTGACTCATACATATACTAGATATTACAAATAAGGGAAACCATGGGACCTACGTTTCTTTGGGCCTGGCTTACTTCACTTAATATAATTTTTTCCAAGTTTTTCCATTTCCTAACAAATGGGGCAATGTCATTCTTTCTGATGGAGGCATAGAATTCCATTGTGTACATATACCACATTTTCTTGATCCATTCATCTACTGAGGGGCATCTGGGTTGGTTCCATATCTTAGCTATGGTAAATAATGCTGCAATAAACATAGTTGTGCTGGTAGCTTTAGTGTGGTCTTGTTTGTAAACATTAGGGTAAATGCCCAAAAGTGGGATTGCTGGGTCATAGGGGAGCTCTATGTGGAGTCTTTTGAGGAACCTCCATACTGCTTTCCAAAGTGGTTGAACAAGTTTACATTCCCACCAACAATGAATTAAGGTTCCTTTCTGTCCACATCCCCTCCAGCATCTGTTGTTGTTAGAGTTCTTGATTTTTGCCGTTCTCACTGGAGTGAGGTGATATCTCAATGTTGTTTTGATTTGCATTTCTTTTATGGCTAGGGATGTTGAACATTTCTTCATGTGTCTATTGGCCATCCTTCTTTCTTCTTCAGAGAAGTTTCTCTTTAAGTCTTTCGCCCACTTATTTATTGGGCAGTTGTTTCTTTGAGGATTTGTTGTTGGGGGGTTTAATTTTTTGAGTTCCAAGTATATTTTAGATATGAGACCCTTGTCCGTTGTATGGCTAGTAAAGATCTTCTCCCAATCCGTGGGCTTTCTATTGATCTTGCTAGCTATGTCATTTGCCCTGCAGAAGCTCTGCAACTTTATGCAATCCCATTTGTCCAACCTTTCTTTGATTTGTTGTGTTTCCAGGTCTCTATTCAGAAAATTTCGGCCTGAGCCAAGGAGACCTAGGGTTTCTCCTATTCCATCCTGTAATGTTTTCAGAGTGTCTGCTTTGAGTTCAAGGTCTTTGATCCATTTGGAGTTGATTCTGGTGCAGGGTGATATATAAGGATCTAGCTTAAGTTTTCTACATGTAGTTAACCAATTTTGCCAGCACCATTTACTGAAGAGGTTGTCTTTCTTCCATTCTATTGTTTTAGCTCCCTTATCGAAGATTAGATGGCTATAGGTCTGTGGGTTCATTTCTGGGTTTTCAATTCTATTCCATTGGTCCTGAGGTCTGTTCTTATGCCAATACCAAGCTGTTTTGATTACTATGGCTTTATAGTAGAGTTTGAAGTTTGGTATTGATATTCCTCCAGCAGTGTTCTTTCCATTCAGGAGCGTTTTTGCTATTCGGGGTCTTTTATTGTTCCATATGAATTTTTGGATTGCCTCTTCTATTTCCTTGAAGAATGAGGGTGGAATTTTGATAGGTATTGCGTTGAATTTGTAGATAGCCTTGGGAAGTATTGCCATTTTCACGATGTTAATCTTTCCAATCCACGAGCATGGGAGGTTTTTGCCATTTTTTAAGTTCTGTGTTGATTTCCTTTTTCAAGATTTTAAAGTTTTCATCATAGAGGTCCTTCACTTCTTTAGTTAAGTTAATTCCTAGGTATTTTATTTTTTGTGGGGCTATTACAAATGGAGTTGCTTTCCTAATTTCAGCCACACTTTTCTCATTGTTGGCATACAGAAAAGCCATTGATTTTTGGGGGTTAATTTTATAACCTGCTACTTTGCCGAAGTTTTGAATCAGCTTGAGTAATTTGGGAGTGGAGTCTATGGGATTCTTTAAATACAAGATCATGTCATCTGCAAAGAGGGAGAGTTTTATTTCTTCTTTCCCTATTTGGATCCCCTTTATGTCTGCATCTTGTCTTATTGCTGTAGCTAGGCATTCTAATACTAGATTGAAGAGAAGTGGAGAGAGTGGGCATCCTTGTCTTGTTCCTGAGTTAAGAGGAAATGGCTTTAGTTTTTCACCATTGAGTATAATGCTGGCTGTAGGTTTGTCATATACAGCCTTTATCGTATTGAGGAATGTTCCATGGATTCCTAATTTTTCCAAAACCTTCATCATAAAGGGGTGTTGGATCTTGTCGAATGCTTTTTCTGCATCTATTGAGATAACCATGTGGTTCTTATTCTTGCTCCTGTTGATGTGATGAATAATATTAATTGATTTGCGTATATTGAACCAGCTTTGCATCCCTGAAATGAATCCTGTTTGATCGTGGTGTATGATTTTTTGGATGAATTGTTGAAGTCGATTGGCCAAAATTTTGTTGAGAAGTTTTGCATCAATGTTCATCAAAGAAATGGGTCTATAGTTCTCTTTCTTTGATGAGTCCCTGCCTGGTTTTGGGATGAGGGTTATGATGGCTTCATAGAATGTGTTCGGTAGTGAGCTTTCTCTTTCAATTTCATTGAAGAGTTGGAGGAGTATTGGTGTGAGCTCTGCTTTGAAGGCCTTGTAAAATTCCGCTGTAAAACCATCTGGTCCTGGACTTTTCTTAGCTGGGAGGTCTCTTATTGCTGTTTCTATTTCAATGCTTGATATGGGTCTGTTAAGCTGGTTTAACTCATCTTGGTTTAGTTTTGGCATGTCAATATTTGCTAGGAAAAGGTCCATTTCTGTCAAGTTCTCAAACTTATTAGCATAAAGTTTTGAGAAGTATTCCCTTATAATGTTCTGAATCTTGGTTGTTTCCGTGGTGATGTTTCCATTTTCATCTCTGAGTTTATTAATTTGGGTGTGTTCTCTTCTTTTTCTGATAAGATTTGCTAAGGGTCTGTCAATTTTGTTAAGTTTTTCGAAGAACCAACTCTTTGTTTTGTTGATTCTTTCTATAGTTTTTTTGGATTCTAATTCATTTAATTCTGATTTAATTTTGATTATTTCTTTCCGTCTACTGGATTGGGGTTTATCTTGCTGCTCTTTTTCAAGGAGGTTTAGATGTGTCATTAAATTGCTAGTTTCAGATTTCTCCAATTTGTTGATATGGGAGCTCAGAGCTATAAACTTGCCTCTGAGTACTGCCTTTGCTGTGTCCCAGAGGAGCTGGTAATTTGTGTGCTCATTTTTGTTGAATAGCATGAACATTTGAATTTCCTTTCTAATCTCTTCCATGACCCACTCTTGATTCAGCAGTGTGTTGTTCAGCCTCCATGTGATACCGGACTTTCTTTGGTGGCTTTTGGTGTTGAGTTCTAATTTTATTCCCTTGTGGTCAGAGAGAATGCAAGGTATAACTTCAATGTTTCTATACTCTCAGTTTTAAATTACTATCTAAGTATGTACGTTAGATAAATCTAGAAGAAAAAGTAGAAGCCACACTGATGGTTCAGACCTTAGTCCTAGCTAATCAGAAAAATTAAATCTAAGGATTGTGGTTTGAAACCAGACCAGGCAAAAAAGTCCATTAGATTTTGACTTGAAAGTAACCAGCAAAAGCTAAAACGAGCTCTGGTGCAAGCGGTAAAATGCTAGCCTTGAGAAAGGCAAAACAAATACAAAATCAAAATAAACTAAGAATGCAACCAGGCCGAGTTCCAGCCCTAGTTTTAGCAGCAAATGAATGAATGAATGAATGCAATACATTTCCAAAATAAATATTAAGATCTGAAAATGTTACTATATAGCCTTTGTCCTGCATCGTTTTTTGAAAATACACTTTTTATGAAGCTGAATGGAATAGAATAAGTGAATGCAAGTGAATTTGTAGGCTAATTATTAGTATACCTTTGTTTTCTATTAACATAATCCTTGGAATATAGGTGAAGCATTTAAGTTGTTTCCTTCGGGTCTCTGTATTTCAGTAATTCTTAGAATCCTTGTACTTATGGGAGTAAATTTGTAGCCCAAATTATGGTCTTTTAAAATGATTAGGAACCTCTATTTATGAGTGAATTTGTAATATAAAGAAAGGTCTTTAAATAAGATTAGAATTAATCTTGTGTTTTGTGCCCTATTCCTAAAGAAATGAATTATTTTCAAGTGTTTGTAGTTTACAATCGAATCTTTAGTATCATTGGAAATTTTAAAAAATCAGTAATAATGATGTCTTCTTAAAACCACTTTGTTCACAAGTTGAATAACCTTTAATTCATGCTTTGGTCTTGGTGTCTGATTTTTAAGCTCTCCTTCCTAAAATTAATGATAGGTTAGACTGCATTTTTGGGGGAAAGATAAAATATTTATCTAGGTTCAAAGGTGAGTTTTTTTTACATCAATCTTGCTTTAATACCATTTCAAAGTAGTACATTTCTGTCAAAATATTGGGTATTAAAGGGCAGGTTCTGGGACAATGGTGGAGGAGAAACTGGAGGCTAAACAAGCTCTCACATAAAAAGCATTTTTAGTGTTCCAGTGAACAGACCTAGGCCAGAGAATTACACCAAGTGTGCCATCACAGTACATAGAGTTTGGCCAGAGAGGGAAAATCCAGGAAAGGAGACAGATCTGAGCATTTGCCAGTAGCCATGGCTTCAGCAGCAGCGGCTGTACCCACCATACCTACAACACAGTGAGTCTGGGACACAGGTGTGAGACACAGCGGGTGAGCGGATTCTACTCAACACCAGCAAGAACTGAGAAGAAGCAAATATCTTCATCCTGCAGATCGCAGACCAGAGACAACCCAGGAACCAACACTCCATCGTGAATAAAACCTGACATCCTCACACCTTCTCAGGGAGCAGAGGAGGGAAGGCCAACCACCACCCCCACCAGAGATCTCCATCTTTGATACTGACAAAGGTAAGGCTGAGCAGCTAGCCCTAACTCAGGCCTTGGAAGAAAAAGAGTCATTTAGCAGGTCACAGGTACCTGACCTGGATACCAGGTTCAGTACCACAAAGAGGAAAGTCAACCCACCCAGGCAGAGGAACTCCCCCCACTTGAGAGTGCCTTTTTCACTTGGTAAATAGGCAGAGGCTGCCCATCCCAACAGCAGCCTAGACAATCAATTGAAATTCAGTGAAAACATAAACGCTGAGAATGGCTTCAGGCTGGGATCTGTGAGTGTAAGCTAGCCCCTCAGGTAAAAGCTACTGTTTGCTGAAAGGCTTCAAACCTACCCAGAACTCAGCCTCATCACTACTCCAAATTACAGGAAACAGCCATCTCCCTCTTTTGTGATACTCAAAGCAGATATGCCTCCCACTGAACTACCCTGGGAGGAGGATCACAAAATCCTGAGTAAAGCCACATTTTTCTGCCTGTTCAAACTGATTTAAGAAATCAATCAAGCCACAGGAAAAATCAAACACCACAAGCAGACCAGAGTCTCCACAAAGAGTCTCCACTGGTTATAGACACAAGTGAGATATAGGATCTTCCCATGCAACCCCCTCAAAAAAATCAAAGAACTCTTTTTTGTACCTTTTCTCTTAATTTTTAATTTTTTGATAAAATTGTTTTCCATTAATCTCTTTTTCTTCTTATAATTTCTACTTTAGGCATATATGTGTATATGTGCTTTTTAAAAAATCTCTACTAACCTTTGGGTCCTTTGCTTTTTTCGTTCTTATTCTTTTCATTTTTCTACTCTTTCGTTCTTTTTGTGTGACAATTGCTTTTCTGCTAATCTTCAGATATACACTTAATTGATTAGACCCTCATTGTGTACACACGTAATAGAGAAATTTATTACTCAATTCAAAACCTGTTAGGCTTAAATTCATGAATAGCAGTATAATTTCGTTATACCTATATAATTTTTAAAATTTTTTTATCTTTTAGTTTTTCATGTCTCTTTTGTATCCCTCTCCTCCTCTCATCCTATCCCCATTCTTCTTTCAATTTCACCTTGAAAATTAGATAATTTTTAAGTTTCACTTTTTAAATTTAAATTTTTGTTTTTCTATTTTTTCTTGTCTCTTTTTCTCTCTCTCCTATCTTTCTGTCCAATCCATTTCCCTCTTTGAGATTAGGACTTGGTTCATTTCACTCTCCTTTTATCTTTCCACCTCCCTCTAATCCGATTTTTTCCCACATTTCTCCATAATACTAATAATTTCTGGTTTTCTAAGTTTTACTTTGCTGTTCTTAGCCCACAAATACATAGTTGTTTGATGTTGAACAGATTGTACAGATTGTATCTGTTATAGATTATATCTGCAGCATTTTGACTGTGCAACTATATGAGTTTGTTTGATGCTTGGCTTAAAATAGTGTTCTAGCCAAAATTGGTGTTACTTTCATACCAAATGAGCAGAACAAGCCGGAAAAACACCAGAAAAATGGCAAGTCTGGGTACCTCAAATCCCACTCATGATAAACAAATGACAGAACTGTTAATGAATAATGAAGAGGAGAGTTCCCAAAAAGCTCTGCAAACACTTCTGGTAAACATGCTGAATGAAAAGACTGAAAATCTACAAAGGACTCAGTATGAATGTGATAATGAGAGAGAGGAGGCAAACCAAAGATCAATACAGGAATCTCATGAGCGTGAGGAAGCTACTCAAAGATTGATACAAGAATTGCATGAACAGGTTGAGAACACTCTATGAGAAATAAAGGAATTGCATGAGCACACTGAGAACACACAAAGAGAAAGCCAGGAATGTCGTGAGCAGGCTGAGAACAGTCAAAGAGAACTACAGAAATTTCATGAATGTGAGGAAGCTAATCAAAGAGTAACACAAGAATTGTGAGAGCAGGATGAGAATAGACAAAGATCAATAGAGGCATTCAGGGAATAAATAAATAGCTGAAAGAATTCAGGGAGACCACAAAGGGAATGCTGAATGGAGCCCAACAGAAGGAATGGGAGTCCAAGGAAACCATAACCAATACACTAAATGATTTGAGAATAAACGCGGAACACCAACCTAAGGAAGTATGGAAATTCTTACAAAATCTAAAACAAAGTTCCAACAAAGAATTGGAAGCTATCGGGCTGGGAAGGTGGCTCAGTGGTAGAGCACTTGCCTTGCATGCTCGAGGCCCTGGGTTCGATTCCTCAGCACCACATAAGCAAAAAGAAAAAAAACAGAAGTGGCGCTGTGGCTCAAGTGGTAGAGTGCTAGCCTTGAGCTGAAGAGCTGAGGGACAGTGCCCAGGCCCAGAGTTCAGGCCTCACGACTGGACCCCCCCCAAAAAAAAGAATTGGAAGCTATCAAACCTACAATTAGAATGAAAGAAATGAAAAACAAAGTAGAAAGTCTTGACAGTAGGTTAGACTAGGCAATAGATCAAATCTCAGGGATTTAAGACAGCCTAGATACTATAGAGAAATAGCATACAATCACCCAAGAAAAATGCAAGAAATATGATAGATCTATTCAACATTTGGAAGACACCATCATATGGCCTAATCTGAGGATAATGGGTATAGAGGAGCACCTAAAGAGAGAATTTAAAGGTCTAGGACATTTGTTTAACTGGATCCTAGCAGAGAACTTCCCAAACATGTAAAAAGTTAGGCCTATTCAGATACAAGAAGCTTTTAGAACCCCAAATAGACCAAATCAGAATAAGACTTCCGACCGTAACATTATAATTCACACAAGATCTATTTAGACCAAGGAAAAGAACCTTAAAACTGTCAAGAAGAAAATATCAATCACCTATAAAGGGAAACCAATTAGAATCACCTCATATTTATTAGCAGAGGCAATTAAAACAAGAACAGCTGGAATGATTTATACCATGCCCAAAAGACAAACAACTATCAACCAAGAATTCTTTATCCAGCTAAACTCTACTTTATAATCAAACAGCATATAAAAAGCTTAAATAGCAAAGAAAAACTGAAACAATATATCTCCACCAAACCAGCCCTACAAAAGACATATAAATATATCCTACACATAGAAAACCAACAAGATTACAAGAAAGGGTAAGAAATCACATCCAATCTGAGGATCCAAGAACCATAGGAAGAATCCAATTGCTGCAGCCCTCAAGAAAGTGGATAAAATGGCAGGAACTCCCAAACACCTCTCAGTCCTACCTCTCAATATCAAAGGACTTAACTCTCCAATTGAGTGACATAGATTGTCTAGTTGTATTAAAACGCAAGGCCCTTCTATCTACAGCCTTCAGAAGTCACTCCTTACTCATAAAAAAAACACATTTTGAAAGCAAAAGGCTGGAACAAAATCTACCAAACAAATGGCTCCCATAAACAGGCAGGAGTTGCTATCCTAATATCGGATAAAACAGAGTTCAACTTAAAATTAGTGAGAAGAGATTAAAGAAGGTCTCTACATACTAATTAAGGGATCTCAGCTTCAGGAGGATATTACAATTTTAAATATCTATTTACCAAATTTACCCAAATTTATCCAAGAAACACTACTTTCCCTCAAGTCTCACAGAAATACAAAGATATTAATTGTTGGGGACTTTAACACACAACTCTCTCCACTAGATAGATCAACTCGGCAAAAACTCAAAAAAGAAACAACTGCATGAATCATCTAGATTTAACAGACATCTAACAAATATTTCACCCAGCAGCATCAGAATACAAGTTTTCTCAGCAGCACATGGAGCATTTTCCAAAATAGAACACATTTTATGTCAAAAAACAAATTGTCCAAATGCAGAAACATTGAAGTTATACCTTGCATTCTCTTATAACACAAGGGAATAAAATTAGAACTCAACACTAAAATCCACCAAAGAAAGTCCAGTAACGCTTGAAAAACACACTATTGAATCACGAGTGGATAATTGAAGAGATTAGAAAGGAAACTCAAATGTTCATGATATTCAACAAAAATGAGCACACAAATTACCAACTCTTCTGGGACACAACAAATGCATTACTCAGAGGTAAGTTTACAGCTCTGTATTCCTACATCAACAACTTGGATAGATCTGAAACCACAAATTTAATAAAACATCTCAGCCTCCCTCAGCAAATGCATTACTCAGAGGTAAGTTTACAGCTCTGTATTCCTACATCAACAACTTGGATAGATCTGAAACCAAAAATTTAATAAAACATCTCAGCCTCCTTCAAAAAGCAGCAAGATAAAACCCAATCCAGTAGACTGAAAGAAATAATTAAAATTAAATCAGAATTAAAGAATTAGAATTTAAAAAAATAGAATCAACAAAATGAAGTGTTGGTTTTTTGAAAAAATTAACAAAATTGACAAACCCTTAGCAAATCTTATCAGAAAAAGAAGAGAACACACCCAAATAAATAAACTCAGAGATGAGAATGGAAACATCACCACAGAAACAACCAAGATTCACAATATTATAAGAGAATACTTCTCAAACCTTTATTCTAATAAGTTTGAGAAATGGACTTTTTCCTAAAAATATTGATATGCTGAAACTGAACCAAGTTGAGTTAACCATATGAACAGACCCATGTCAAGCATTGAAATACAAATAGCAAGAAGAGACCGCCCATCTAAGAAAAGCCAAGGACCATATGGTTTTACAGCAGAATTCTAGAAGGCCTTCAAAGCAGAACTGACACAACTCTTCAATGAAACTGAAAGAGAAAGTTCACTACCGAACTCACTCTATGAAGCCATCATAACCCTCATTACAAAACCAGGCAGGGACTCATCAAAGAAAGAGAACTATAGACCCATTTCTTTATGAACATTGATGCAAAACTTCTCAACAAAATTTTGGCCAATAGATTTTAACAATTCATCCAAAATATCATACACCATGATCAAACAGCATTCATTTCAGGAATGCAAAGCTGTTTCAATATACCCCAATCAAATAATATAATTCATCACATAAACAAGAACAAGGATAAGAAGTACATGGTTATCTCAATAGATGCAGAAAAGGCATTTGACAAGATCCAACACCCTATATGATGAAGGTTCTGGAAAAATTAGGAATCCAGGGAACATTTCTCAATACAATAAAGGCTGTGTAGGACAAACCTACAGCCAGCATTACACTTAATGCTGAAAAACTGAAGCCATTGCCTCTTAACTCAGGAATGAGACAAGGATGTCCATTCTCTCCATTTCTCTTCAATCTGTTATTAGAATGCCTAGCTACAGCAATAAGACAAGATGCAAACATAAACGGGATCCACATAGAGAAAGATGAAGTAAATCTCTCCCTCTTTGCAGATGACCCGATCTTGTATTTAAAGAATCCCACGGACTCCACTCCCAAATTACTCAAGCTGATTCAAAACTTTTGCAAAGTATCAGGGTATAAAATTAACCCCCCAAATCAATGGCTTTTCTATAGGCCAAGAATGAGAAAAGCATGGCTGAAATCAGGAAAGCAACTCATTCGTAATAGCCGAACAAAAAAATAAAATACTTAGGAATTAACTTAACCAAAGAAGGGAAGCACCTCTATGATGAAAACTTTAAAAAACCTAAAATAAGAAACCAAAAAAGAACTTAGAAATGAAAAAGACCTCCCATGCTCCTGGATTACAATGTTCAACATCGTGAAAATGGCAATACTGCCCAAGGCTATCTACAAATTCAATGCAATACCTATCAATATTCCAACCTTATTCTTCAAGGAAATAGAAGAGGCAATCCAAAAACTCATATGGAATAATAAAAGACCCTGAATAGCAAAAGCGTTACTTAACAGAAAGAACAGTGCTGGAGGAATATCAATACCAAATTTCAAACTCCACTACAAAGCCATAGTAATCCAAACAACTTGGACCTCAGGACCAATGGAATAGAACTGAAAACCCAGAAATGAACCTACAGACCTATAGCCATCTAATGTTTGATAAAGGAGCTTAAAAAAAGTAGAATGGAAGAAAGACAGCCTCTTCAGTCAATGGTACTGGTAAAATTGGTTAACTACTTGTAGAAAACTAAAGTTAGGTCCTTGTTTATCACCCTGCACCATAATTAACTTCAAATGGATCAAAGACCTCAAAGTCAAAGCAGACACTTTGAAAGCATTATAGGATGGAATAGGAGAAGCCTTATGTCCCCTTGGCACAGGCCGAAATGTTCTTAATAGAGACCCAGAAACACAACAAATCAAAGAAAGGTTGGATAAATGGGATTGCAAGAAATTGAAGAGCTATTGCATAGCAAAGGAAATAGGTAGCAAGATCAATAGAAAGCCCACAGATTAGGAGGAGATCACTAGCCATACAACAGACAAAAGTCTCATATCTAAAATATACCTGGAACTCAAAAATTTAAATCCTACAACAATAAATCCTCAAAGAAACAAATATCCATATAAGTGAACTAAAGACTTAAAGAGAAACCTCTCTGCAGAGGAAAGAAGTATGGCCAATAGACACGTGAAGAACGGCTCAACCTCCTAGCCATACAAGAAATACAAATCAAATCAACATTGAGATACCACCTCAACCCAGTTAGAATGGCTATCATCAAGAACTCTAATAACAACAGATGCTGGAGGGGATGTTGACAGAGAGAACTTTACTGCATTGTTTGTGGGAGTGTAAAGTTTTTCAACCACTTTGAAAAGCAGAATGGAGGTTCTTGAAAAGACTCCACATAGAGCTCCCCTATGATCCAGCAATCCCACTTTGGGGCATTTATCCAAATGATCACAAACAAAACCATACTAAAACTTCCAACTCAGTTATGTTTATTGTAGAATTATTTATCATATCTAAGATCTGGAACCAACCCATATCTCCCTCAGTAGATGAATGGATCTAGAAAATGTGGTATATATTCACAATGGAATTCTACGCCTCCTTCAGAACGAATGACATTGCCCCTTTTGTTAGGAAATGGAAAGATTTGGAAAAAAATTATATTAAGTGAAGTAAGCCAGGCCCAAAGAAACATAGGCCCCATGGTTTCTTTTATAGCAGAAACATAAGTTGATGATAGGTGAAATGAACCCCAAGATAAGTTTTCAAATGTTTTTTTCTTTCATGCTATTGTTTCTATCATATTTATAAGATGATTTCTTTGTTGGTTTGTATGTCTCTCCTGCTTTCACTATATTTGATGTGGAGGAGAAGGGAAAAACTAATCGTTCATATTGGATACAGGCGGACCCACTGCAACAATGAGATTTACAAGTCGTTATGTCGAAAAACGAACTTTACAATTTTGGCGGGGAGGTGGCGTGGAGGAGTGAGTTTGAGGGATGGGGGATGTCAGAGATGGGAAGGGGTGGGAAGGGGTGGGAAGGGGAAACAAAGGAGGAGACAATAATACTTGATGAGAAGTGTACTCATTATCTTGCCCATGTAATTGTAACAGTGTTTTCACAATTAAAAAAATTGGGTATTAAAAGCAATCAATATACTTTAATGATAACCACTTAGGTAAGCTACAATGTGGAAATGAGTGGTCCATGAGTCCACCAGTCCGTTTTCTCCAGAAATTGGGTAGGTCACTCTTTAAGTAAGACTTTGTTAAATAGAGATGTGGTCCCTAGGCAATGCAGTATTGAGTCATGGAATATGACTTCTACTATTTTGAGCTAGAAATGAAGAATGTTATAGTTTAGCCGTACTTTCACCAGGGAGGTATAAAGTGATTATGAACTTGGAGTTTTCATATTAGTTACTTATTTTCTAACAAAGATAAAGTGAAATACTATTAGAGACTACATAATAATTTGGGGAAATTTTTCCTAGAATCAGTAGACTAAGTGCTGATATTTTGGTCATAAAATAGAATGAAGTTTTCTGATAGAGTGGGAGATTGGCCTCAGGCTACCATTTACCATCTTTGCAAGGTTACACTAGTAATTCCCACTCTGAAGACGTCAATATCATCATCTGAGAATTAAAAGTGGAAGTAGCTCCACTTTATGGGAATATTGTGAGGATTAAATAACAGATAACAATCAATCAGCATTTGATAATTCTACCTGTTATTTTATCATATAATGAATTCTAACATTTTTACTGTGATTTGATGTATGATAACCCATCAATAAAATATATAATGTGATTCTGGTAAAAAAAAATAAAGATGACTCAGAAGAAATTATAAATGCAAAAACAATTTCACAGGTCTGACTCTTAAAGTCAGGCTTTCAAAGAGGAAAAGTGAATTTACTTTAATGGAAACAATAAAAAAATATTTTATCAATGTTTTACATACCTTGACTAGGACTTCTAATATTGGAGAAAAGGAAACGCATGGAAAAGTTCAAGATTGACTATTCCCCAAGATTATTCTTATTCATCAGCTATAGCAACAGAGGTAACCATGGTTACTCTTAATATCATACTTATTTACATTTAGAAGGCTTATTTGTTGCTGGAATATAGGGTGCAAACCCTTACATGTTAATAGTCATTTCCTAAGAAAAGAAAGTTGCTGTCTAAACAAACCTAAATACCAAAGATTTAGCATAGTGAAACTATGATCTAACGATATCGGTCTGTAGATGTTGATTTTGTTTCCCATTGTTTCAGGGAACCAATTTTTTTAATCTTCTTTGTCGCCATGTAGTGATCCTATAGCATCCTACAACATTCAGGGATTGCTGTATCTTTACTGTATTCAGAAAGGTCAGAAGGATAGAAAATTGACTTCCTGTTTATGTTTTACTTCATTTTTTATTATTTTAGAAACGGTAATTCGAAATGACATAAATTATCTTTCTAATATTAGGAGACAATTTCATTTCCATATTCTTACTCTAGCCTTCTACATGACTTTGGTACTCAGTGGTCCCCAGTGAAAATAAAGATAGGGAATTGCTTATTTAGATATTTTTTAGAATTTCAAGACTTTGTTAACTTAATAGTATGTACATTGTATATGTGTATGAATCTGGTGACAACTTTTACTTATTCTTAGAAACTAGGACATGTGTTTTCCCTGTTGTTTCATCAGTTAAAGGCTGCACTTGATTCGAGTTTACTAAACTAAGACTATTGTAACACATTTCTACAATTTTAGTGGCTTGAATTTATAATTTTACAGTTCTAAAGGGCAGAAATCTAAAAGAAGTCTCACTAGATTAAAATGTAACCAGGGACAGAGATGAAATATTTTCAAATGACTCTAGTGGAAAAGGCATTTACTTTCTGTTTAGATTTCCAGAAACTTCAGAATCTAGGTTGTTGTCTTTTCCTTTATCTTCTAATGAATCATCTTTACACTTTTCTGATGGTTCATCCCTAATCATTTAACTTTCCAACTAAATCCGGAACTTTTAAGTACTATTTGAATATAGTTCCTCCATCTGATAATTATTCAAATGTACATTCCTTGGGTAATGAAAGGTGATTATTTTACCAACTTATACATATAACATAAATCTATTTTTGAGTGATTAGATATTTGGGGAAGATGGATTTTTAGGGAAGGTAATTTTCTGCCTTCCACAATGAATGTGTAATATTCTTTCTACTATATCCTGTTATCCTTTCATTCTTCAATGAAATCTAGCTAAAAAAATTAGTACTCGAAAGTAATTAATCTTGATTAAAACATTGTCACATCTTAGAATCCTTAAATCCCAGCAGTAGCTCCTGAAACAGTTCTGGCACTGTCACTTTTTATACACTCTGCTTAAAAAGTTTCTCTTTTCAAGAGCATTTGGCTGCTATTTTTTGGAAATATGGTTAATATTTATTTGACTGCTATTTTTAAAGAATGCATCACTCCATACTGTTTCTCTTTTTCTACCTTTCTTGTGTCTAATCTATTTCTGAAAGAAACACAGCTGTTGATTTACATAAACTGCTTATTGAATCAGTGTGGAGAGGATAAGAAGAAAAAAGATGTCTCTGTGTGTATGTTACGTTAAAAATGTACCTACAAGCTATCTTAACATTATCTATTTTTCATTATGTTTAGATTCTGATAAAATTGAGCCTCTCAACACACAATGTTAATGCAGTCAAGCAAAAAAAAAAAATACTGCTGAATTCATCTTTTAAAAATTAGCCAAGGCAAATAGTGTATTAGATCTGTAGAGTTATGTTCAGACACTATTGTGGAAGGCAGAGAGAGGGAAAATCATGTTTTTATTCTTCCATGAGCCACTCTGATTTATTTCAGCTTTTTCTGAAAAAATGATATTCTTACTTGGATGCCTTTTGCTTGATATCCACAGTGAGTCTTATTTCCTTTTCAATAGGAGAACTAGGAGAAAGGATGAGAATTCACACTCTAGAAAAAGAAGAAGAAAATAGAAGGAGAAATATACACATTTTGTTCTTCCTCGTCTCAATCACAATGTCTGAATAATGATTGTTGATATTAGATATAGTGTTCTAGAGTGATTAAACACATCTATAGAAAAAGAAAACCCTACATGCAACTGATCACATGGAGAATGGTTATTTATAAAAATGTAATAACATCAAACAAGAAATGTTATCTATTTGTTTAGTTCTTGTTTAGTATTTGTTAAATTCTGGTGTGGTATATTCAACTATCATAAAGGTATACAAGGATTGTAAGAAACTAACATCTTACTATCATGTTGTAACATTAGCTTAGTTTTTGCTGAGTTATATGTATGTGGCTGTATTTGAGTTTTTCATCTCTTTAAAATGCCATATTCTTCCAGAATACAAGTTGAAGGAAGATTCCCTCCGGAAATATGCTATTTTTATAAGTAAGGGAAAACAATCAGCTGTTAGGCAGAGACAATGGGATAGAAATCTTCCTCTAGCAATAGTCTTTCACCACTTTTGATTCATTTTTGTAATCTGAAGTAAATCACATGACCAATCTTGACATTGCAGAGTAGAGGTAAATCTCACCTCCAAGAAGCTGATGCAGGTCATACAGTAATGTGCTAAGATATGCAACAGTAAAGAAAAAGAGAAAAAAGAAGAGAACTATATTACAATCAATAATACTTGCCATGTAGGAAGGAAGCTATTATATACCTTTGTTTCTGAAGCTACTGAGAAATTCAAATCATATCTTAGATGCCTTGGATTGTACAGGTTAGAGAATATTTCATACTGAGACTACATAAAATCTCAAAGAATGCTGGAGTGATCTTTTCAATACTACATTTTGTTCTGCTAGAAGAAGAAATCATTTTATAGAGCATACTTTATACTTTGTAATGTAGTATATTTTCTTTCTCTAGAAATGTATTTTCTTAACTATATGTGACTATTCACCAGAATAAATGTGTTGTTCTTGTGTAGACAGCATAATCAATTAGATGTAAATGGGAGTTAACCAGTAGCAGTTTTTTAAAATGCAAAAAAAGTGGAGAGGGAGCTAATATACATATTTTTCCATCATCACCTTCCACATTCCCTTCTTCCTTCTTAGGAAACATATCCAATTAAGAAAAAAGGCTCAGATATTTGGCTCTTGACTTTGAAAGTGGAAGAAGAATGGTATGGATGTTGGAGTTGACTGTTAATGGTGTTTTACATAGTGTCACATGCAACAGCTCTATGAGTCGTGAAATTCTAAACACTGTACTTCCTTAGTAACATGATAGGAATGTCTGCCTTATTGGACTCAGTGTTGTTTTCTACTTCTCTTTTCTAGCACCTGACAAAAATTATGATACGTAGAAATGGAAGGAAAATTTAATACCGCCTTAAGAAAATCATTTAGGGCACTAAAATGTGGCTTCATGGTACAGTGATTGCTTGGTATATATGAAATCCTGGATTCAATTGCTCAGTACTACATAATCAGAAAAAGGAACACTGGAAGTGCTGCTGTGACTCATGTGGTGGAGTGCTAGCCTTGAGGCAAAAAATAGCTCAGGAACTGTTCCTTGGCCTAGAATTCAAGCACCAGGATTGTAAAAAAAAAAAAAAAGTCATTTAGTTAGTAAATGCAAAATAAAAAACCCATACTTGGAATATATAATTGCTCCATCCATAACGAATCCTGACACAGTCCGTAATTCATCTACTTTACCTATATAAGGATACTGTGTTGAAAAAGAAAGTGTTCATTAGGTCATGGCAATTAATGCCAGAAATGTGCTTAGATAACAGGTGAAGATTAATCCTGGAAGTTAAAAGATTCCTGACTTTTGAGTGGTCACTGCTAATCTTTAGGTGATTACATAATTTCCCAAATTTCACAGTATTGTGGAATAATGATGCTCATTTACAGTCACAAGTTCATTCTAACTTTCCTGGAGCAAATTGTCTATCACAGTCTATAACATATAATGGTGTACACATATACACCATACACGTGATCGGCAGCATGGGGATATTTAGTAGTGGTTCGACCAGATGAGTGGGAGTTCTTTGTTTCTTAAGTCCTGTTAATTTTGTCGAATCACCTAACATTTTGGATTTAGCATCCACTTATCAGGGAGACCATGTACCATTTCTCTCTTTGCTCTTGGCTTACCTTGCTCAACATGATTCCTCTTGGCTCCATCCATTTCTCTGCAAATGCCATTATTTTGTCATTTCTAATAGGTGCATAATATTCCATTGTGTATAGATACCATCATTTTTGGATCCATTCATCTGTGGTGGGGCATGTGGATTGTTTCCATATCCTAGCTATTGTGAACAGTGCTGCAAGAAACATGGAGGTGCATGTATCCTTGTTTATTGGTTCCTGTTGTTCAGGGTAGATGCCTAGAAGTGCTATGACTGGGTCGTAAGGGAAGTCAATCTTTGGCTTTCTAAGGACCCTCCAGACTGCTTTCCAAAGTGGTTGTATAAGTGTACATTCCCATCAGCAGTGTAATAGGGTTCCTCTTTCTCCACATCCCCTCCAGCATTTGTCGTTGGCTGATTTGTGGATGTGGGACATTCTGACAGGGGTAAAGTGGTATCTCAGGGTTGTCTTTATTTGCATTTCCTTCACCACCAGGGATGATGAACATTTCCTCATATGTTTCTTTGCCATTTTTATTTCTTCATCTGAGAAGTCCCTCTTTAATTCTCTTGCCCATTTAGTAATTGGTCTGTTAGGTTTGGGAGGGATTAGTTTCTTGAGTTTCCTGTGTATACAGGATGTTAACCCCTTGTCTGATATATTGCTGGTAAATATTTTTCCCAATTAGTTGATTGTCTTTCTAGCTTGGTTGCAATAGATTTAGCTATGCAGAACCTATCTATTTTAAGGTAGTCCCATTTGTCGAGTCTCTCCAATTTGTTGTGACCCTGGGACTCTGTTCAGGAAGTTCCTTCCTGTGCCTATTAGTTCAAGTGTCTCTGCTACTCTGTCCTGCAGTAGTTTCAGAGATTCAGGTTTAATGTTAAGGTCTCTAAACCATTTTGAGTTGATGTTGGTGCATGGTGATAGGCTGGGGTCCACTTTTAGTTTTCTGCATGTGGCCGCCCAGTTTTCCCAGCACCAGTGGTTGAAGAGGCTGTGTTTCTTCCATTGTATGTCTTTGGCTCCTTTGTTGAATATCAACTGGCTGTAGGCCTGTGGATTTATTTCTGGATCTTCTATTCTGTTCCATTGGTCTTTGGGTCTGTTTTTGGGCCAGTACCATGCTGTCTTTGTTATTATAGCTCTGTAGTAGAGTTTGAAGTTCAGCATGGATATCCCTCCCATGTTGTCTTTATTCCCTAGAATTGTTTTGGCTATTCTAGGTCTTTCGTTGTTTCATATGATTTTTTGGACTGTTTTCTGTATTTCAGTGATGTACGTCATTGAGATTATAATAGGAATTGCATTGAATTTGTATATTAATTTTGGAAGTATTACCATCTTTACTATATTAAGTCTGCCTATCCAAGAGAATGGGAGGTCTTTCCATTTCCTAGTGTCTTCTGCAATTTCTTTAACTTTTTATAGTTTTCATTAAGTAGTTCTTTTACATCTTTGGTTAGGTTAATTTCTAAATACTTTATTTTTTGGGAGGTTATTGTGAATGGGATTGCTCCCTTTATTTCCCTCTCTTCTTGTACATTGTCAGTGTACAGGAAGGCAACTGATTTTTGTGGGTTTATTTTGTATCCTATTTTGCCGAAGTGATTTATGATTTCTAAGAGTTTGTGGATGGAGTTTTGGGGATCGTGAAGGTATAGTATCATGTCGTCTGCCAAAAGGGATAGTTTAACTTCTTCTTTCCATATGTGGATCCCTTTAATGTATTTTTCTTGCCTTATTGCCCTGGTAAGGGTTCCAGGACTACATTGAAGAGGGGTGGAGACAGTGGGCATCCTTTCCTTGTTCCTGATTTTAGGAGAATTCGTTGTAGCTTTTCCCCATTAAGTATAATATTGGCTATTGGTCTGTCATGAATGGCTTTTATTGTTTTTAGAAATGTTCCTTCTATTCCTATTTTCTCTAGAGCTTTTAGCATGAATGAATGTTGAATTTTATCAAAGGCCTTTTCTGCATCTGTGGCAATAATCATATGATTCTTGACCTTGGCTCTGTTGATGTTTTGGATTAAATTTATTGATTTACGTATGTTAAACCATCTCTGCATCTCTGGGATGAAGCCTACCTGGTCATAGTGTATGATTTTTTTTTTAATGTGTTTCTGGATTCTGTTAGTTAGAATCTTGTTAAGGATCTTTGCATGTGTGTTCATCAAGGAAATTGGCCTGTAATTCTCCTTTTTGGTTGGGTCTTTGCCTGGTTTGGGGATGAGTGTGTTATTGGCTTCGTAGAATGAGTTTCGGATAGCTCCCTCCTTCTCTGTTTCTCTGAAGAGCTTGAGGAGTATGGGTATTAGTTCTTCTTTAAAGGTCTTATAGAATTCTGCTGTGAATCCATCTGGTCATGAGCTTTTTTTTTGTTGGAAGACTTTTGATATCTTCCTGTGTCTCATTGTACGATATTGGCTTATTTAATTGGTTTACTTCTTCTTTGCTCAGTTTGGGCAACATGTATTTTCTAAAAATGCATCCATTTCTGCCATGTTTTCTTCCTTTAGAGAGTATAACTTTTGAAAGTAGTCCGTTAGGATTGTTTGAATATCTTGGGTACATGTTGTGATTTTTCCCGTGGCATCCCTAAACCTGTTAATATGGGTTTCCTGTCTTCTGGTTTTAATTAATCTTGCCAACGGTCCATCAATTTTGTTTATTTTTTCAAAGAACCAGCTTTTTGTTTGGCTTATTTTGGCTATAATTTTCTGATTTTCTAATTGGTTAATCTCTGCTCTTAATTTGGTTATCTGGCTTCATTTAGTAAATTTAGGTTCCATTTTTTCTTGTTTTCCTAGCTGTTTTAATTGCAACATGAGATTATTTACTTGGTCTGTCTCCATTCTCTTGATGTGAGCACTGAGGGCAATAAATTTGCCCCTCAGGACTGCTTTTGCTGTGTCCCACAAGTTTCTTTGTGAGGTGTTTTCATTTTCATTGAGCTGTAGGAAATGTTTTATTTCTTCTCTGATCTCTTAGGTTACCCAGGCATTGCTAAGAACTGTGCTGTTCAATTTCCATGTATTAGAGAAATTTCTGCTGTATGCTTTGTTATTGAGAACTAGCTTGATTCCACTCTGGTCAGATAGGATGCAGGGTATTTGCTTAAGTTCCTTGCATGAACTACGATACGGTCTATTTTGGAGAAAGTTCCATGAGCTGCTGAGAAGAATGTGTACTGTGTTGTTTTAGGTTGAAATACTCGGTAGATGTCAGTTAATCCCACTTGAAGTATGGCCTCACTTAATTCGGTAGCTTCTTTGCCAATCCTCCAGTTGGTAGACCCGTCCTTTGGTGAGAGTAGTGTATTAAAGTCTCAGAGTATTATCATATTGGGATCTATTTTATTCTGTAAGTTTGAGAGTATTTGTTTAACATATCTAGGTGCACCAATATTTAGGGAATATAAGTTGATGATGGTAATATCCTCCTCTTGGATTGTTCCCTGTATTAATATGTAGTGTCCGTCCTTGTCTTTCTGTACTGATTTTAATGAAAAGTTTATTTTGTCAGATATCAGGATAGCTACACCTGTTTTCTTACTGGGGACATTTGATTGGTAGATCCTTTTCCAACACTTCACTCTGAATTTGTTTGTATGTTTGGCTGAGAAGTGGGTCCCCTGAAGGCAACAGATGGATGGGTCATGTTTCTGATCCAGTCTGCAGTTCTTTTTCTTTTGATTGGCAATTAAGCCCATTAATATTGAGAAAATATAGAGAGATGCATTGTTGTCCCTGTCATTCCGTTTTCCTAAGTCTTTCTTCTTTCCTTTCCTCTTGTGCTTGCTCAGTTAGACTTTGATTAATGCCTGTCTGGGTGCAGGTCCCAGTTCCTGGTTGCTTTCTTCATGTTGTGTCCTCTCTCTTAGTATTCTTTGTAATGCTGGCTTAATGTTTATGTATTCATTTAGTTTTTCTTTGCTATTAAAAATTTTCAGGTCTCCATCGAATGTGAATGCTAGCTTTGCCGGGTATATCAGTCTGGGTTGGCAGTTATTGGCTCTCAGGTCTCGTAAGGTGCTTTCCCAGGCCTTTCTTGCATTCAGTGTTTGTGTGGAGAGATCTGCAGGGATTCAATTTTTTTTCCCATTGTAGTATAGCTCCTTCTTCATTTTTGTTGAATGCAAGATTGTTTCCTTATTATTCAGATCTATCATTTTTACTATAATGTGTCTAGAAGAGTTTCTCCTGGGCACTTGCTTGTTGGGTGTTCGATATGCTTCTGTTATGTAGGTAAGACGTTCTTTTTTGAGGTGGGGAAATTTTTCACCGATTATCTTGTTGAATAAGTGTTGCATTCCCTTGCTCTGAAATTCCTCACCTTCGACCACTCCAATTATACGAAGGTTAAATTTCTTGGCATTATCTGCTTGCTCTTGAATTTTCCTTTGGCTTAATTTGAGTGATTTTTCCATATCTGTCACTTTTTGGTCCAGTTGGTGTATTCTATCTTCTGTATCTGACAATCTACCTATCATTTCGTTCACTCTGTTGACCGTGGCTTCTACTGTGGTTTGCATGGAGGAAATGGATTCCTTATGGATTCGATGTTGGTTCTCAAAGTACTGATATCACCTCTTAGTGAGGTATGTACTACCTCTAATTTGGCATTTATCACTTCTTACTGAGGTTTGTGCAGCCTCTATTTTTGCATGTATCTCCTGTTTGATATCCTGTATCTCTTTTGATAGTTAATCCTTGTGCTCTTTCATTTCTTATCTATTTCTCGCTTTATTTCTTGAGTCATTGCCTCCAGCAACCCTTGGATGTAGCTTTTGTCTTCCATTCCTGCTATGCTCCCACTGGGGCTCTCCCCTGCATGGCTGCTGCTATTGAGGATAGCTTGCTATGCTGCGTGGTAATAAACCTAGTAATTTTACTCTGTGATTTTCACATGGGGTTTCAGGAGACTAATATGGAATTTTGTTTTGGTGTGTCTGTCTTCGCTTGGTTGCTGATTCTGCATTGGTAGAGAGAGTCTGTGCCTGATCTGGGTTCTGTTGGGGACCTACCTCCAGCTGCTGGTCTGACCTACTTAGGATTCTCGGCTCTCTGCTGTAGATTGCTGGCAATTCCTGCCTTTGGAAGAGTTGAGCAGTCTAGACTGCTTGTGTTTGCTCCGAGGGTGCTCTTGGCAAGATCAGATGCTCTGGAAGCGCTCTCCCAGATGCTGGAGTCTGTTATGGGCTCCTGATGTTTTTTTTTGTTTTGTTTGTTTGTTTATTTCTTTGGGCTGGTTGTGGGCTTGAACTCTAGGTTTGGGTGCTGTCCCTCAGCTCTTCAGCTCAAGGCTGGCACCCTACCATTTGAGCCACAGCACCACTTCTGACCCGTTTTGCTTATGTGATGCTGAGGAATCAGATCCAGGGCCTCATGCATCCATGATTATCACTCTACTGCTGAGCCACCTTATCAGCCTGAGCTCCTGCCTACTATCAGGTGCTGGTGGCCTGTGTTGCCCAATTCCCAGCCTAGAGTATATGTGTCGGGTTTTGGTGGGGTTTGAGCTTCTCTTGTCCTGAGCCTCCAGGTCTTTTGTTGTTACAGGCGTGCTTCCCAGGGGGTGCAGTCCCCTGCTTTTCTCCCCTCTGCTGAGTCATATGCTCAGCTTTTGACTTCAGTTGGGAGGAGTTGGTTGTGTTGTTCAGGCACCGGATCCCCAGACCTGGTTCCAGCCCCCTGCCTGGGGTGCACTGGTTGGGCCTGTGCTGCTGTGTATACCACCTAGGTTATGCAGCCTGGGATACACAGTTCAAATTTGTTTTCCTGTTGGTTGTCTTGATCCAGGGGCGCTGTTCTTGGCTTGGGCATTTAAGCTCCCATCCATGGTTGCTCTTGCTCTAGCCTGGCCAGCAGAGTCTGCTCCACGGGCTCGTGGAGCTCTCGAAAAGTTCCCAATTTTAGTGGGTCCTGTGGTCCAGGTGTTGGGGTAGGGAGTCTGTCTGGGGATTCCCTCCAGCTTTGGTCTCCATTGAAAGATACACTGTCCCCTATGGGGTAGTCACCCTGGAGCTAGTTGTTTCTGTGTGTTGTAGGTAGTCAGTTGCTGTTCCAATCCGAGTTCAGTTTGGGTGGTTGTGGGCTGGGCTGGGCGGTGGTGGCTCTGTGTGATTCTCTTCTGTCTCTGCCTCTGTGGAAGCTATCTGGTCCACAGTGTGCACGCTCAGGTGGCTTCTGTGCGAGTTATCTGCATGCAGCTCCCTGTGTCTCTGGGACCCCCAGCAGCCCCCCTCCCCCCCCCCCCCCCCCCCCCCCGTCATCGCAATGGGCGGGTCTGACACCGGTACCTCAGGCGGCTTCTGCTCTATCTGTACATAGCTCCCTTTGTCACGCTGCCAGTGCTGGGAGGCATTGGCGGGATGGAGCCTCTCTGCTGGTATGGAGAGTGAGGGGTGGAGGTGGGATCTTCATGGAGACTCCCAGCTGGTAGGTTTCTCTGTTCATGGAGATCAGCGGGTCTGCAAACCGGGACCTCAGGCGGCTTCTTCGTGGGTTGAACAAGTTTACACTCCCAGTAACAATGCAGTAAGGTTCCCTTTTGTCCACATCTCCTCCAGCATCTGTTGTTATTAGAGTTGTTCATTTGAGCCATTCTAACTGGAGTGAGGTGGTATCTCAATGTTGTTTTGATTTGCATTTCTTTTATGGCTAGGGAGGTTGAGCATTTCTTCATCTGTCTATTGGCCATCCTTCTTTCTCTTCAGAGAAGTTTCTCTTTAAACCCTTAGCCCACCTATTTATTGGGCGGTTGTTTCTTTGAGGATTTGTTGTTGGGGGATTTAATTTTTTGAGTTACAAGTATATTTTACATATGAGACCCTTGTCCGTTGTATGGCTAGTGAAGATCTTCTCCCAATCAGTGGGCTTTCTATTGATCTTGCTAGCTATGTCCTTTGCCATTCAGAAGCTCTGCAATTTCATGCAATCCCATTTATCCAAACTTTTTTGATTTGTTCTGTTTCTGGGTCTCTATTAAGAAAATTTCGGCCTGCGCCAAGCAGACCTGGGGTTTCTCCAATTCCATCCTGTAATGTTTTCAGAGTGTCTGCTTTGACTCTGAGGTCTTCGATTCATTTGGCGTTGATTCTGGTGCATGATGATATATAGGTATCTACGTTTAGTTTTCTACAAGTAGTTAACCAATTTTGCCAGGACCATTTACTGAAGAGGCTGTCTTTCTTCAATCCTATTTTTGTTAGCTCCTTTATCAAAGATTAGATGGCTATAGGTCTTTAGGTTCATTTCTGGGTTTTCAATTCTATTCCACTGGTCCTGAGGTCTGTTCTTGTGTCAGTACCAAGCAGTTTTGATTAGTATGGCTTTATATAGTAGAGTTTCAAATGTAGTATTGATATTCCTCCAGTGTTCTTTCTGTTGATGACCGTTTTTGCTATTCGGGGTCTTTTATTGTTCCATATGAATTTTTGGATTGCCCCTTCTATTTCCTTGAAGAATGAGGTTGGAATATTTATATGTATTGCATTGGATTTGTAGATAGGCTTGGGAAGTATTGCCATTTTCATGATGTTGATCTTTCCAATCCAGGAGCATGGGAGTTTTTGCCACTTTCTAAGTTCTGTTTTGATTTCCTTTTGCAAGTTTTTAAACTCTTCATCATAGAGGTCCTTCACTTCTTTGGTTAAGTTAATTCCTAGGTATTTAATTTTTTGTGGGGCTATTACAAATGGAGTTGCTTTCCTAATTTCAGCCACACTTGTCTCATTGTTGGCATACAGAAAAGCCATTGATTTTGGAAGGTTAATTTTATACCTGAGTCAAGCAGAAAAGGTCAGATAAGTTGATGTTAAGGAAATAAACCCTAAGGTATGTATTCAAATGTTTTTTTTTCTTTCATGCTATTGTTTCTAACACATTTATAAGATTATTTCTTTGTTGCTTTGTATGTCCTCCCCCACAGTATAACCCCTGCTTTCACTGTTTTTGATGTCGATATAATATGTGGAGGGGAAGGGGAAAAACAAATTGTTTAAATAGGGATACAGGTGGACCCATTGCAACAATGAGATGTACAAGTCCTTATGTCGAAAACGAACTTTACAACTTTCATGTGGGAGAGGGGGAGGATTGTGGGGGAGGAGGAATAATGGGAAGGGATGGGAAGGGGAAACAAAGGAGAAGGCTACAGTGCTTGATAAGAAATATACTCATTATCTTGTCCATGTAATTGTAAATCTTCTGTACAGTATTTTCACAATAAAAAATAAATAAATTAAAAAAAAGAAAACGAACTTTACAACTTTGGTGGGGGGGGGAAGTGGCGAGGATTGGGTGGGAGTGGCGGGGGAGGATGGGAATGTATGGGAAGGGGAAACAAAGGGAGAGGCTACAATGGTTGATAAAAATGTACTCATTATCTTGCTCATGTAATTGTAACCCCTCTGTACAGTATCTTCATAATAAAAAAATTTAAAAAGAAAAAAATAAATAACTTCTATTCCTATCATGTTTTATATAATTGAATATGAATTTGAATCTTAATTCTCTAATTTAAAATACTTCTTTCCTCCTGGTTGAGTTTGCTGATGCATGCCTGTGAACCCAGCTATGTGGAATGTGGAATTGTAAGAATAATATTGGACTAAGTCAGTTCCCCCACAACTAAGATACACTGGTTGGAAAACAAAATTTATAGCCACAAAGTCTGGAAATTTGTCTCAAGTTGTAGAGTGCTTAGCATTGAGTTCAAACTCTAGTACAACTAGAAAAAATGCTTTTTGTATTATGATGCTTGTTTTTTAAAGAAAACTTGTAAGAGTTATAAATGTTGTCATAAAGCAATTTATTCAGTTTTAACAGTTTGTAATATAAATTTTCCCTTATCAACTATCATTTATACCCAATACTCACCATTCATCTATATTTTAGATATGATTAGTTATGCAATATATGCAATGAGTAATAAATTGAATTATGACTTTTGCTTTCTCAATTGTTTAGTAAGTGTATAGAGCAACTCAATTTGTTTTTTATTTATAGTATTATACTGATGAATTTCTGAAAATAATAACTGATGGCATTTCTATTCATAATGCATTTAAAATTTGTATTTTATACTAGTGATTATGTTTCAAAAGTTATTCATAGCTTTTTGCAATCTGACGATCAATGATTTGACAATGGGGCTGATGAAGAAGAACCTCTTGATTTAGGTTGAATGATAATGAAATAATTAATACATCTATTCAGAATATCAACATATATATAAAAGACTAGTAAAGAGAAATTTCAATGCTTTTGTTTTAAGAGCAAGAACTAACTGTAAAATATCTATTAAAAGTGAAATCTTTTACTTTTTTATTTTATTTTATTTTTTGGTTGATCATAGGGCTTGTTCTCTGCACTGTTCACATGAGGGTGAGCGCTCTACCACTTGAGCCACAGCACCATTTCTGGTTTTCTAGTGGTTTATTGGAGATAAGAATCTCAAGGATTTTCCTGCCCGACCTGGGTTTGAATTGCGATCTTCAGATCTCAGCCTCCTGATTAGCTAGGATTACAGCACCGCCACCTGGCTAAAATGTAAAATACTTGAAATAGTTCAAAAATTCTCTTTATCAAAATATGTGAATAATTAAGATGAGAATGATTTACTACAATCAATATTCTCTAAATATCTTAAAATTTGTTTAAATTTTTACTGCATATGTTTGGTAAATGACTTTAAAATTTGTTACTTCTAAAATAAATCGAAAAGGGTGTTCATTAATAAAATAATTTATCTCTCTCCAGGCACCAGTGGCTCAGGCTTATAATTCTAGCTACTCAGAGGTCTGAGACTTAATAATCAAAGTTTGAATCCAGCCAGGACACCAAAGTCATCAGAATCCTATATCCATTTACCCATGCAAAACTGAGAAATGGTGCTGTGCCTCAAATGGTAGGGGGCCATCTTGAGGAAAAATATTCAGGAACGGTGACTTAAATTTAAATCACAGGGCAGTCATGAAAAAAGGAAGAAAGAAAGAGAGGGAAAAAGAGAGAAAGAAAGAGAAAAAAGAAAGAAATTGAGGAAAGAATTAAGGAAGGAGGTAAAGAAAGAAGAAAGAAAATTATTTTTTTCAAATGAAAGATCAGATGCTAAATATGAAGCAGAAAACACAATTCCTTAAAATCCTTTAAAATATTTTGTTAATATATTGTTATTACAGAGTTGTTTAGTTTATAACGTGAGATATCTCTATATAACCCAGGTAAGGCTTGAACTTACAGTATCCCTGTCATTGCTCTGAAATGCTAGGAATATCAGTGTACTATATTAGGCACCAATGCATAGATAAATACATACACACAAACAGGGATAGATAGATAGATAGATAGATAGATAGATAGATAGATAGATAGATAGATAGATAGATAGATAGATAGATAGACAGACAGATGGATGCATAGATGCATATATTCATAGATACACAGAGAGTTAGATTCATAGATAGGTACAGAGATACATCCATAGATAAAACTGAATATAGTATTTTGTTCTGGGTGTTTGTTATTTAACTTTCTCTTTTTTATGAATATTTCATTGTTTTGAAGTAGTTGCACAAAGAGTTGCTATTCACTAAAAGAGTTAAAGCAGACAGTGCACTTTGATTAATGACACTACTTTCAACATTCTCATTTTTCTCACCTAACCTACCCTTTCCCATACTTACCTTAATTTAGGTTATGTATTGAATCTTATGCCATTTAACAATACCGCTTATGTTTGCAATGCATCTTGATTTGTATCATTACATTAACATCTTCATCCCTTTCATTTCACCCCTTATCTTCTATTTCTCAATTCTGTGGTGCAATAAAATCAATTCTTGCCTGCATCCTCACTCCTTCACCCCTTTATTCTAGTCTCTCTCTCTGCTTAGCCCCATCTCCTTTCCTTTCAAGAACACATTTCCTAACATTTATTTTGTTAGGTTTTGGCTTAACCTTTTTGAAGAATTTTAGTACTTGTGCTCTCCATTGAGACTGTTACACTTCAATTAATTCAATTGTAACCCCTTACTTACCATGTAGTGTGTTTAGATGTAGATGTATGGGAACATTCAGGGTATAACAAATGAGGGAAACTATGCAATCTATACTTATCTGGTTTACTTCATTTAAAATAATGTTTTTAAGTCTTTGTCTTATTGGGAATGCTACAATAATTTTTTCCTGTGGATGAGTATATACTATATTTTCTTGATCAATTTGTTCATTTGGTGGCATTTATGCTAATTCTATATATTGGCTATGGTAAATAATACTGCATTTTTATAGTTGTGTTGGTAGCTTTAGTGTGAGTTTGTTTGCTCTAATATTGAATAAATAACCATGAGTGTAATTGCTGGGTCATAGGGAAGCTCTATGTTCAGTTTTTGGAGGAACCTCTGTACAGTTTTCCAGAGTAGTTGAATAAGCTTTATTACTATCAGTAGTGTAATAGAGTTCTCTTTGGCCATTTCCATGTCAGCATTTGTTATTGTTATTTTCCATGATATTGTGCATTCTAAGTGGGGGGAATTAGATTCTTGATGCTGTTTTGATTTACATTTCCCTTAAGACCTGAGATATTGAAGATTTCTTCATTTGTTTATTAGCTGTACTTACCTCTTCTTCTGAAAAATCTCTTTTTAATTCTTTAGCTGTTTATGAATCAAGTTATTGTTTCATTGAGGGCTTACTTTTAGCAGATTAATTTTTTTAAGCTATAAGTATATTTTGGATGTTAGGCCTTTGATATGGAACTGGTAAAACAATATTCTTCCATTCTCTGGGCTTTCTATTTAGCTTGCTAGCTGTTGTTATCATTGCAGTGACAAACGTTAATCTATCTGATCTTTATGAAAATATCACAGTGTGTTGATGTGTATTTTTTCACGACAAAATTTAGCCAAGATAAGAGATGGTCATAGTAGAGTGGGGGCACTATCAGAATCATAAGCTACCAAGTTATAATAGCACACTGCATTATTCTCTAAATTGTTTTTGAAAACTTCATTCACTACAATAAAAGAGATCTTTCATGATAGTCACCTTAATTGCCACCAAACATATGAAAGGAACAATAGACATGAAATCAAGGACTGGATGAATTACAAATTTTCTAAAATTAATTCTCTATTCAATCAGATTTATAAAAGTAACATGTAACAACTTTCTAATTTGCTTTATAGTTACAAAGAAAACATTATAGAGATAGAGGATTGCTATGTAGAACTTGTCTTATTATAGATAAAATACAGAGTAAAAGTCAATGAGCACATCTAAGACAAAGCCAAACATAACATTGTGTCAGTTCGTTCATTGTTGAAGTTGAAAGCTCTTAATATGTAAACACACATGGACTATGAAGAGTATTTGGTCTTGACATCAGATAGGAAAGCTTTCAAAACCCGGTTACTTGATTGGACTATATTAATATCCTAATCATGTATATTGAATGCATACTCGAATATTCTTTTTTCTTTCTTTTTCTCCTATTTCATTTATTTATTTATTTATTTTTTTTTTTACAGGTCATTCATGGGGCTTCAATTGTTGGCCATTCCTGAATTGTTCAGGTCAAGGAGAGCACTCTACCACTTGAACCACAGTACTACTTCCAGTTTCGGGTGGTTAATTGGAGATAAGAAGCCTCAAGGTCTTTCCTGCCCTGCTGCCTTTCAACCACAATCCTCAGATCTCAACCTCTTGAGTAGCTAGGATTATAGGCATGAACCACCGGTGCCCAACAAATAGTCTTTTTCTTATGTGTCTTTGTATGAATGAATCTATCACACAAACATAAACACTATATACATGCACAGAGATTTCATATATTCATGCTCATATCACATGTATGTATTTTATGTTGGAGTTCTAAATAAGATATTAAGAACCATTTCTCTTTTCAGAAATAAATCTTCATGCTGTAAAAATATTATCATTTAAAACTTAAAAATTCCAGCCTAGTTTTATAATCCTACCTTCCAGCTTGCATATAGGTTATAAAAGTTATAGAAAACAAAGGAAAAACATTGTTTTGACAGCTTCCGTTATAAACGTGTTCTTCTTTATTTGTATTGAGGATAACAATTGCCAATCTGGGAAAGTTTTGAGGGGAAAGTGCCATGACATCAAATATTTTTCAATTCATTTTTAGTTTATAAAACACCTCTATGATAAGATAAAAATAATTGCTATTTTATCCATTTTAAAAACTCAACTTTAAAGATAATGTTTAACACCCCTCAGTTAACTGAATCACTCTGTTCAATATTTTGCAACCTGGCCAAGAATCTACTGAATAAGTAAGTGCCATACAGTGAGGTTCTTCTGTAATCCTCAATGTAAAAGGAAAATATGGTGGGGTTAGCAATTATAATGATTCTTACTTAGAGGTAATGACATTTCCACGAATTATCTACGAAAATGTTTCAACACTGAAATACAGGATATCTTATTTGAGTTTCATCTTTTCTATATTGAATACTTTTAGCATCCTGTGAGTCTTTACAAAAACCAAAAATTGTCTGGTAAGAAAATATTCAAGTAAATTTTCAAGTCATGTCATCACACAAGAAAAGCAATGTTCGTATAAAAACTATGAATTAAACTAAGAATTAAAAAGAAAATGATATAGTCTGGGAAGGTGGCTCAGTGGAAGAGTGCTTGCCTTGCATGCAAAAGGCCCTGGGTTTGATTCCTCAGCACCACATAAGCAAAAAAAGCTGGAAGTGATGCTATGGCTCAAGTGAAAGAGCACTAGTCTTGAACTGAAGAGATGGGGGACAGGACCCAGGTCCAGAGTTCAGGTCCCATGACCAGCAAAAAATAAAAAAAAGAAGAAAATGTCAGAAACCACATGGCGGGGATAGGCAGAGGGAAGAAAACCCAAGATTAGCAGAGAGAAATGTTTGGTTTCTAAGACCATCCATGAAAAGGGATATGAATATTTGAAGACAGTCAGGGGTGAAAAGGGGCATGTGAGGGATGATTTTTATATAGATCTAAAATCAAGATGTTTCTACCATGTACTTTGTTAATGGGGGGTTGTGGGAAGCACATTTATACATGGTCATGGTAAAATTTATAAGATTAAAGAATGTTCTTGGGGGAAAAACTTGACAAAACTTACTGAAATTTTAAATATGTGTTTTTAGAACTAAATCAGGAGTTTTAAAGTATAAAAATATTGATTTCGTAACAATATAATATCTGTGCAGCAAAGGTTTTCCCATGAGAATAATAAAGCCGATACAACAAATAGTTGATATAATAATATGTATCTTCTTATATTTGAGTACCATATACAACATAAAAGTATATATCAACTTTTGGTACTTCTGGATACGTAGTATTCAAACATATTCTGAGTAAGAAAAATTCAGTATCACAACAGCCTCTGTAAATATGCATGTCAATATACACATAAAGAAATTAAAGGATTTTTACAAGATTAACATTATTAGGTTCCTTGTATTCTTAATTCTTAATTTCTAATAATAAAATTAATAATATTTTTTCTTGAAAACAATACTGAGAAAAGAACATGGATTTTTAAGACACTGAAAATGAAAAATGAAAATTTGGCGGTTTGCCCAATTCAACCTGAGAATTTAAGTTAATATCATATTTCATGATTTTTTCACGTGAAGATATACATTATATGCCAGAAAATGTTATTTTTATCATAGATATTTATATTGTATGATTTGAAAGTGCTTGTTGATGATTTAAATCTTTTTTCCATCCTTATCAAGCATCAAAGTAGAAAAACCAATAAGAGACTTCCACCTAAGAAATGCTCAGGACTGGATGGATTTACATCTGAATTCTAAAAGGCCTTCAAATCAGAACTTAAACCAATTCTCTCCCAACCCTTCAATGAAATTAAAAGTGGAAGTTCACCTCCAAACTCTATGAAGCCACCATAACTCAAGTCCCCAAACCAGGCAGCGACTCATCAATGAAAAAGAACTATATACCTATCTTTTTTGATGAACATCAATACAAAACTTCTCAACAAAATTTTGGCCAATCGATTTCAAAAACTCATCAACAATCATACACCACAATCAAAGAGCATTCATTTCAGGGAGGCAAAGGTAATTCAATCTGTACAAATCTATTAATATAATTCATCACATCAGCAAGATTAACAATAAGAACCACATGATTATCTCAATAGATGCAGAAAATGTATTCAACAAGACCCAACATCCCTTTATGTTGAAAGGTCTGGAAAACTAGGAATCCATGACATATTCCTCAATATAATAAAGGCTTCCTATGACAGACCTAAAACCAGCGTTATACATAATGGTAAAAGCTAAAGCCATTTCTTCTAAACTCAGGAAAAAGACAAGGATATCCACTCTCTCCACTTCTCTTCAGTTTAGTATTAGAATGCCTAGCAAGGACAATAAGACAAGATACAAATATAAAGTGGATCCAAATAGGGAAAGACAAGGTAAAATTCTCCCTCTTTGCCCCTGACATAATCTTTTATTTAAAGAAACCCACAGACTCTACTCCCATGTATCCCATGAACTGATCTGAAAATTTGGCAAAGGATCAAGATATAAAATTAACCCCCAAATCAATCGCTTTTTTCCTATGACAATATCAAGAAAAACGTGGGAGAAAACAGGAAAGCAATTCCTTTTATAATAGTGCATAAAAAATAAAATACCTAGGAGTTCACTGAACTAAAGAAGTGAAAGACCTCTGTAAAGAAAACTTTAAAAACCTGAAAAAAGAAATTAAACAGAACTAACCAAGTGGAAAAACCTCCCAAGCTCCTGGATTGGGAGGATTAAATCGTGAAAGTGGCCAAAGACTATCTACAATTTCAGTGTAATACATATCAATTTAAAACCTCATTTTCAATGAAATCAACAAAGCAATTCAAAAATTCATATGGAATGTTAAAGACTTCGAAAAGCAAAAACAATCCTTAGCAGAAAGAACAGTGGTCGATGAATATCAACATCAAATTTCAAAACCATAGTAAACAAATCACCTAAATATTGGCACAAGAAGAGACTTGAGGGCCAATGGAATAGAACTGAACACCCAGAAATGAACCCACAGACCTATAGCCACCTAATCTTTGACCAGAGCCTAAAAGATTCCAAAAAGAAGAAAGACAGCATCTTCAGTAAATGGTGTTGGCAAAATGGGTTAAATGCCTGTAGACAATTAAATGTAGATCCTTACAAAGCACCCTGCACCAGAATCAATTCCAAATGAATCAAAGACCTGGAAGTCAAAGCAGACACCCTGAAAGTATGACAAGAAGGAAAAGGAGAAACTCTATAACTCCTTAGTAGAGGCTGGAATTTTCTTAATAAAATCCCAGAAAAACAACAAATCAAAGAAAAGTTGGACAGATGGGATTGCATGAAACTTTAGATCTTCTGTATCCCAAAGCACATAGCTGACAAAGTCAACAGAAAGCCCATCTTCACTACCTATACAACAGACAAGGTCCTCATATTGAAAATATACCAAGAACTCAAAAAATTAAATCCTCAAAGAAACAACCACACAATTAATAAGTGGGCTAAAGAGAGCCTTCTCTGAAGAGGAAATAAGAATGACCAATAGACACATAAAGGAATGCTCAACTTCTCTAGACATAAAAGAAAGGCAAATCAAAAAAACTGAATTCCTCCTCACCCCAGGTAGAGTGGCTATAATCAAGAAGTCTAATAAAAACAGATGCTGGAGGGGATGTGGCCAAAACAGAATCATACTGCATTATTGGTGGGCGTGTAAACATCCAACCACTTTGGAAAGCAGTATAAAGTTTTCTTAAAAGACTACCAAAGAGGTCCCCTTTGACCCAGCAATCCCAGGTTTGATTATTTACCCAAAGGAACACAAACAAGGTCATACTAAAGGTATCAGCACAACTATGATTATCACGGTATTATTCACCACAGCTAAGGTAGGGAACAAATCCAGATGCCCCTCAGTAGATGAATGGATCAAGAACAGGCAATATACATACATATACATATATGTGAATATATATGTGTTTATATATACATATATGTGTATATATAGTGAGAGAGACATACAAACACATATAGGCAAATATATATTACATTATTTATATATTTATGTATATAAAATAAAATCCTATGCCTCCATTGAAAAGAATGAACTCGCCCCATTTGTTAGGAAATAGGCTTGGAAAAAATTAGATTAAATGAAGGAAGTCATGCTCAATAACTAGTGTATGTCTAGTATAAGCTGAAATGGTCAAAAGCTATGTAGATATTACCATATAAGATGATACTTAGAGAAATGAACCCCAAGAGAGGGACACAAGAGGTTTTATCTTTCTTGATGTTGTTTTTAATTTATTTATAATGTACTATGTGAATTTTTGCTTCTTTTGTACATTCTTCCCACATGATATAATCCCTGTTTTCACTGTACTTGATTCAGGTGTCCTAATCTTGTATCTACAATTTTCTAATTTGGGGAGGGGAAGGGATACAGGATGATCCATTGTAGCAATGAGATACACTTTGCAACATCATGGGCAGGGAGCTAAGAAGGTGGGGAGAGAAGGGATGGTGAGAGAAAAATAATGGAGGGTGTAACAATGCTTGAAAGGAAATGTACTCATTATCTTACTCAAGTAACTGTAGCCTGTCTGTACATTATCTATACAATATAAATATAAGTAATTTAAATAGTGTTTGGTGATAGTGAGTTTACCACAAATGCTATGAAAAAATAGTGTGCTAATGATAGGACAGGGTAAGTGTGGATTACCTGCTTCTAGTTGAGAAAAACAGCAGAGGTGAAAAATCATTTATTTTTTCTATTAAATGCTTACATATTTGGACCTCCTAGAATGATACGGAATTATACTCTATATAAGAATTATTTTCTTTCATTTAAAAGCACTTGCAGAAGCCTGACACATTTCGTTCATACATTTAATTGTAATTATTCAGGAGGCTAAGATCTGATCACCATTCAAACTCTACTCATCAGATAGACATTATAGACAGCTTCATCATTAAACCAGAGAAAAAATAAAGCTGAAGGAAGTGGAGATGTGGCTCAAATAATAAAGTGCCAGCTTTGAAAGCAAAAGCTGAAAAAGCACACAAAGTCTTGAATTCAAGGCCCAGTATTGAAGAAAAATAAATAAATTAGTAAAAGTACTCAAGACATATCTTGGTGACAATTAACATTTAAGAGCAAGAAATCAAAGTTGTTCCTGATTATAAGTCCATATAAAACAAGAAACAAGTTGAAAACTGAAGTTGTTTTTGCTGTAACTGCCCATTGGGGTTCAAGGCAAAGCTACCTCCAAATAAAAACTTCCTGCCTCCAGTTTTCATGAACTTTCATGAAACAATTTAATATTATATCAACATCATAAAATAAAAAACCCACTTCCCTGCATGAATATCAAAGAATTTTCCGATCACACTTAATGTAGTTCAATCAATAAATATTTTTTCACTCAACACTGCTGAAAGAATCCTCCCTTCATGGTTAATGGCAGGTGAGAGTTTCTTTGGAGAGTACAATATTTTCCTTTCCCGATGTCTACCAGTTTCCTAAGCTCCATTCTGCTTGTCTTAGTACTTTTCAAGCTCCTTAATAGTGTGATTATTTCTCAGCCTACACAAAAGTATAAGAATTTGCATGTGCCAAAAGATGATTCTATAAATACATTTGATTTTGAGGATTTAAGGAAGAAAAGGTAAAAATTCCAGAGTGGTACTGCTAATTGATTTACTTCATAAACATGTAAGTAATTATACGAGTGACCATCTGCTGTCTGCATGAATTTAATGAATAAAAATAAAAGGAATTAAATTAAGCTTTATGGAACTCTTAAATCCTAGATAATAGTTTAGGTTTGTCAAAAGGCAAAAGGAAAAAGTGTCATAATCTGTAGGGTAAAGACAAACAAAAATAAACTGGACTGCATGTTTGTTTGATGATAAATAGTGACACTTATGTGGGCTCAAATGACTATTTCTAAATAAATCTCTATTTATTTAAGCCTATATGGTACAGAAAGTAGTTAAAATCAATATTGCTGTGACAATTATTAATATTTTTAATTGATCTATTTAGCTTTGCTCAGCATGTCTGGAGTAAGCACTCTTTCTTACAAGCTTTAAAAATAAAACAACTAACATAGAACCATTCAAATTACCATTGCTATGTAACTACTTGATTCTAATATTTAAGGAGTAGAACTTTATAAGTTTTATATTTTATATTGTTATAAATGTGTTGTACATAAATAAGGTAATAATTACAATTCTTGTTGAATGTTGTCACCCACTGTATTTTTCCCAGACTATTCCTCCCCCCTCCAATCTTCCCCCCCTCCCGAATATGTAGAGTTCATTTCGAAAATCGTGTCTTGTGAGTAACATTGTGGAATTGTCTCACAAGATCAAAAGGTAAACTACATTTTTAAATGGATAACAAAATTCAATACTTATCCTACAAAACTAAGAATCGTGAGGTCACGGGTGTGATGGGAGGGAAGGATGAGAATAGTGAAAGGGGTGAGATTGATCAAGACACGCTGTGTACATAAACTAATTTGTTGAATGGCAACTCCTTTGTTACAGCTACTTGCAGATAATAGAAATAAAAATAAATAAAAAATGAAAGCAGTATTTTTCTATTATGTTTACTTCAGTGCTAAAGATTGCATATGTACACATGAACAATGCATGTGCATTAGTTATTATATTGTCTTTATAAATTATGTATATGTAATTATGGCTAGATATGTAAAGAGGCTATAAAAATACCCAGGAAGCAAAATAATTCAAGGTAAATTATTTGTTTTACTTATTGACTTCTATGTACAATATTCATAATTTTCACAACTAATTTTCATGACAGGTCTCTTAATTTATACACACACACATATGTATATATTGTAAATGTTGAACAGAGGGGTTAGAGTTACATGAGTAGGAAAATGGGAACATTTCATAGCAAACATTGTTACCTCCTCCTTTGTTTTCCCCCTACCATCACTTTCCTCCCCACTTCCCCAACTTCTCCAGCCATCCCTCCAGAAATTGTACATTTGTTAAAATATAGTGTCCTGTACATCTCTTTATCACAATGGGTCAGCCTCCATCCCCATTTCAACATTCTCCAATATCCCTCCCCCTCCCCAAATTACACAAATGTATATAGAAATTACAGAACACCTGCCCGAAATTCAGTGAAACAAGGGTTATACCATGGGGGAAGAACATATAACAGAAACAAAATAATCATATGGTGCATTGTACATTAAAAACTATCAAAAAAGAAAAAAAATTGTGTTCCTGTCTTGGTATATATTTTGCTTAACATTATCTCATGTGGTCATACATACTGCCTTTGACCTTCTCTACTTTGTCTGAGACATGTACTAGTCATTGCAAACAAGGGAAACCATGGGACCTATCTTTGTTTGGGCCTGGCTTACTTAACTTAATATACTTTTTTCCAAGTCTTTCCATCTTCTCATAAATGAGGCAATGCCGTTCTTTCTGACTGAGGCATAGAATTTATATATATATATATATATATATATATATATATACACACACACACACACACACACACACACACACACATTATGTATGTATATATATTCATATATATATATATATGTACATTTTCTTGTTCCATTCATATATTGAGGGGCATCTAGGTTGGTTCCATATCTTAGCTATGGTGAATAATGCTGCAATAAACATAATTGTGCTGGTAGCTTTAGTATGTCATTCTCTGTGATCATTTGGGTAAATGTCCAAATGTGGGATTGCTAGGTCATAAGGGAGATTTTGTGTAGTCAGTTTGGTTCCGTTCTGGCCACATCCCCTCCAGCATCTGTTGTTATTAGTTGTCTTGATTATAACCATTCTAACTGGGGTGAGGTGGAATCTCAACGTTGTCTTTATTTGCATTTCTTTTATATCTAGAGAATTTGAGCATTTCTTTATGTTTCTACTGGCCAGTCTTACTTACTATTCAGAGATATCTCTAAGTTTTTAGTCCACTTATAAATAGTCCAGGAGTTTCTTTGAGGATTTGATATTGGGGGATTGAGTTCTAAGTATTTTATTTTTTTGTCTTTCGTGGGGCTTGAACTCTAGCCCTGAGCGCTCTCCCTTAGCTCTTAAGCTCAAGGCTAGCATTCTACCTCATGAGCAACAGCACCATTTCTGGTTTTCTGATCGTTTATTGGAGGTAAATTTTCACGGATATTTCTGCTTGGGCTGCTTGAACCATGAGCCTCATATTTCAGCCTCTTGAGTAGCTAGGATTACAAGTATGAGCCACCATCGCCCGGCAGAGTTCTAAGTATATTTTAGATAAGAGACCCTTGTCCATTGTAAGGCTAGAGAAGATATTCTCCCAGTCTGTGGGGTTTCTGTTAATCTAGCTCTGTCCTTTGCCTTTCCGAAGCTCTGCAGTTTCATGCAATCCCATTTGTCCAATTTTTTTTGATTTGTTGTGTTTCTGGTTCTGTATTAAGAAAATTTCGGCTGGTGCCAAAGAACCCTAGAGATTCTCATATTCCTTCCTGTAACATTTCCAGGGTGTCTGCTGTAATTTCCAAGTCTTTGACTGTATTTCCATATGTGCATAGAAGATGGAGTAACTTAAGGAAATAACACTTAAACTGAAACAGTACAGTAATGGACAAGAGTGTAAGGAAGAAACAATAGGTCATGTTCACTCTAAGAGTTGAAAAAGTGATACTCTCCAATTACAGAACTGTTTGTGTGTGTGTATGTGTTTTGTTTTTTAATAAGGATAAAAATGTCCCAACATAGGGCAAAATATTGAATATCATGTTATTATCACATAAAAATAATTTTCACATTAAAATTTATTTTTACAATATCTACTTAAGCACAAAAGTATAAAACCATCTACACTACTATTTTGATAAATACAAAATGAAAAATAAAGGAAATAGTGGATATTTTACAGAAGAGAGTATTGGATTTAAATATGTTGAATGATCTCAGATTATTAAAAAATTAGGTTCTATTCAGAAATTTTGCATTTCTTTCAGGCCTCATTTTCCTTTTTCTTTTCCTATTGTTAGTCACGTGAATTTTTTTTATTAATAATTTTTTTATTGTGAAAATACCATACAGAGGGATTACAATTACATAAGCAAGGAAATAAGTACATTTCTTCTCAAGGATTGGCAGGCCTCATTTTTCAATTGTTACCTAACTGTGTATAGTATCTCCCACACAAATTGTCTCATTCATTTTCCTGAGTATTTTTGACATTTCTATTGTCTCCCATTTAAAAAAAAATTTTTTTTGGTCCAGTCGTGGGCCTGAACTCTGGGTCTGGGCGCTGTCCCTCAGCTCTTCAGCTCAAGGCTAGCGCTCTACCACTTGAGCCACAGCACCACTTCTGGCTTTTTACTTTTGGCTTATGTGGTGCTGAGGAATCAAAGCCAGGGCCTCAAGCATGCAAGGCAAGCGCTCTACCACTGAGCCACCTTCCCAGCCCCCATTTTTAAAATTTTTAATTTTTTTTTAAATTTAAAAGCCTGAATGGGAATATTTATTTCTTCTTTCACATATGTGGAACATAGAGCAGGGAAACAGAGTATATCAGCGACTTGAAAAATATAAGTACTAGGGCAATGGGAATGCCCATTATGTCTAAATGCTCTTCTGTCTAAAATGATGAGAGACCAAAGGAGGATGTCAAACATTTTTATCTGAATGCTCACAGCCATATTACTGTCTAGTGATATTGAATGCTGGTGAAGAAAGAAAAATGCACACAAAAACTCTTCCTGCATAAACAAGGATTATTAGAAGCAACTAGGTAAGAAAAGCCTTGAAATAAATCGTGGTCATTTTACCTTTCTCTTAAAGTCATCAAAAATATAACTTGTAGGTATATAGTACAATTAAGTCATAGTTACAAGTATTGAGTGTCTTAAACAATTATAAAAAGGAATCCATTTCTTTTCTTGTCTGTTTGAAAGCATTTTATCGTTTCTTAGGAAAAGAAAAGAAAAGGGCATTTTATTTTATTTTATTTTATTTTTTATTGTACAGAGGGGTTACAATTACATGGGCAAGATAGTGAGTACATTTCTTATCCAGCATTGTAGCCTCCTCCTTTGTTTACCCTTCACATCCCTTACCATACTCCCCCCCTCACCAGAACCTCCCCCCCCAAGTTGTAAAATTCGTTTTCGACATGACAACTTGTACTTCTCATTGTTGCAACAGGTCCATCTGTATCGTTATTTAAATGACTTTTTTTTCCCTTTCCCCTGCACAAATTATACCGACATCAAATACAGGGAAAGCAGGGGTTATACTGTGGGGGAGGGACATACAAAGCAACAAAGAAATAATCTTATAAATGCGTTAGAAACAAATGCATGAAAGCAAAAATACATTCAAAATACATATCTTAGGGATCATTTTCCTAACATCACATTATCTGACCTTTTCTGCTTGACTCGGACATATACTAGATATAGAAAATAAGGGAAATCATGGGACCTATGTTTCTTTGGGCTTGGCTTACTTCACTTAATATAATTTTTCCAAGTCTTTCCATTTCCTAACAAATGGGGCAATATCATTTTTTCTGATGGAGGCATAGAATTCCATTGTGTATATATAAAACATTTTCTTGATCCATTCATCTACTGAGGGGCATCTGGGTTGGTTCCAGATCTTAGCTATGATAAATAATGCTGCAATAAACATAGTTGTGCTGGTAGCTTTAGTGTGGTCTTGTTTGTAAACATTTGGGTAAATGCCCAAAAGTGGAATTGCTGGGTCATAGGGGAGCTCTATGTGGAATCTTTTGAGGAACCTCCATACTACTTTCCAAAGTGGTTGAACAAGTTTACACTCCCACCAAAAATGAAGTAAGGTTTCCTTCTGTCCACATCCCTTCAGGATCTGTTGTTATTAGAGTTCTTGATTTTTGCCATTCTAACTGGGAGGAAGTGGTATCTCAATGTTGTTTTGATTTGCATTTCTTTTATGGCTAGGGAGGTTGAGCATTTCTTCAAGTGTCTATTGGCCATCATTCTTTCCTCTTCAGAGAAGTTTCTCTTTAAGTCATTAGCCCACATATTTATTGGGCAGTTGTTTCTTTGAGGATTTGTTGTTGGGGTATTTAATTTTTTGAGTTCATATTTTAGATATGAGACCCTTGTCTGTGTATAGCTAGTGAAGATCTTGTCCCAATCCGTGTGCTTTCAATTGATCTTGCTAGCTATGTCCTTTGCCATGCAGAAGCTCTGCAACTTCATGCAATCTCATTTGTCCAACCTTTCTTTGATTTGTTGTGTTTCCGGGTCTCTATTCAGAAAATATTGGCCTGGGCCAAGGAGACCTAGGGTTTCTCCTATTTCATTCTGTTATGTTTTCAGAGTGTCTGCTTTGACTCCGAGGTCTTTGATATATTTGGAGTTGATTCTGGTGCAGGGTGATATATAAGGATCTAGCTTTAGTTTTCTACAAGTAGTTAACCAATTTTGCCAGCACCATTTACTGAAAAGGCTATCTTTCTTCCATTCTATTTTTTTTAGCTCTCTTATCTAAGATTAGTTGGCTATTGGTCTGTAGGTTCATTTCTCGGTTTTCAATTCTATTCCATTGGTCCTGAGGTCTGTTCTTGTGTCAGTACCAAGCTATTTTGATTACTATGGCTTTATAGTAGAGTTTGAAATTTGGTATTGATATTCCTCCAGCAGTGTTCTTTCCGTTGAAGAGCGTTTTTGCTATTCAGGTCTTTTATTGTTCCATATGAATTTTTGGATTGCCTCTTCTATTTCCTTGAAGAATGAGGTTGGAATTTTGATTGGTATGGCATTGAATTTGTAGATAGCTTTGGGAAGTATTGTTTTTTTCAAGATGTTTATCTTTCCAATCCAGGAGTTTGGGAGATTTTCCCATTTTCTGAGTTCTGTTTTGATTTCCTTTTGCAAGTTTTTAAACTGTTCATCATAGAGGTCGTTCACTTCTTTGGTTAAGTTAATTCCTGGTATTGAATTTTTTGTGTGGCTATTGCAAATGGAGTTGCTTTCCTAATTTCAGCCCCATTTTTCTCATTGTTGGCATACAGAAAAGCCATTGATTTTTGAGGGTTAATTTTATACCCTACTACGTTGCCAAAGTTTTGAATCAGCTTGAGTAATTGGGGAGTGGAGTCTATGGGATTCTTTAAATACAAGGTCATATCATCTGCAAAGAGGGAGAGTTTTATTTCTTCTTTCCCTATTTGGATCCTCTTTATGTCTGCATGTTATCTAATTGCTTTAGCTAGGTATTCTAGTACTAGGTTGAAGAGAAGTGGAGAGAGGGGCACATCCTTTTCTTATTCCTGAGTTAAGAGGAAATGGCTTTAGTTTTTCACCATTAAGTATAATGCTGGCTGTAGGTTTGTCATATACAGCCTTTATTGTATTGAGGAATGTTCCATGGATTTATAATTTTTCCAAAACCTTCATCATAAAGGGGTGTTGGATCTTGTGGAATGCTTTTTCTGCATCCATTGAGATAACCATGTGGTTCTTATTCTTGCTCCTGTTGATGTGATGAATAATATTAATTCATTTGCTTATATTGAACCAGTTTTGCATCCCTGAAATGAATCCTGTTTGATCGTGGTGTATGATTTTTTGGATGAATTGTTGAAGTCGATTGGCCAAAATTTTGTTGAAAAGTCTTGCATCAATGTTCATCAAAGAAATGGGTCTATAGTTCTCTTTCTTTGCTGAGTCCCTGCCTGGTTTTTGGATGAGGGCTATGATGGCTTCATAGAATGTGTTCGGTAGTGAACTTTCTCTTTCAATTTCATTGAAGAGTTGGAGGAGAATTGGTGTGAGCTCTGCTTTGAAGGCCTTGTAGTATTCCGCTGTAAAACCATCTGGTCCTGGACTTTTTTTTAGCTGGTAGTTCTCTCATTGCTGTTTCTATTTCAATGCTTGATGTGGGCCTGGTAAGATGGTTTAACTCATCTTGGCATGTCAATATTTGCTAGGAAAAGGTCCTTTTCTGCCAAGTTCTCAAACTTATTAGCATAAAGTTTTGATAAGTATTCCCTTAAAATGTTTTGAATCTTGGTTGTTTCCGTGGTGATATTTCCATTCTCATCTCTGAGTTTATTTATTTGGGTGTGTTCTCTTCTTTTTCTGATAGGATTTGCTAAGGGTCTGTCAATGTTGTTAATTTTTTTGAAGAACCAACTCTTTGTTTTTTTGATTCGTTCTGTAGTTTTTTTGGATTCTAATTCATACAATTCTGATTTAATTTTAATTATTTCTTTCTTTGTACTGGATTGGGGTTTATCTTGCTGATCTTTTTCAAGGAGGTTCAGAGGTCTCATTAAATTGTTGGTTTCAGATCTCTCTAATTTGTTGGTGTAGGAACTCAGAGCTATAAAATTGCCTCTGAGTACTGTCTTTCCTGTGTTCCAAAGGAGCTGGTAATTTGTGTGCTCATTTTTGTTGAATAGCATGAACATTTGAATTTCCTTTCTAATCTTTTCCTTGACCCACTCGTGATTAAGCAGTGTATTGTTCGGCCTCCATGTCTTACCGGACTCTTTTTGGTGGCTTTTGGTGTTGGGTTCTAATTTTATTCCCTTGTGGTCTGAGAGAATGCAAGGTATAAGTTCAATGTTTCTGAATTTGGACAAGTTTTCTTTGTGGCCTAAAATGTGGTCTATTTTAGAAAATGTTCCATGTGCTGCTGAGAAAAACGAGTATTGATGCTGTTGGGTGAAATATTTGGTAGATGTCTGTTAAATCTAGTTGATCTATGCAGTTGTTTAGATCTGTGGTTTCTCTGTTGAGTTTTTGCCGAGTTGATCTTTCTAGTTGGGAGAGTGGTGTGTTAAAATCCCCAACAATTAATGTCTTTGGATCTATGTGGGATTTGAGGGAAAGTAGTGTTTCTTTGATAAATTTGGGTGCTGTCTTGTATGGCGGATAGATATTTAGAATTGTAGTATCCTCCTCAAGGAGAGATCCTTTAATTAGTATGTAGTGACCTTCTTTTTCTCTTCTCACAAATTTTAATTTGAAGCCTATTCTATCTAATATTAGGATTGCAACTCTCGCCTATTTATGGGGGCCGTTTATTAGTACATTTTGTTCCAACCTTTAACATTGAAAACGTGTTTGTTTTTGTGGGCAAGATGTGACTCCTGAAGGCAGCAGATAGAAGGATCTTTTTTTTTTAATCCAACTAGACAGTCTATGTCGCTTAATTGGAGAGTTAAGTCCGTTAATGTTAAGAGATAGGACTGAGAGGTATTTGGAAGTTCCTGCCATGTTATCTACCTTCTTGGGGGCTGTGAAAACTGGTTTATTCCTATGGTTCTTGGATTCTCAGTTTGGGTGCAGTTTCTTGGCTTTTATTGTGGTCTTGTTGGTTTTCTATGTGTAGGACATCTTTAAGAATCTTTTGTAGGGCTGGTTTGGTGGAGATGTATTGTTTCAATTTTTCTTTACTATGGAAAGTTTTTATTTGGCTTTCAGTTATGAAGGAGAGTTTAGCTGGGTACAGTATTCTTGGTTGATAGTTGTTTGTTTTTAGGGCATGGCATACATCATTCCAGGCTTTTCTTGCTTTGATTGTCTCTGCTGAGAAATCTGAGGTGATTCTAATTGGTTTCCCTTTATAGGTGATTAATCTTTTCTCCTTGACAGCTTTAAGGATCTTTTCCTTGGTCTGAAATGATACGTGTGGATTATAGTGTGATGGTGGGATGTCCTATTCTGGTCTGGTCAATTTGAGTTCTAAAAGCTTCTTGTATTTGAATAGGCCTATCTTTTTGCATGTTTGGGAAGTTCTCTGCTAGGATCCTTTTAAGCAATTTTCCTAGACCATTAACTTCTGTTTCTAGGGGCTCCTCTACACCCATTATCCTTAGATTAGTCCTTCTGATGGTGTCTTCCAAGTGTTGGATAGATCTTTCATATTTCTTGGATTTGTCTTGGATAGTTGTATGTTCTTTCTCTATAACGTCCAGGCTGTCTTCAATCCCTGAGATTCGATCTTCTGCATGGTCTAGCCTGCTGTCAAGACTTTCTACTATTTTTTATTTCTTTTCCTTCTAGTTGGTCAGCTTTGATGGCTTCAAATTATTTGTTGAAGCTTTGTTTTAGATCTTGTATGAACTTCTTTACTTCCTTAATTTGGTGTTCAGTGTTTATTCTCACTTAGTTGATTGGTTATGGTTCCTTGGACTCCCAATCCTTCTGTTGGTTTCCATTCAGCATTCCCTTTGTAGTCTCCCTGACTTCCTTCAGCTCTTCGTTAATGGATTCCATGAATGCCTTTAGTGATCTTTCTGTATTCTCATCCTGCTCCCTCAATTCCTGTATTACTCTTTGATCAGCTTCCTCCCATTCAAGCGATTCCTGTAGTTCTCTTTGAGTGTTCTCAGCCTGCTCAGGCCATTCCTGCCTTTCTCTTTGAGTATTCTCAAGCTGCTCATGCAAATCCTGTATCAGTTTTTGAGTATCCTTCTCACGCTTATGATATTCCTGTATAAACTTTTGGATTGTCTCCTCTCTCCCCCATCACGCTCATACAGAGTTCTTTGTATGTTTCCAATCTTTTCATTTATCATGTTTGTCAGCAGTGTTTGTAGAGCTATTTGGGAACTCTGCTCTGGATTATTCATTATCTGTTCTGTCCCCTGATTATCATGAGTGGGAGTTGAGATACCCGAACTTGCCATTTTTTTGTGTTTTTCCAGCTTACTCTGCCCATTTGGGATGAAATTAACACCAGTTTTGTGCTAGAACACTATCTGAAGGCAAGCATCCACCAAAGTCTGTATTTGCACAGTCAATAGTCTGCAGATACAATCTAGTTCAAGAGATACATCTATTCAACATCAAACAACTATATATTAATAGGCTACGAACCGCAAAGAAGAATTTGGTAAACCAGAAATTATTAGGTTTAGGAAGACATGCGGGTAAAAAATAGGAATAGAGTGATGTGGGAAGGCACAGGGAGTATTAACTAAGTCTTAATCTCAAAGCAGGAAATAGGTTGGATAGGATGAAAGTAGAGAGAGAGAAAAAAAATGAAGAAAGAGGAAGGGAACAAAAGAGACTAGAAAAAATAGAAAGGTAAAAATTAACAATATTATACAGAATCAAAAACAAGCTATTCAGAGAAGAACATGAATATAATGAAAGAAGGGGAGGGGTATATTGGAGATGTGAAAGACGAAAAATAAAAATACTTAAAATATTATATAGGTATAAAGAGGTAGTACTGCTATTAAGGAATTTAAGTCTAAAAGGTTTTGAATTTAGTAATAAATTTGTGGATTAAGTGTGTACACAATGGGGGATAAGGTCTAATAATCGACGATGGGTTTATCTGAGGATATGCAGAACAGCAATTAAGTCACATAAAGAAGAATGAAAGAGAAGAGCAGGTGAAAAGGATAAGAAAGAAAGAAAAAAGATCAGAAATTCAGTAGAGCTAAACAAACAAACAAACAAACAAAAAAACAAGAAAGAAACACACACACACACACACTTTTACCCCTAAAATAAAATTCTAAGAGGAAAAAAAATTCTAGAAAACAATTTTTTTCAAAAAAGGTAAAAGTTAACGATTAATAAAATTTTTATAAAAAATTTTATAAAAGGTACAACAAAAAAAAGTTCTTTAATTTTTGGGGGGAGGGGGGGGAAAAATCCTGTGTCTCCCTTGTGTCCGTAACCACACTCTTGTTGGAGTCTCTGGTCTGTTTGTGTTCCTGTGGCTTGGTTGGTTACTTAAGTAAGTTTCTTTGAACAGGCAGAAAAATACTCTGCGAGCCTCCTCCCATGTTAGTTCAATGGGAGAGAGATCTGCTTTGAGTATCACAAAAGAGAGAGATGGCTTTTTCCTCAAGTTTGGAGATGCTGTAATGAGGCTAGGTTCTGGGTAGAGTTGAGGCCTTTCATCAAACAGTAGCTTTTCCCAGGGGCTGGTTTGTGAGAAACTCACAGATCCCAGCCTGGAGCCACTCTCAGAGATTCTGTTTACTGAATTTCAATTGATTGTCGAGGCTGCTAAAGGGAGGGGCAGCCTCTGGCTCTGATTACCTGGTGAAGAAAGTCACTCCTGGGGCTGGTGCCCAAGCTGGGTTACTTTTCCCTGGGTGGAGCTGAATCTGGCAGGTCAGGTTAGGCTCTTGTGACCTGCTACATGACTCTAGATTTATTCCTAGGCCTGAGTTGGAGCTAGCAGCTCTGCCGAGCTTTGTTGGTATCCAAGATGGAGATCTCCCGTACTGGGGTGGGGAGGGGTGGCCTTCCCTCCTCTGTTCCCTGAGAAGGAGTGAGGACGTTAGGCTTCTACTCACTCCGAGTCTTGGTTCCTGGGTCGTCTCTGGTCTGTGAACTGCAGGATGAAGATGTCTGCTCCTTGTCATTTCTTGCTGGTGTTGAGTAGAATCCACTCTCCTGCCGCGTCTGGCTCCTTTGTCCCGGACTCACTGTGATTCAGGTACAGTGGCTGCTAGCAAGTGCTCAGGGCTGTCTCCTTGCCTGTATTTTCTCTCTCTGGCCTAACTCTCTGTCCTGTGAAGACACACTTGGTGTGATTCTCTGGTTTAGGACTGTTCACTGGAACTCTAAGACTGTTTTCTATGCGAGAGCTTGTTTAGCCTCCAGCTTCTCCTCCACCATCTTTCCAGAACCCTAAAAAGGGCATTTTAAACAGACAATGAAAATTTTGGTGATCCTTCCAGAGCATAATTACAAAATCAATTTCAAAACATTTCTGATTTTTCCATTCAATATCTAAGTCTAAATTCTTGAAGATAAACAATGATTCGAGATGAGTATGGTTAAGAGTATTTTGATCTTCTTTGCAAAAGGAGACATCATTCTAAGCATACATTGTGTCTTTGCACTTCCTGATCTCAATGTTTTCAGCTTTATCAGGTGATGGGCTTTAAATGAGATCCATCTGGGTATGCAGCCTGTGAAAAGGTTAAATGGAAAAAACTTAAAGGCTTTACAAGAAAAAGGTTAGGTGCTTTGTAACTTCCAGCTTGGAAGAACATGTAGTTGTTGATCCTTCTCTTACATTGAAATTCAGAAAAAAGTTATAAGAAGAGGAATAATATAGTGCAGATATTTTAAACACTTGATAATAGGTTTAATATTTGATTAATCTAACTTATTACTTCAGAGATAAATAGCCTTACTGTTCCCTTGAGTATATCAATCCAAATCTAATAAGGCAATGAATGTTAGCCTTTGGAAAATTAGTACTCATGTATTGACTCCATGTAAAATCTTCTCTGACTTAAAAGAAGATATACAAAGTTACATTTATTGTTCTACTGGTAGTAAGTACGCAATTCCATGTAGAATAATCCTCAGCGTATAAAATAAGTTTACAATAAGATAACTTGCTTAATAAAGAATTTTTTTAACAATATCTGTGGAGAAATTGCTCAGATGAGTGCTATAGGAGACATAATCAACAAAGTATATTAGCATATAGTATAGTTCTAATACATCATTAGAACTCAAAGGCATAATCTGAATTGCTGCTGTAGAGTGAGCTTAAAAGAGAACAAGATAGTGGTTAGAACTTGAGGTGTGAAAGGAATTACACTAATGAAAGAAGGTCTAATATCCAAGAGGGTCAAAGCATGGAATGTATATTATATTGGAAGAATCTACTTGCATTACAGGATAATTTAAAAAATCACTGATAATTCCAAGAAATACTATGAATTTGAGAAAATACTCTAAATTTGAGAAAAATGATTTAAAGAATAACAGTAGTAGGGAAGATAGTATCATTTCCATTTTTTGAGGAAAGAATGTCTTAGGTTGATTAGAGTAGCAAAGGTCACTTGGTTTTTATATTTTACTGAAGAAAGTGAATGATCATACAGTAGACCCTTCAAGACTCTTGAAATCTCTGCTCTTAGAATTTATGAGAACTGCATTGAGAAATTCTTTCTAGTGAGTATGACAAAGCATTATGCCTTCTATAAAGTATTTCATCCCTTTAATATTTAAGAAAGAATACTAAATGAGATCTATGTTTCACAAGCAAAGACAGAATGTGAGCCAGCAGAGTTGGGAAATATTTTGGAAATTCATGGGGAAACATTCCATTTATCCTTAACATTTAAAAACGCCTCTGTGATATATTTTGCATGATATAAGCAAGTTTGAGTGATTGTATTACAATAAGTATCAACAATCATTTCAAACATTCAGTGTTCACAACATATATTCTTTAATGTTTTCTTAAACTTTTAAAGCCTGAGATAATGAGTTGTACGTGTTTAATTGTAATTAGGTTTGAGAATACCAACAGACGTAAAACCCAATTTCCTCGAGGCTGATATCTGAATCCTCACTACTCTGAGGTCATGACAGAGGATTGTAGATTAATAAACTTATACCAGACACTTACTTAGTGTTTTGCCGACTTTGTCCACTTTCTATTTTGAGGGCCGTACTCCAAGTAGGAATTCTTAATAAACATGTTGGTTATCAGAGTTTGGAAAGGAATTTGTAAGGATCTTCCTATAGACAAAATCTATACAGAAGCTATCCCTTGACAATAAAATTAAAAGTAATTTCCTGTCATTAGTGGCTTATACTTGTCATTCTAGCTATGGAGGTGGTTAAGATCTAAGAATGATGGTTCAGACCTAGCATGGACAATAAAATCTGTGAGATTCTAATGTCTAATTAAACAGCAAAATGCTGAAGTGGAGCTGTGGTTATATTCGATAGCTAGCTTTAAGAAAAAAAAAAGAAAAAAGAAAGAAAAATGGAAAGGTCAGGGACAATGACCCTGATTTGAAGCTCCCTAAGGCATGATACAAAAATAAATTATGCACACACACACACACACACATACACACACACACACTATTTTATATCAGTGATGCCTTTTAGCAATCTGTAATGCCCACAAATCCCATGGTAAAAATGATTGGCATTGTTTTTATGTCTAGGATCTCTCTATATGCTCAGAAAACAAAATAATGAAAAAGGCAATGAAAAATCATATTATTTCCTTTTCACAAACTATCACATTTCTACCCTCTAAACATTGCAGCATGGTCTTTACTGACCACTGCCTATTCACGTCCACAATGAAGCACGCTAAACATAAAAATATTTCATGACCTGGCCTGTTGCCGGTCATAACCTGGCTCACAACTGTAATCCTTGCTACTCAGGAGGCTTAGATCTGAGGATCGCGGTTCAAAGCTAGCCCCGGCAGCAAAGTACGTGACACAAATATACCACCAGAAAAATCGGAATTGGCGCTGTAGCTCAATTGGTAGTGTGCATGCCTGGAGCTGAAAAGCTGAGGTACAGCTGTCAGGCGGAGAGTTCAAGCCCCATTACTGACAAAAAATACAAAATCATGACCTGATTCCATTCATTTCTTAAAAAAATGAATAGTTTTCCCTCTACATAGGACGAAAGCTGAGGAAATATTTAGACTTGATTTCCACTAAGTGGAGCAAAAATAATTAATGTGACAATGCAGACATGATTTACCAAGGAAGACATAGCGTTTGGGCCACTGTGGACCTAGTATTAACAGACACTATTTTGAAAGTGTATTTGTGTGTGTGTGTGTGTGTGTGTGTGTGTGTGTGTGTGTGTGTGTGTGTGTGTGTGCTTGATGGTTCTGAGGGTGGAATTAAGGGCTGAAGCACAATCTGTGACTTTTTTCTGCTCAACACTGGTTCTCTACCACTTGAATCAAAGTTCATCTTCTAATTTTTTGATGTTAATTCAAAATAAAAATCTCACTGATTTCTGTTAAGGATCATTTTTGGTATTCGGGAACTTATACTAGTTATTCCAAATAAGGGAAACCATGGGACCTATGTTTCTTAGGGCCTGGCTTATTTCCCTTAATATGATTTTATTCCAAGTCTTTCCATTTCCTAACAAATGGGGCAATGTCATGCTTTCTGATGGAGGCATAGAATTCCATTGTGAATATATACCACATTTTTTTGATCCATTCATGTACTGAGGGGCATCTAGGTTGGTTTCATATCTTAGGTATGGTAAATAATGCTTCAATAAACATAGTTGTGCTGGTAGCTTTAGTGTGGTCTTGTTTGTGATCATTTGGGTAAATTCCCAAAAGTGGGATTGCTGGGTCATAGAGGAGCTCTATGTGGAGCCTTTTGAGGAACCTCCATACTAGTTTCCAAAGTGATTGAACAAGTTTACCCTTCCACCAACAATGCATAAGGTTCCGTTCTGTCCACATCCCCTCCAACATCTGTTGTTATTAGAGTTCTTGAGTATAGCCATTCTAACTGGAGTGAGGTGGTATCTCAAGGTTGTTTTGATTTGAATTTCTTTTATGGCTAGAGAGGTTGAACATTTCTTCATGTGTCTATTGGAGATCCTTCTTTCCTCTTCAGAGAAGTTTCTCTTTAAGTCTTTAGCCCACTTATTTATTGGGCAGTTGTTTCTTTGAAGATTTGTTGCTGAGGGATTTAATTTCTTGAGTTCCAGGTATATTTTAGATATGAGACCTTGTCTGTTGTATGGCTAGTGAAGATCTTTTCCCAATCTATGGACTTTCTATTGTTCTTGCTAGGTATGTCCTTTGCCATGCAGAAGCTCTGCAATTTCATGCAATCCCATTTGTCCAAACTTTCTTTGATTTGTTGTGTTTCTGGGTCTCCATTAAGAAAATTTGGCCTGTGACAAAGAGACCTAGGGTTTCTCCTATTTCATCCTGTAACGTTTTCACAGTGTCTGATTTGACTCTGAGGTCTTTGATCCCTTTGGAGTTGATTCTGGTGTAGGGTGATATGTAAGGATCTAGCTTTAGTTTTCTACAAGTAGTTAACCAATTTTGACAGCACCATTTACTGAAGAGGCTGTCTTTCTTCCATTGTATTTTTTCAGCTCCCTAATCAAAGATTAGATGGCGATAGGTCTTTAAGTTCATTTCTGGGTTTTCAATTCTATTCCATTGGTCCTGAGGTCTGCTCTTGTGCCAGTACCAAGCAGTTTTGATTAGTATGGGTATATACTAGAGTTTGAAATTTGTTATTGCTATTCCTCCAGCACTGTTCTTTCTGTTGAGGATCGTTTTTGCTATTCTGGGTCTTTTATTGTTCCATATGAATTTTTGGATTGCTACTTCTATTTCCTTGAAGAATGAGGTTGGAATATTGATATGTATCTCATTGGATTTGTAGATAGGCTTGGGAAGTATTGCCATTTTCACGATGTTGATCTTTCCAAACCAGGAGCATGGGAGTTTTTGCCACTTTCTAAGTTCTGTTTTGATTTACTTTTTCAGGTTTTTAAAATTCTCATCATAAAGATCCTTCACTTCTTTGGTTAAGTTAATTCCTAGGTATTTTATTTTTTGTGGGGCTATTACGAATGGAGTTGCTTTCCTAATTTCACCCGCACTTTTCTCATTGTTGGCATACAGAAAAGCTATTGATTTTTGAGGGTTAATTTTATGCCTGCTATTTTGCCAAAGTTTTGAATCAGCTTGTGTAATTTGTGAGTGTCGTCTGTGGCATTCTTTAATTACAAGATCATGTCATCTGCAAAGAGGGAGTGTTTTACTTCTTCTTTCCCTATTTGGATCACATTTATGTTTGTATCTTGTCTTATTGCTGTCGCTAGGCATTCTAATAATTAGATTGAAGAGAAGTGGAGAGAATGGACATCCTTTTCTTGTTCCCGATTTAAGAGGAAATGTCTTTAGTTTTTCACCATTAAGTATAATGCTGGCTGTAGGTTTGTCATATACAACCTTTATTGTATTGAGGAATGTCCATGGATTCCTAATTTTTCCAGAACCTTCATCATAAAGGGATGTTGGATCTTGTCAAATGCTTTTTCTGCATCTATTAAGATAACCATGTGGTTCTTTTCCTTGCTGCTGTTGATATGATGAATTATATTAATTGATTTGTGTATATTGAACCAGTTTTTCATCCCTGAAATGAATCCTGTTTGATCATAGTGTATGATGTTTTTCAATGAATTGTTGAAGTCAATTGCCAGAATTTTGTTGAGAAGTTTTGTATCAATGTTCATCAAAGAAATGGTTCTATACTTCGCTTTCTTTGATGAGTCCTTGCCTGGTTTTGGGATAAGGGTTATGATGGCTTCATAGAATGTGTTCGGTAGTGAACTTTCTCTTTCAATTTCATTGAAGAGTTGGAGGAGAATTGGTGTGAGCTCTGCTTTGAAGACCTTGTAGAATTCTGCTGTAAAGCCAAAAGGTCCTAGGCTTTTCTTAGATGGGAGGTCTTTTATTATTGTTTGTATTTCAATGCTTTATATGGCACTATTAAGATGGTTTAACTCATCTTGGTTTAGTTTCGGCATGTCAATATTTGCTAGGAAAAGGTCCATTTTCTGCCACGTTCCCAAACTTATTAGTAACAATGAGTGACAAAATCAATATCAGAATTTCATCTTCCTTGTTACTTTCCTTCCTGCCTTCCTGACTGATTCTCCCACCCTGCCTTTTTTTGGCTACTCGTGGCTCATGTTATGTATTATCTCAAGTGCTTATCTTTCCATTCAAAATTGCTTCTATCCTCCTGTCTTTTCTTTTTCCTCTTTTCACTCATTTTCTTTTATATACTATATTTTTCTTACCTTAGCAAAGCCCCTGTCTCGAAATTTTATCACAATCTGAGCTTTTAGGCATTTGTCCACCAACATAGACATTGACTGGACAGTGAGATTCTAAACTAAATTTCAGAGCACCCCTGAGCTGAGCAAGTCAGCTGATGTGTGTCTGCAGGTGAGTGTTTCCTCCAAAGGCATTCTGTTACCTGTGGACCAAGCTCCTATCAAGCGTCAATCTTATCTAACATCCTTGCCCCAAATCTCACTGGTATTTTTAGTTTAGTTTTTTTTTTAATAGTTTTTCACGTTGTAGCTTAGTACCTCCCTAATTCTCATAGTCCATGGTCTTTAAAATGAAGTATCACCTGAGTAGTGGCTCTTAGCTTCCCCCCTCCTTCTTGATTCAGGACCATTAGAACCCGGGTTCTGACTGCTGATTTGTTACAACACTGTGCCATTGAATGTGCTGCTTGTTTACTCTAAAACCTATGTTTCTCTCCACCATCCTGTCACCCACTTCCCTACTTAGTTCCCTTTTCCTGCATTCCCATGCCCCACCCCTCACCTCCGCTATTCTGGCTCAGCATGCAGTAAGCATTCTATATGGCACTGTTTCAGGGACACACACACACACACACACACACACAATCCCTCCAGGTATTATCAAATGTCGCGTTGGGAGGCAGGGACAGAATCATCCCACTTTGCACCTAGATTGATGCAGGATTCCACTATATTTCCAAAAGTTTCCCCATACTCCTAAGTTCTGTACATCTTACCCTTCCATGCAGACAGTTATTGTTCATTCTAGCACTGACTTAAAAAATCTGGATAGCGTTGAGCTTACATTGCAGACATCAAATTAGATCAGAGGCTATTTCAGGTGAACAGCACCACTATGCACTTTCAACAGCTCAACAAATTCAGGTGTGAGTTGACCTATGAGTCCTTTAATTTCCACTTGGATCAGCCTAGAATGTATCGTATATCTTGTCTCTTTTCACATCTAAGCCCATGCTTTACTACCTCGTCCACAGATAGACAGTTCAGGGTTATTTCCCTCTATCGAAGTCCTTAACTTATTCACAATTGAGAGAATTATTTTTATGCCAATCAGGTATAATATTTGTATTTTCCTGTGATGCATAGACATCTCTGTCTGTCTTGTACTAGACAATTAGAATATGTTTTAATGAATAATATACTTTTGCTTGATGGTGTGACTCATGTGGTAGAATAACTGCTTAGCAAATACAAAACTTGGGTTTAAACCTCAAAACCATCTGTTATTGAACTCTCCCAAAGTTATAAGGGCTTGAATTTCTTTAGAAAACAGATGATCTAAATTCTATTCTATTTTTTCAGTCATGGGGCCTAAATTCTGGGGCTGGGCACTGTCCCTCAGCTCTTCTGCTCAAGGCTAGTGCTCTAATATTTGAGCAACAGTGCCACTTCCCAACTTTTTTGTGTATGTGGTGCTGAGGAATCAAACCCAGCATCTCATAAATTCAAGGCAAGCTCCTTACCACTGAGTCACCTTCCCAGGCTTCCCTAACTTTTATTATTACATACATATCTTCACATTGAGAACAAACTATATTCCTGGAAACAGAAATAAAAGGGCAAATGAAAATAATGTAGCCTCTAACTCACCTGAATAAGTGGAAACCATACTCTGTTCCAAAACTGCATGAAATTGTAAACTGAAGCATTGTCTTTCTGACATTTGTATATGAGTTGTATTTTTCACTTTGTATACTTTTTACAAAGGTTGAAATTCTCTACTTTTTTTTTTTTTTTACATTTTGGGATGGAACAAAATGAAACCAGGACATCTTTGTCTTGAAGCAGTGCAGAAGTGTCTGAAATGATTCACAACTAAAAATCTTCAGAATACGGTACCACTTGTCAGAGTGAAAATGGAAAATTCTGCATGACAGCATTACAAGTAATATAGATCAAGTTCCAATGTGTTATTCTCCTATTACCTGTAAAATATAGAAATTTTGAAAAATAAATGGAGATTTTTGCAAAGTATCATCTCTATCTCTGGACCTCCTACAGGGAAGAGGAAAGAAAAAAAAAGGGTATGGCACAGAGTGGGAGTTAATTCTTGAAGACTGAGTTAAAGTAATTGTTTCCACATTTATCAATTTTTCCTCAGGGAAAAATTTTAAGATTTTTGTTTCCAGTATGTTTTCTAGAAATCATGACAGATTCACTAAAGTTTGTTCAATACATAAGTATTCTTTAAAATCTAAATTTCCATATTTTGCCCATGGAATTCATTTCAAAATAAGCCATAATTTTTACTTACACTGATCATCATAAATGTATATATGCATGTACATTTACTTCATTTTCCTTTGTCTGATATTTTTGTATTTCATTAGAGATAGCAAGTTATCATTACTTTTTTTTTAACAGGGAGTAAGAAATAGCAAGATTTCTGACACTACATACAGTGGTTCCAACAACTGGAAATAGAATCTTTGATATTGCAGATTTCCATCTATTCTAGTTGTGTTATGTAGATAATAATTTTGTGTTAGAGGGTAAACTATATATATATATATATATATATATATATATACACATATATACATATATATATACATATACACAGACACATATATTTATATATATATATATATATATATATATATATATATATATATATATATATATATATATGTACCTTCCGTGTCTTGTCCATCCCCTTATATTGATGCTGAATTTTACAATAACTTTAATGAAATTCTTTCTCTTTTGTATCCCTTTTCCATTTTGATATTATACAAACTCACAGACACACATTTATCCTGAAGAGCAGCAACTATTCATCAATCCTTCCCGAATAGCACAGCCCAGAACAGAGATTCTCATTGTTAAAAAATGGTCTGCTAGTAGTAGCTCACGCCTGTAATCCTAGGTACTCAGGATGCTGAGATATGAGGATTGAGGTTCAAAGCCAGCCTGGGCAGGAAACTCCCTGAGACTCTTATCTCCAATAAACCACTAGAAAACAAAAAGTGGCTCTGTCGTTCAAGAGGTGGAGCGCTTGCCTTGAGCTAAAGAGCCCAAGGACAGCGCCCAAGCCCGGAGTGCAAGCCCCACGATCAAAAAAAAAATCTGCTAATGATTATTCTGACTATATTTTTAAATTGTTTATATCCTTTTGACCTTCATCAAAAATATTATTCTACACATGGGGCTTCTAATTCATTCTTTTGTCTACAATGCCTGATGAATTGAATGCTGCTGGTTTCATTAATAAGTATATTAAGAGAATGATCTTACACCTGTTTACTTCTTTTTTCATTCATAACATTCTCCTTCTTTCCTTCTCCCCTATTTTATGGGTTTTGCACTAGGACAAGACCATAACACAGTGCTTACTACTGCACACCAATATAAAATTTTTATGTTTGTATGTAACAACCTGTGCTTAATTTGGCTACAAGTAACAATGCTAAATGAAATTGACAAAAATAGGCTGCTGTTTAAAAAGAATTAAGAAAAATGATGAGAATTTTGTCATTATAAACTTGCATGCATTTGTAGAATCTCTTCACCATGTAGCCTTTCTGATTTCACTTTACAAATAGGTCTTCCTGACCACAGTATTATTGAATATCACATCAGTAGTTCTATTGAAACAGTAACCCTAGTTTAGAAGAGTGACAATTCCAAAACTGGCTTGTCAACAGAAACCTCACTGTTCTACCTTCACCATAAGCCTGAGGTCATCCTGCTATCTCTTCCTATGATCTTCTATATTTTTATGCTTTACACATGCCTTGATTTGGGCTTCTCTTTTCTAATCTGATTCTGTGAATTTTTGTTCTCAACTGTTAATAATCTAACTATCCACTGAAACAAACATACAGACAGAAAGTTCAATTTCTAATGAGAAAATAAATGTGTTTCCAATTTGGGCACAGGAAAAGAAACTTTATATAAATTTTTAGCTTTACTGATAGTCACGGTTTCAAAATAATTACAAGAATTTTAAGGGGTAAAAATTCTATTTGACAGAATACTGTATGTAGCTGTTTGCTCATATAAAAGATTAACATTTTGTTAAGCATGACTACTACTTTTTAGCTAATCAACATGTTTGTTTTGCAGTGCTTTATAAAAACAATTTGTGCACTAATAGATGTGTAATGGAGATTTTTGTGACTGTTTCTCACCACAAGTTTATTTTAGCTCAATAGTTTGGACTTAAGTGAGTCATTATAGTTTAATGTTTCAAATAAAACCAATTATAGATCTTTTGCATGAGGCTCATATCATAATGAAATTGTTTACTTGAAATGTAACAAATTTCACATTCCTTAGGAAGCACTTGTAAACATATGAATAAAATCCTTCTTTTCTTTCTGGTTAAGTTTGTTCCTTAAGGCAAATGTCTCAGATCAACTAGAAATAAAGCAGAATATTGAATTTTTAATAATGGGAATGGGAAGGAAGAAACTAATATTTATTGAACAATTACTACACACCAGTCTCTACATTGAATATCTCAAATCTTTTTTAAGTTATTCACAGTTTATAGAAAATTAAAATTAGTTTTATTGAGAAGGACTGTTTTAAGCTTCTCCTATCAAATGAATGGTAAAACTAGGTTCTCACAAAAAAAAAATTCTTTTCTTCCCTTCAACTGCCTCCAAATTTCTTACATTAGTGTTATTTGAGAGATACACCTGCAAAAATCCACCTAATAACCTTGACAAACCTGTGCAATGTCCAACAGTATCATCATGACAATTAAGAAAGTATGGTTCCACATTTCTGCCATCCTAGCATTCAGGTGACAGATACAGGAAAATTGTCTGACACTTTTGCAAACCATCTACAATCCATACAATAGAAGCATATTTATAAAAAATCAAGCAATGCTTCTATCAGAAAATACTGTTTGATAGTGCTACTGACTATACTATTTCACCAATTCTGAAATTAGGAACAAAGATAATTCCCTTGTTAAGTATCAGAAATCCACATAGAACATCGAATTGCAAACATTTTGAGGGGAAACAAATTTGAAAGGTATTTGAATAGATTCTGCATTTTCTGCTAAATGCTTTCAAGCACAAGCTTACACTCCCAACTGTTCTCTTGATCCACCAAGATTCCTTTATTTCAAAGAACAGTAAACTGAGACAGGAAAAGCTAATTAACTAGCAATCATGAGAGGGCCAAGAATATAACTGCAAATACATCTAAAATCAAGTTTCTTTGAGGCTGGGAGGTGTGGGCAAGAGTAAGAATTAGGGGTGGAAAGAGATGGCTTCTTTTTTTAAACAACTAATAGTTCTATTGTTTGTATAATGATGAAAGGGCTATGTTTCATAAAACCTTATAAATCTCCATCAAACATTTCTCCTTTACCATCAAGCATTCAACAAGGGGATTTACCTTCCCTAGTATGAGTTTATCACTTCCAAAATGCAATGAATCTTCCCTCCATACTACTTCTTCATTCTTCATCTTCTTCTGCCTGGCTCAAGATTCTTTTTTGCTTCCTCCTTTTTTCCCTTATTTATTAAAATGCTGTCCTGATATTAACTTTTATGTTCCCAGAATTTTTTCTCCTTGATCTTGTTCATGTGAGTTTCCAGGGAACTGGGAAAAAGAACTTGAATCAACATTGCAAATTTTATATTTCCATTCATGTTTATAAAAAAAATCACTCAATAAGCTAAAGATATCTGTTTACATAAAATCAACAACACAAGAAAAAAAGAAAAAATCAGAATGAGTATTTTATGCAATATAAAGATGTAATAAAAAAGGAATGTACATATTTTAAATATGAGAGAATATTATTTATATCAATGTAAATCTTTATTATAGATCCATCTTATACCGGAATTTCAGTGCTCCTAGAAATAAAATGTAATCTAAAATTATTCTGTGCTTTCAGAGATTTTGCAATTAATAAGAAATTCCTAAATTGGCTATTGTTTTGAATCTCTGTTATGGATCAAAAGGGTATGGATAAAAACAGAGACAGAGAGAAAAGGGAAATGATCAAAGGAAAAAAGACAATAGTGAGAAAGAGTTGAGAATGAGAGGTAGAAAGAGTCTACTAATTTGGGGAAAATTAGAAATTAGTTTAATTCAAATTTATGATTACTAATGAAAGATAATAATCTGTTTTCATTCTGACAGATTTAAAAAGCAAACAGAATATTGTTTTTGGAAATCCAAGCCTTTCAAATTCTATAACAAATCTGCTATGCGCGGGTAAAGATATGAGCACCATGTTGGAGAAAACATAAAATGAAATTGAGAAATGTTGACTAATTTACACAAGCTAGTAAGTGGTAGAGTTCAGAATTTTGAAGATTTAGTTTCAGAATCCCTGCTGTAAATCACCATAAGATGTTTCCTTTTAACAAAGTAATTATATTCAGGCTTCAATTAAAGTATTCTGTTTTTGCCACAAATAACTTTATAATTTTTAAATGCATTTTGGAAATATACACTATGAAACTGTACATTTTTAAAAACATTTTCCATGGCCACGAAACCTTTAAAAAATAATATGGAAGATGATAAATGAGAGTGCCAGTACTATAATGCAGTGAGGATATCATCAATGTTTTATTACTAACTAAGGGCTAGTATGTGATACATTGACATACTTAAACATTACTCATAAACACAGAAAAGATAAGTCAAATATGACTTTTTTTCCCTGTATAAAGTTACTTTCCCCAAAAGCCTTCTAAATATTTTCACAAGTAGCATAATTGAGGATAAAAATGCAAATTTATTCTCATTCTGAATTGGGGAGAGCTGGTCTGGTCAGAGGCATCTTGTCCACAGGGTGGATAGGGTCTGCCATCTTGTCTTCATAGTGGAGGAAGGTGAAGCCCCTGCTTCCCAGATGATGAGCAACCTTGAATTCCTGGACGCAGAGGCTGAGACCTGGATGATAGGTTATTAAACCTGTCAGTCTAGTCCCTGGGACTGAGAGTTTCCTGTGACTCTGCTCCTTGAACTGGACCTGCTCAGGTCCCGTTTTGCCATGCTACGTGCCTCTGTATTTGTGTCCTGTGTCCTAGTTCCTGGTTCCTTTCATTCTCTTGTCACCCTGGAGTCCCACTTCAGCTCTCATTTGGAACTGAATTGAGTTGATGGTATTGTGTTTCTTCTTTTGTTTCTCTCCAGGCCTCAAGGTTCAGTTTTCTAACAGTCATAAGTATATTTGCTGGCTGCTAGTCTTTGAGACAGTAGTCAACAATTCAGTCACTGGTCTTTTAATAAAGACTAAGATTCAACCTCTCAAAATATGGCTTCTCTGTTTTCTCACTTTGTAAAAGTTCCTAAGAAGGAATAGGCATTCAGTCTATATTTGTGATTTGGCATATGCAAAATTGGAAAGCCTAGTCTACCTGAAGATGAGGGAAATCAATCACTAGCTGGGATTTCTTGTTTTGGAAATCAACACTGGCTAACTCAAACGTATGTCCCAAGTGGTCTGGCCTCAAACAACACAATCATTGGAGTTTAGTGCTTAAAAGCATCTTCTGGGTAGTAGAGATGCATATGGGAAAGTTGTGAGATGCCAGAAAGGCAAGTCACTTATTTCTTACTTTTCCTTCACACTGAATGGGATAGTCAAGTCATGGTAAACGTATTGTGCAAAATATCAAAATCATGGGTTTATTTAAAATATTATCTTAGTTATGCTATTATTGGAAAGAAATAAGATAATGTAAGAAATATAAAACATTACATATTTTAACACTGCTAGAATGAGCCACCAAAAATAACTTGTCTAGCAAGCACTATGGTATGTCTTAGATCAGGCTCTCAACCATATTCTCCTTAGACCCAACCAAAGAAAGGAAGGAGGGAAAGAAGGAAGGAAGGAAGGAAGGTAGGAAGGAAGTAGGGAAGAAAGAGAGAGAGAAAGAAAGGAAGAAAGAAAGGAAGAAAGAAAGAAAAAGAAAGAGAGAGAAAAATGAAAAAACAAAGACGGACAGGAGGAAGGAAGGAAGGAAGGAAGGAAGGAAGGAAGGAAGGAAGAAAGGAAGGAAGGAAGGAAGGAAGGGAGGAAGGAAAGAAGGAAGGAAGGAAGGAAGGAAGGAAGGAAAGACAAAAACAATGTATTTCTATTGAATGTGTATTAAAAAGATAGGATATAAAGAGTTCAGATGGAGATTTCTTCCAGAAAATGTATGTTGTTACTAAGGATTATTTTTCTAATTTTAATTTCTCTCCAGTCTTCATGAATCATACACTTCTGTCTTCACTCCATCTACTGTGGTCATCATTTCTATTTGAAGTCTACTACCTCCATTTCCTTCCTAGCTGCTTTCACTCATGTGTAGTCTTATTTTCCATTATAACTTTCTGCATCTCAAGATTGCATATCAGAGAGGATGAATTTTAATTTAGTTTGTTTGTTCCATTCTTCTGAGCTTAGATTTTTCCCCATATTTTCACACGTGTATCTACAAGTTTCTGGGAGGCATATCTGTGTTCTTTGTAAATGTTTCATCAGTTCTTACCAAAGCTATTGCAAAACAATTTTTCTTATTTCAATCCCTGTGTCAAACTAATTAAACAATATCTGCTAATTCTATAATTTAATCCTTATAGTATAGTTAAATTGCCTAATTTCTAAAAAAAATTGCTCTTATTATGTCTGTTTTCTACATAATTGATTAAAATGTGCCTCATCTGCATATCTGACCTTTCTGCATCCTGTTTAAATTCATTGTGGTTCCTCATGGTTGAAAGAAATAAGTTGTTTTGATTTATATAAAAAACAAGGCCCTAGTTCGGAGAAAAAAAGCGGAGAGAAGCTGGAGGCTAAACAAGCTCTCAAATAGAAAGCAGTTTTAGTGTTACAGTGAACAGTCCTAGGCTAAAGAATCACACCAAGTGTGCCATCACAGTACAGAGAGTTTGGCCAAGGAGGGAAAATCCAGGCAAAGCAGACAGATCTGAGCATTTGCTAGTAGCCACAGCTGCAGTAGTTGTGGTGGAAGCGGAAGAGGTCGCAGCTGCCATACCTATAGAGAGAGTCCGGGACAAAGGTGCCAGAAGCAGCAGGTGAGCAGATTCTACTCAACACCAGCAAGAATGGACAAGAAGTAGATATCTTCATCCTGCAGATCACAGACCAGACATGGCCTAGGAACCAAGACTGACATGAGTAGAACACTGATATCCTTACTCCTTCTCAGGGAGCCAAGGAGGGAAGGCTCCCCCTCTCCCACCATCAGTGATCTCCATCTTTGATAGTGACAAAGGCCTAGATGAGCACCTAGCTCCAACTGAGGCCTTGGAAGAAAATAAAACTCATTTAGCAAGTCTCAGGAACCTGACCTGCCATACCAGATTCAGTGCCACAAAGGGGAAAATCAACCCACCCAGCAGAGGAAACCTTTCCCCCAAGAAGTGACTTTCTTCACAGGGTTAACATCCAGAGGCAGCCCCTCCCTACAGAAGCCTAGACAAATGATTGAAATTCAGTAAACATAAACTCTGAGAATGGCTCCAGGGTCAGCTGTGTGAGTTTGTCCTGAGCTAGCTCAACAGGGAAAAGCTACTCTTAGCTGAAAGGCCTCAACTCTTCCCAGAACCTAGCCTCATCACAGCATCTCCAAACTAGAGGAAACAGCCATCTCGCTCTTTTGTGATACTCACTGAACTAGCCTGGGAGGAGAATCATCAAATCTTGGGTAAAGCAGAGCATTTTTCTGCCTGCTCAAACAAACTGACTTAAGAAACCAATCAAGCCACAGGAAAACCAAACACCACAAGAAGACCAGAGACTCTACCAAGAGCCTAGTTATGGACACAGGGGAGATATAGGATCTTCTCATGCCCACCACATGACCCCCCCACCCCAGAAAGATCTCTTTTTTCATTTATTTTCATTTTTAATTTTTAATGGTTTTCTATTTTTTTTCTCTCATAATTTTTATTTTAGGTGTATATGCATGTGTGTGTTTTTATTTTTTAAATCTCTTTGAACCTTTTGGTCTTTTTGTTTTTTATTTTTTTCTTTCTTTTTGCATGACATAATTTCTGTTCTGCTCATCCTCAGATATACACCCATCATCGATTATTAGATCTTATCCCCCATTGTGTGCATACTTAACCCAGAAATTTATTATTCATTTTAAAACCTCTTAGGCTTAAGTTCTTTAATAGCAGTATTATCGCTTTATACTTATATAATTTTCAAGTAACTAATTTTAAAATTTTCTATTATTTAGTTTTCATGTCTCCTTGCTATCCTCCCTACTCTAATCCTATATTTTTCTTCTCTCAATATCATTTCTTTAAATTTACATAATTTTTAGTACTTCACTTTTTAATTTTAAAATTTTACGTTTCCATTCTTTTTTTTATGTCTCTCGTATCATTCTGTCCAATCCATTTCCCTCTCTGAGATTAGCGATTGGTTAAATTCACTATTCTTCTTTTTTTTAATTTAATTTTATTTTATTTGAGAACATACTGTACAGAGGGGTTACAATTACATGGGCAGGATAATGCATACATTTCTTAATAAGCATTGCAGCCTCCTCCTTTGTTTACCATTCACCTCCCTTCCCAGCCTCCCCCCTCCCCCCCACCCAATCATACTCCCCCTACTCCCCCCGCCCACCGACATTGTAAAGCTGGTTTTGACATGACATTTTGTACTTCTCATTGTTGCAACAGGTCCACCTGAATCCTTAAACGACTTGTTTGTCCCCATCCCCTCCACATGTTATACTGACATCAAATATAGTGAAAGCGGGGATTACAGTGTGAGGGAGGGACATACAAAGCAACAAAGAAATAATCTTATAAATGCGTTAGAAACACATGCATGAAAGAAACAAAAACATTAAAATACATATTTGAGGGTTCTTTTTCCTAACATCACATTCTCTGACTTTTTCCGCTTGACTCATACCTATACTAGATATTGCAAATAAGGGAAACCATGGGACCTATGTTTCTTTGGGCCTGGCTTACTTCACTTAATATAATTTTTTCCAAGCCTTTCCATTTCCTCACAAATGGGGAAATGTCATTCTTTCTGATGGAGGCATAGAATTCCATTGTGTATATATACAACATTTTCTTGATCCATTCATCCACTGAGGGGCATCTGGGTTGGTTCCATATCTTAGCTATGGTAAATCATGCTGCAATAAACATAGTTGTGCTGGTAGCTTTAGTGTGGTCTTGTTTGTAAACATTAGGGTAAATGCCCAAAAGTGGGATTGCTGGGTCATAGGGGAGCTCTATGTGAAGTCTTTTGAGGAACCTCCATACTGCTTTCCAAAGTGGTTGAACAAGTTTACATTCCCACCAACAATGAAGTAAGGTTCCTTTCTGTCCACATCCCCTCCAGCATCTGTTGTTGTTAGAGTTCTTGATTTTTGCTGTTCTAACTGGAGTGAGGTGATATCTCAATGTTGTTCTGATTTGCATTTCTTTTATGGCTAGGGATGTTGAACATTTTTTCATGTGTCTATTGGCCATCCTTCTTTCTTCTTCAGAGAAGCTTCTCTTTAAGTCTTTCACCCACTTACTTATTGGGCAGTTGTTTCTTTGAGGATTTGTTGTTGGGTGGTTTAATTTTTTGAGTTCCAAGTATATTTTAAATATGAGACCCTTGTCCGTTGTATGGCTAATAAAGATCTTCTCCCAATCCGTGGGCTTTCTATTGATCTTGCTAGCTATGTCATTTGCCCTGGAGAAGCTCTGCAACCTTATGCAATCCCATTTGTCCAAACTTTCTTTGATTTGTTGTGTTTCCGAGTCTCTATTCAGAAAATTGCGACCTGAGCCAAGGAGACCCAGGGTTTCTCCTATTCCATCCTGTAATGTTTTCAGAGTGTCTGCTTTGAGTTCAAGGTCTTTGATCCATTTGGAGTTGATTCTGGTGCAGGGTGATATATAAGGCTCTAGCTTTAGTTTTCTACATGTAGTTAAACAATTTTGCCAGCACCATTTACTGAAGAGGCTGTCTGTCTTCTATTCTATTGTTTTAGTTCCCTTATCGAAGATTAGATGGCTATAGGTCTGTAGGTTCATTTCTGGGTTTTCAATTCTATTCCATTGGTGCTGAGGTCTGTTCTTATGCCAATACCAAGCTGTTTTGATTACTATGGCTTTATAGTAGAGTTTGAAATTTGGTATTGATATTCCTCCAGCACTGTTCTTTCCGTTGAGGAGCATATTTGCTATTCGGGGTCTTTTATTGTTCCATATGAATTTTTGGATTGCCTCTTCTATTTCCTTGAAGAATGAGGGTGGAATTTTGATAAGTATTGCGTAGAATTTGTAGATAGCCTTGGGAAGTATTGCCATTTTCACGATGTTAATCTTTCCAATCCAGGAGCATGGGAGGTTTTGCCATTTTTTAAGTTCTGTGTTGATTTCCTTTTTCAAGATTTTAAAGTTTTCATCATAGAGGTCCTTCACTTCTTTAGTTAAGTTAATTCCTAGGTATTTTATTTTTTGTGGGGCTATTACAAATGGGGTTGCTTTCCTAATTTCAGCCACACTTTTCTCATTGTTGGCATACAGAAAAGCCATGGATTTTTGGGGGTTAATTTTATAACCTGCTACTTTGCCAAAGTTTTGAATCAGCTTGAGTAATTTGGGAGTGGAGTCTATGGGATTCTTTAAATACAAGATCATGTCATCTGCAAAGAGGGAGAGTTTTATGTCTTCTTTCCCTATTTGGATCCCCTTTATGTCTGCATCGTGTCTTATTGCTGTAGCTAGGCATTCTAATACTAGATTGAAGAGAAGTGGAGAGAGTGGGCATCCTTGTCTTGTTCCTGAGTTAAGAGGAAATGGCTTTAGTTTTTCTTCATTGAGTATAATGCTGGCTGTAGGTTTGTCATATATAGCCTTTATTGTATTGAGGAATGTTCCATGGATTCCTAATTTTTCCAAAACCTTCATCATAAAGGGGTGTTGGATCTTGTCGAATGCTTTTTCTGCATCTATTGAGATAACCATGTGGTTCTTATTCTTGCTCCTGTTGATGTGATGAATAATATTAATTCATTTGCGTATATTGAACCAGCTTTGCATCCCTGAAATGAATCCTGTTTGATCGTGGAGTATGATTTTTTTGGATGAATTGTTGAAGTCGGTTGGCCAAAAATTTGTTGAGAAGTTTTGCATCAATGTTCATCAAAGAAATGGGTCTATAGTTCTCTTTCTTTGCTGAGTCCCTGCCTGGTTTTGGGATGAGGGTTATGATGGCTTCATAGAATGTGTTCGGTAGTGAGCTTTCTCTTTCAATTTCATTGAAGAGTTGGAGGAGAATTGGTGTGAGCTGTGCTTTGAAGGCCTTGTAAAATTCCCCTTTAAAACCATCTGGTCCTGGACTTTTCTTAGCTGGGACGTCTCTTATTGCTGTTTCTATTTCAATGCTTGATATGGGTCTGTTAAGATAGTTTAACTCATCTTGGTTTAGTTTTGGCATGTCAATATTTGCTAGGAAGAGGTCCATTTCTGTCAAGTTCTCAAACTTATTAGCATAAAGTTTTGAGAAGTATTCCCTTATAATGTTCTGAATCTTGGTTGTTTCTGTGGTGATGTTTCCATTCTCATCTCTGAGTTTATTAATTTGGGTGTGTTCTCTTCTTTTTCTGATAAGATTTGCTAAGGGTCTGTCAATTTTGTTAAGTTTTTCAAAGAACCAATTCTTTTTTTTGTTGATTCTTTCTATAGATTTTTTGGATTCTAATTCATTTAATTCTGATTTAATTTTGATTATTTCTTTCTGTCTACTGGATTGGGGTTTATGTTGTTGCTCTTTTTCAAGGTTTAGATGTGTCATTAAATTTTTAGTTTCAGATCTCTCCAATTTGTTGCTGTAGGAGCTCAGAGCTATAAACTTGCCTCTGAGTACTGCCTTTGCTGTGTCCCAGAGGAGCTGGTATTTTGTGTGTTCATTTTTGTTGAATAGCATGAACATTTGAATTTCCTTTCTAATCTCTTCCATGACCCACTCATGATTCAGCAGTGTGTTGTTCAGCCTCCATGTGATACCGGACTTTCTTTGGTGGCTTTTGGTGTTGAGTTCTAATTTTATTCCCTTGTGGTCAGAGAGAATGCAAGGTATAACTTCAATGTTTCTGAATTTAGACATGTTTGCTTCGTGGCCTAAAATGTGGTCTATTTTAGAAAACGTTCCATGTGCTGCTGAGAAAAACGTGTATTCTGATGCTGCTGGGTGAAATGTTCGGTAGATGTCTGTTAAGTCTAGTTGATTTATGCAGCTGTTTAGATCTGCGGTTTCTCTGTTGAGTTTTTGCCGAGTTGATCTATCTAGTGGGGAGAGTGGTGTGTTAAAATCCCCAACGATTAATGTCTTTGGATCTATATGAGATTTGAGGGAAAGTAGTGTTTCTTTGATAAATTTGGGTGCTCCATTGTTTGGCGAATAGATATTTAGAATTGTAATATCCTCCTGAAGGAGAGATCCTTTAATTAGTATGTAGCGACCTTCTTTATCTCTTTTCACGAATTTTAATTTGAAGTCTATTTTATCTGATATTAGGATTGCAACTCCCGCCTGTTTATGGGGTCGGTTTGCTTGGTAGATTTTGTTCCAGCCTTTAACATTGAAAATGTGTTTGTTTTTACGGGCAAGATGTGACTCCTGCAGTCAGCAGATAGAAGGGTCTTGTTTTTTAATCCAACTAGACAGTCTATGTCGCTTAATTGGAGAGTTCAGTCCGTTAATGTTAAGAGATAGGACTGAGAGGTATTTGGGAGTTCCTGCCATGTTATCTACGTTCTTGGGGGCTGCGAAAACTGGGTTCTTCCTATGGTTCTTGGATTCTCAGTTTGCGTGCAGTTTCTTGGCCTTTATTGCGGTCTTGTTGGTTTTCTATGTGTAGGACATCTTTAAGAATCTTTTGTAGGGCTGGTTTGGTGGAGATGTATTGTTTCAATTTTTCTTTGCTATGGAAAGTTTTTATTTGGCCTTCAGTTGTGAAGGAGAGTTTAGCTGGGTACAGTATTCTTGGTTGATAGTTGTTTGTTTTTAGGGCATGGCATACATCATTCCAGGCTCTTCTTGCTGTGATTATCTGTGCTGAGAAATCTGAGGTGATTCTAATTGGTTATCCTTTATAGGTGATTAATCTTTTCTCCTTGACAGCTTTAGGGATCTTTTCCTTGTTCTGAGTTGATCCTGTCTGGATTATAATGTGACGGTGGGATGTCCTATTCTGGTCTGGTCTATTTGGGGTTCTAAAAGCTTCTTGTATCTGGACAGGCCTATCTTTTTGCATGTTTGGGAAGTTCTCTGCTAGGATCCTGTTAAACAAATTTCCTAGACCATTAACTTCTGTTTTTAGGTGCCCCTCTACACCCATTATCCTTAGATTAGGCCTTCTGATGGTGTCTTCCAGGTGTTGGATAGATCTATCATATTTCTTGGACTTGTCTTGGGTGGGTGTATGTTCTTTCTCTATAATATCTGGGCTGTCTTCAATCCCTGAGATTCAATCTTCTGCATGGTCTAACCTGCTGTCAAGACTCTCTACTTTGTTTTTATCTCTTTTCCTTCTAGTTGGTCAGCTTTGATGGCTTCAAGTTCTTTGTTGAAGCTCTGTTTTAGGTCTTGTATGAATTTCTTTACTTCCTTAATTTGGTGTTCAGTGTTTGTCCTCAAATCACTTAGTTGATTGGTTATGGTTTCTTTGGGCTCCCATTCCTTCTCTTGGGTTCCATTCAGCATTCCCTTTGTGGTCTCCCTGACTTCCTTCAACTCTTTGTAAATGGATTCCATGAATGCCTTTAGTGATCTTTGTGTGTTCTCTACCTGGTCTCTCAATTCCTGTATTACTTTTTGCTTAGCTTCCTCCCGTTCATGGCATTCCTGCAGATCTCTTTGAGTGTTCTCAGCCTGCTCACGCCATTCTTCCCTTTCTCTTTGAATATTCTCAAGTTGTTCACGCAAATTCTGTATCAGTGTTTGAGTAGCTTCCTCACGCTTATGATATTCCTGTATAAACTTCTGGGATGCCTCCTCTCTCTCCCTATCACGCTCATACAGAGTCCTTTGTACGTTATCAAACTTCTCATTTATCATGTTTGCCAGCAGTGTTTGTAGAGCTATTTGCGAACTCTCCTCTGGATTATTCATTATCTGTTCTAACCCCTGATTATCAAGATTGGGAATTGAGATACCCGAATTTGCCATTTTTCTTGTGTTTTTCCGGCTTACTCTGCCCATTTGAGATGAAGATAGCACCAGTTTTGTGCTAGAACACTATCTTAAGGCAACCATCAACCAAAGTTTGCATTTGTACAGTCAATAGTCTACAGATACAATCTAGTTCAACAGATACATCTATTCCACATCAAACAACTATATGTTAAAGGACTTCGACCCGCAGAGAAGAATTTGGAAAACCAGAAATTATTAGGGTTAGGGAGAGATGTGTGTAAAAAATAGGAATAGATTGGTGTGGGGAGGCACAGGGAGAGTTAACTATGTCCTAATCCCAATGCAGGAAATAGGTTGGGTAGGATGCAAGTAGAGAGAGAGAGAAAAAGAAGAAAGGGAAAGAGGAATGAAAAGAGACCAGAAAAAAAATAGAAACGTAAAAATTAATGTTATTATAGAGATTAAAAGACCATCTATTTAGAGGGGAATGTGAATATGTTGAGAGAAAGGGAGGAACATAAAGGAGATGTGAAAAACTTTAAAAAAATGCTTCAAATATTATATAGGTATATAGAGGTAGTACTGCTATTAATGAATTTAAGTCTCAGAGGTTTTGAATTGAGTAATAAGTTTGTGGATTAAGTGTGTACACAATGGGGGATAGGGTCTACTAGTTAACTACGGGTTTATCTGAGGATGTGCAGGACAAGAGTTAAGTCACATAAAGAAGAACAAAAGACGAAAAGGTGGAAAGGATAGGAAAGTGAGAAGAAAAGATCAGAAGTTCAGTAGAGCTAGACAAAAAACAAAAAGATAATTAAGAATGAAAGAAAAAGAGAAAGAAGACAAGAAAAGAAAGGAAAACACACATTCACGTATTCCTAAAGTAAAAATTATAAGAGGAGAAAAAAAAAGTTACTGGAAAACAATTATTTTTTCAGAAGAGGCAAAAATTAAAGATTAATAAAAGTTTTAGAAAAGGAAAAATAATTTATATATATATAAGGTAACAAAAAACGAAAAAAAAAAGAAAACAAAAAAAAAGAAAAAAAGAAAAGAAGAAGAAGAAAAAGAAAAAAAAAGTTCTTTGATTTTTTTTTGGGCGGGGGGGAGGGGTGGGAAGAGTCCTGTATCTCCCTTTTGTCTGTAACCAGAGTCTGGTTGGAGTCTCTGGTCGGCTTGAGGTCCTGTGGCTTGATTGGTTTCTTAAGTCAGTTTGTTGGAACAGGCAGAAAAATGCTCTGCTTTACCCAAGCTTTTGAGATCCCCCTCCCAGGTTAGTTTACTGGGAGGGTGATCTGCTTTGAGAATCACAAAAGAGGGGGATGCAGTGATGAGGCTAGGTTCTGGGTAGAGTTGAGGCCTTTCAACAAACAGTAGCTTTTCCCTGGGGCTATTTTGTGAAAAAAAATCACAGCACCCAGCCTGGAGCCATTCTCAGGGTTTCTGTTTTTCTTTTTTTTTTTAAATTTAATTTAATTTTATTTGTGAACATACTGTACAGAGGAGTTACAGTTACATGGGCAGGATAATGCGTACATTTCTTACCAAGCATTGCAGCCTCCTCCTTTGTTTACCCTTCACATCCCTTCCCAGCCTCCCCCCTTCCCCCCTAATCTCAATCCTTCTCCTTCCCCCCCTTCCTCCCTCCCCCACCAACGTTGTAAAGCTCGTTTTGGACATGACAACTTGTACTTCTCATTGTTGAAACAGGTCCACCTGTATCCTTAAACAACTGGTTTTTCCCCATCTCCTCCACAAGTTATACTGACATCAAATATAGTGAAGGCAGGGGTTATACTGTGGGGGAGGGACATACAAAGCACCAAAGAGATAATCTTATAAATGTGTTAGAAACATATGCATGAAAGAAAAAAAACATTAAAATACACATCTAAGGGTTCATTTTCCTGATATCACATTATCTGACCTTTTCCGCTTGACTCATACATATACTAGATATTGCAAATAAGGGAAACCATGGGACCTATGTTTCTTTGGGCCTGGCTTACTTCACTTAATATAATTTTTTCCAAGCATTTCCATTTCCTAACAAATGGGGAAATGTCATTCTTTCTGATGGAGGCATAGAATTCCATTGTGTATATATACCACATTTTCTTGATCCATTCATCCACTGAGGGGCATCTGGGTTGGTTCCATATCTTAGCTATGGTAAATCATGCTGCAATAAACATAGTTATGCTGGTAGCTTTAGTGTGGTCTTGTTTGTAAACATTTGGGTAAATGCCCAAAAGTGGGATTGTTGGGTCATAGGAGAGCTCTATGTGAAGTCTTTTGAGGAACCTCCATACTGCTTTCCAAAGTGGTTGAACAAGTTTACATTCCCACCAACAATGAAGTAAGGTTCCTTTCTGGCCACATCCCCTCCAGCATCTGTTGTTGTTAGAGTTCTTGATTTTTGCCGTTCTAACTGGAGTGAGGTGATATCTCAATGTTGTTTTGATTTGCATTTCTTTTATGGCTAGGGATGTTGAACATTTCTTCATGTGTCTATTGGCCATCCTTCTTTCTTCTTCAGAGAAGTTTGTCTTTAAGTCTTTTGCCCATTTATTTATTGGGCAGTTGTTTCTTTGAGGATTTGTTGTTGGGGGGTTTAATTTTTTGAGTTCCAAGTATGTTTTAGATATGAGACCCTTGTCCGTTTTATGGCTAGTAAAGATCTTCTCCCAATCCGTGGGCTTTCTATTGATCTTGCTAGCTATGTCATTTGCCCTGCAGAAGCTCTGCAACTTTATGCAATCCCATTTGTCCAACCTTTCTTTGATTTGTTGTGTTTCCGGGTCTCTATTCAGAAAATTTCGGCCTGAGCCAAGGAGACCTAGGGTTTCTCCTATTCCATCCTGTAATGTTTTCGGGTTTCTTTTTTTCAATTGATTGTGGAGGCTGCTAGAGGGAGGGGCAGCCTCTGGCTCTGGTTACCCGGTGAGGAGAGCCACTCCAATGACTGGCGCTTGAGCTGGGTGACTTTTCCCTGGATGGAACTGAGTCTGTGAGGTCACTTCGTCATTAAGTTCTTGTGACCTGCTAAATGACTCGTTTTATTCCAAGGTCTGAGCTGGAGCTAGCCGCTCCTCTGAGCTTTGTCGGTATCCAAGATGGAGATCACTGGTGCTGGGAGGGAGGGGTGGCCTTCCCTCCTCTGCTCCCTGAGAAGGAGTGAGGAAGTTGGGCTTCTACTCACGCCGAGTCTTGGATCCTGGGTCATCTCTGGTCTGCAAAGTGCAGGATGAAGTTGTCCGCTCCTTGTCGGTTCTTGCTGGTGTTGAGTAGAATCCGCTCGTCCGCTGCGTCTGGCTTTTTCATCCCGGACTGTGTCTCAGGTATGCCCCCATGGCGGTGGTCACCCCTGCGACCCTGCCACCGCAGCGGCAGCTGCTGTCAGGCACTCAGATGTGTCTGCTTGGCTTCCCCTCTCTTGACTAACTCTCTGTCCTGTGATGGCACACTTGGTGTGATTCTCTGGCTTGGGACTGTTCACTGGAACTCTGAAACTGTTTTCTATGCAAGAGCTTGTTCAGATTCCAGCTTCTCCTCCACCATCTTCCCGGAACTCCTAAATTCACTATTCTTTAAGCCCTCCACATACCTCTAATCATATTTTCCCCCACATTTCTCCCTAAATCTAATAATTTCTGGTTTGCCAATTCCTTCTTTGCTGTTCTTAGCCCATTAATCCATAGTTGTTTGATGTTAAATAGATTGTGTCTGCTGAACTAGTTTGTATCTGCAACCATTTTGACTGTGCAACTACAGGACTTTGGTAGATGATTGCCTTAAAATAGTGTTCTAGCACAAAATTTCTGTTATTTTCATACCAAATGGGTAGAACAAGCCAAAATACACACAAAAAAGGCAAATCTGGGTATCTGAACTCCAACTCATGATAGTTAGGTGACAGTACAGTTAGTGAATAATCAAGAAGAGAGTTCCCAAAAAGCTCTACAAATACGACTGAAAAACATGATCAATAAAAAGATTGAAAAACTGCAAAGGACTCAGGGTGAGCATGATAGGGAGCAAGAGGAGGCAAACCAAAGTTTAATACAGGAATATTGTGAGTGTGATGATGCTACTCAAAGGTTAATACAGCAATTTCATGAGCAGGTTCAGAACACTCAAAGAGAAATAAAGGAATTTCATGAGTAGGCTGAGAACAGTCAAAGAGAAACACAGGACTTGCTTGAGCAGGCTGAGAACATTCAAAGAGAACTATAGAAATTGTATGAAAATTAGGAACCTAATCAAAGAATAATATAGAAATTGCATGAGTGTGATGAGAATATACAAAGATCAAGAGAGTCATGCATGGAATCCATAAACAGACTGATGAAAAAATTCAGGGAGACCACAAAGGGAATGTTGATGGATCTTGACAGAAGGAATAGGATTCCAAGGAAACCATCACAAATCATTTAAATGATCTGAGAATAAACACTGAACACCAAATTAAAGAAGTAAAGAAGTTCATACAAGATCTAAAACAAAGTTCCAACAAAGATTTTTTGCCACCAAAGCAGACCAATTAGAAGGAAAATAAATAATTTTTTTTTAAAAAGTAGAAAGACTTGAGAGTAGATTAGACCATGTGAAAGATCGAATCTCAGGGATTGAAGACAGACTAAATACTATAGAGAAAGAATATATAACTATCCAAGACAAATCCAAGAAATATGAGAAATCTATTCAACATTAGGAAGACACCATCACAAGGCCTAATCTAGAGACAGAAGTTAATTGTCTAGAAAAAATTTTTAATAGTATCCTAGCAGATAACTTCCCAAACATGCAAAAAGATAGGCCTACTCAGATTCCAGAAGCTTTTAGAACCCCAAACAGACCATACCAAAACAGGACATCCTACCATCACATTATCATCTTCACAGGATCAATTCAGACCAAGTAAAAGATCTTTAAAGCTGTCACGGAGAAGAGATCAATCACCTATAAAGGGAAACTAATTAGAATCACCTCAGATTTCTCAGCAGAGACAATTAAAGCAAGAAGAGCCTGCAATGATATATGCCATGTCCTCAAGACAACTATCAACCAAATATACTGTACCCAGCTAAACTCTCCTTCATAACCAAAGGTCAAATAAAAGTCTTCCATAGCAAAGAAAAACTTATAGCTCCACCAAACCAGACTTACAAAAGATACTTAACAATGTCCTACGCATAGAAAACCAACAAGAACACAATAAAGACTAAGAAACTGCACCCAAACTGACAATCCAAGAACCACAGGAAGAACCCAGTTGCTGCAGCCCCTCAAAGGTGGATGACATAGCAGAAACTACACACGGTTGTATCACCAGTGAGTCATGGAAGAGATTAGAAGGAAATTCAAATGTTCATGATATTCAAAGAAATGAACACACAAATTACCAGCTCCTCTACGACAGAGCAAAGGCAGTACTCAGAGGCAACTCGATAGCTCTGAGTTCCTACATCAACTAATTGGAGAGTTCTGAAACCAACAAATTAATTAGACTATTGAACCTCCATAAGAAAGAGCAGCAAGATAAACCCAAATCCAATAGACAGAAAGAAATAATTAAAATTAAATCATAATGGAACAAAGTAGAATCCATAAAAACTATAGAAGGAATGATCAAACTAAAGAGTTATTTCTTCCAAAACATTAACAAAATTGACAGACGCTTAGCAAATCTTATCAGAAAAAGAAGAGACCAAAACCCAATAAATAAACTAAAAAATGAGAATGGAAACATCACCACAGAAACAACCAAGGTTTAGATCATGATAAGGGAATCCTTTCAAACCTCTCTTCTTATAAGTTTGAGACCTTGACAGAAATGGACCTTTTCCTAGTAAATACGGACATGTTGAAACTAAACCCAGACTAGTTAAACCATCTTTTTTTTTTTTTTTTAAATTTTATTTTATTTTATTTGAGAACATACTGTACAGAGGGGTTACAATTACATGGGCAGGATAATGCATACATTTCTTACCAAGCATTGCAGCCTCCTCCTTTGTTTACCCTTCACCTCCCTTCCCAGCCTCCCCCCTCCCCCCCCACCCAATCATACCCCCCCTCTCCCCCCCCCCACCGACATTGTAAAGCTGGTTTTGACATGACATTTTGTACTTCTCATTGTTGCAGCAGGTCCACCTGAATCCTTAAATGACTTGTTTGTCCCCGTCTCCTCTACATGTTATACTGACATCAAATATAGTGAAAGCGGGGGTTACACTGTGGGGGAGGGACATACAAAGCAACAAAGAAATAATCTTATAAATGCGTTAGAAACACATGCATGAAAGAAACAAAAACATTAAAATACATATTTGAGGGTTTGTTTTCCTAACATCACATTCTCTGATTTTTCCGCTTGACTCATACCTATACTAGATATTGCAAATAAGGGAAACCATGGGACCTATGTTTCTTTGGGCCTGGCTTACTTCACTTAATATAATTTTTTCCAAGTCTTTCCATTTCCTAACAAATGGGGCAATGTCATTCTTTCTGATGGAGGCATAGAATTCCATTGTGTATATATACCACATTTTTTGATCCATTCATCTACTGAGGGGCATCTGGGTTGGCTCCATATCTTAGCTATGGTAAATAATGCTGCAATAAACATAGTTGTGCTGGTAGCTTTAGTGTGGCCTTGTTTGTGATCATTTGGGTAAATGCCCAAAAGTGGGATTGCTGGGTCATTGGGGAGCTCTATGTGGAGTCTTTTGAGGAACCTCCATACTGCTTTCCAAAGTGGTTGAACAAGTTTACATTCCCACCAACAATGAAGTAAGGTTCCTTTCTGTCCACATCCTCTCCAGCATCTGTTGTTGTTAGAGTTCTTGATTTTTGCTGTTCTAACTGGAGTGAGGTGATATCTCAATGTTGTTTTGATTTGCATTTCTTTTATGGCTAGGGATGTTGAACATTTCTTCATGTGTCTATTGGCCATCCTTCTTTCTTCTTCAGAGTAGCTTCTCTTTAAGTCTTTCGCCCACTTACTTATTGGGCAATTGTTTCTTTGAGGATTTGTTGTTGGGTGGTTTAATTTTTTGAGTTCCAAGTATCTTAACAATGCCATATCAACCACTGAAATAGAAAGAACAATAAGAGACATCCCATCTAACAAAAGCCCAGGACCAGATGGATTTACAGAGGAATTCTACAAAGCCTTCAAAGTAGACCTCACACCAATACTGCTCGAACTCTTCAATGAAATTGAAAGAGAAGGTTGACTACTGAACTCATTCTATGAAGCCATCGTAACCCTTATCCCAAAACCAGGCAAGGACTCATCAAAAAAGCGAACTATGGACAGATTGCTTGGATGAACATTGATGCAAAACTTCTCAACCAAATTTTGGCCAATAGACTTCAACAATTCATCCAAAAATCATACACCACGATCAAACAGGATTCATTTCAGGGATGCAAAGCAGGTTCAACATACGCAAACCAATTAATATAATTAATCACATCAACAAGAGCAAGGATAAGAACCTCATGGTTATCTCAATAGATGCAGAAGAAGCATTTGACAAGATGTAACAAACCTTTATGATGAAAGCTCTGGAAAAATTAGGAATTTAGGGTACATTCCTTAATAAATAAAGGCTGTATAAGACCAAGCTTCGTCCAGCAATATACTTAGTGGAGAAAAACTAAAGCCATTTCCTCTTAACTTAGGAACAATAGAAGGATGTCCATTCTCGCCAATTCTCTTCAATTTAGCATTAGAATGCCTAGCTACAGCAATGAAAATATGGAAACATTAAAGGGATCCAATTAGGGAAGATTATGTATAAGTCTCCCTCTTTGCAGATGACATGATCTTGTATTTAAAGAATCCCACAGATTCCACTCCAAAGCTGATTCAAAACTTTTGCAAAATAGCAGGGTATAAAATTGACCCTCAAAACTCTATGTTTTCTGTGTGTCAACAATGAGAAAAGCATGGCTGAAATCAGGAAAAGCAACTCAATTCCTATTAGCCACACAAAAAATAAAATACTTAGGAATTAACCAAAGAAGTGAAGGAAATCTATGATGAAAACTTTAAAACCTGAAAAAGAAAAAACACAACGTAGAAAGTAGAAAAATCTCCCATGCTCCTAGGTTTGAAGGATCATTGTAAAAATGGCAATACTTCCCAAGGCTATCTCAAAATTCAGTGCAATACCTATAAATATTCCAACCACATTCTTCAAGGAAATAGAAGAGGCAATCCAAAATTCATATGAAACAATAAAAGACCCCAAATAGCAAAAACGACCCTTAACAGGAAGAACAGTGCTCGAGGAATATCAATACCAAATTTCAAACTCTGCTACAAAGCCATAGTAATCAAAACATCGTTGTACTGGCACAAGAACAGACCTCTTGACCAATGGAATAGAATTGAAATCCCAGAAATGAACCCTATGTCCATCTAATCATCTTTAAGACCACTAAAAAAATAGAGTGAAGAAAGACAGCCTCTTCATTAAATGGTGCTGGCAAAATTGATTAATCACCTGTAGAAAACTTATATATTTCACTTATATTTCACTCTGCACCAGAATCAACTCCAAATGGATGAAAGACCTCATAAACAAAGCAGACATCCTGAAAATATTACAGTATGGAATAGAAGAAACTTAAGGTCCACTTGGCACAGGCAAAATTTTTCTTAATAGATATTCAGAAATACAACAAATCAAAGAAAGGTTGGACAAATTGGGTTGCATGATATTACAGAGTTTCTGCATGATAAAGCACATAGCTAGCAAAATCAGCAGAAAGCCAATGGATTGGGAGACGATTTTCAGTAGCAATACAACAGACAAGGGTCTCATATGTAAAATATACCTGAAACTCAAAAAATTACATCCTCCAATAACAAATCCTCAAAGAAATAACTGACCAATAAATAAGTGGGCTAAAACTTATGGAGAAACTTCTCTGAAGAGTATAAAAAGATGATCAATAGAGACATGAAATGCTCAACCTCCCTAGCCATAAAAGAAATGCAAATCAAACCAACACTGAGATACTTCCTCATCTCAATTAGAATGGCTGTAATCAAGAACTCTAATAACTACAGATGCTGGAGGAGATTTGGACAGAAAGGAATGTTATTGCATTGTTGGTGGGAGTGTAACCTTGTTCAACCACTTTGGAAAGTAGTAAGGAGTTTTCTCAAAAGTCTCCACATAGAACTTCAATACAACTCAGCAATCCCACTTTTTGGCATTTACCCTAATGATCATAAAGAAGACCATACTAAAGCTACCAGCACAACTATGTTTATTGCAGCATTATTTACTGTAGCTAAGATAGGAACCAACCCAGATACCCTTCAGTAGAAGAATGGATCAAGATAATGTAAGATAGATGGATAGATAGATAGATAGATAGAGAATGGAATTATATGCCTCCATCAGAAAGAATGACATTGCCCCAGTTGGCAGGAAATGGAAATGCTTGGAAAAAAATATATTAAGTGAAGTAAGTCAGGCCCAAAGAAAGATAGGTCACATAGTTTCCCTTATTTGCAATAAATAGTATATGTCTGGGACAAGCAGAAACGGTCAAATAAGTGAATGTTACGCAAAATGAACCCTAAGAAAAGGACTCAAATTTTTTTTTACTATTGTTTTTAATATATTTCTAAGATGATTTCTTTGATGTTTTGTATTTTCCTCCCCTAGGGTACATCTCTGTTTTCAGTGTATGTTCTGCTAGTATAACTAGGGAAAGGGATGGGATAAAACAAATTGTTTAAACCGGGAGCTGGTGGCTCACACCTGTAATCCTAGCTACTCAGGAGGCTGAGATCTGAGGATCGCGGTTCAAAGCCAGCCCGGGCAGGAGAGACCGTGAGACTCCTATCTCCAATAAACCACCAGAAAACTGGAAGTGGCGCTGTAGTTCAAATGGTAGAGTGCTCGCCTTGAGCTGAAGAGCTGAGGGACAGCGCCCAGGCCCAGAGTTCAAGCCCCACGACCGACAAAAAAAAAATTGTTTAAATAGGGATACAGGTGGACCCATTGCAGCAATGAGATGTGGAAGACGTTAGGCTGAAAAATGAACTTTATAACTTTGACAGAGGTAGTGTGGGGGTGGGGAGGGGTGAGATGGGAGGGCAGGGATGGTAAGTAGAAACAATGGAGTTATAACAATGCTTCACAAGAAATATCTTCATACCTTGCTCATGTAACTGTAACCCCTCTTTTCAGTATTTTTACAGTAGAAGAAAAAAACTTATTAAAAGAAAAAAATAATTTCTTTTTTTTGGGTCCGGTCGTGGGGCTTGGGCACTGTCCCTCAGCTCTTCAGCTCAAGGCTAGCATTCTACCACTTGAGCCACAGCACCACTTCCGGCTTTTTTTTTCTTTTGCTTATGTGGTGCTGAAGAATCGAACTCAGGGCCTTAGGCATGCAAGGCAAGTGCTCTACCACTGAGCCACTTTCTCAGCCCCGAAAAAAATAATTTCTTTGGGACCATTTTTCTTCTTAAAATTATGAAGCAAAAATATCTCTAAGAAATAATCTTTTCAAAAAATATTTCAACCCTTAGGTAAAGTGCATCATACTTCAATATAACACTCATCACAAAATAGAAATTCTTCAACTAATCTATGTTTTCATACACAAAATGCTATGGCTATTAGTTTTGTGTAATTTTAAATATATTTTTTAGTTGTGCAATGATCTCTACTTACAATAATTTCTAACTTCTGTAATTATACAACAGTGCCTGTATACATTAATTTACATACAATAATATTCAAAGAAAACAGGAGCTTCAGACTTTCAGAAGAAAGTTTAACCAGTAATTTCAATGTAAGGCATCCGTTGTATTGAGTCTAAAGTCTTTTCCTCCAAGTTATCAAAGTGCATTCATATTATTACTTTTCTCTTCATACAACCCTGAAATCACTATTTCAAAGTAACACAAACAGAAAAACAAAACCAATCTAAAAGAAATCACAAATCCTAAATTATAATAAAAATAAGAATATACAAAATAAATATGAGCAAGAGAAAAAACAATGGCGGAATAACAACAGAAATGTATCCTTGCTTTCTCTAATGAAGAGATTCAGAGTCCTATGAGCTACTCCACTCCTAGGGCGTCACACCAAGTCTGCTATAATTATATAAAGATATACAATTCCAAGGAATATTTTATACTGTCTTCACAAGTAAACAAAAATCTATGAAAAGGGGCACAGCCATGAAGGTGACTGCTGTGACTGTGTTGGCCAACATATTCAAAAGCACAGCTGTAATGTGAAAATAATGGAACTACATGGGAAAAAAAAAACAAGAACAGAAGTGTACATCAGAGACAGCCATATCCAGACACAGACACAATTCACCATACCACTGAACAGTCCATACTGTCGCTGGAACCACAAGTATTAACATCATAGCATCTCTCCACACTTTTTCTCTCCTCCTACACTTAGTGGTCTAGCCAAAAATCTAATTCCAGTAAAACAAATGACAACAGAACATCAAACCAAGAACTGGCAAATCACCCAAGAACTTAGAGAGTACCTATTATTAAGATCATAGATTCCCCCAAATTAAAACCAAGTAGTCCCCAAATGTGCAGAAAAAAAATAAGAAAAAATTCCAGAAAAATGATAAGTCAAGGTAGTATAATTCCCACAATAAATAACCAGGTACTAGAACAGACAATCCATGACTTGGATGATATTTTTCAAAAAAATTTACAAATACTGTCGAAAATTGTGATTCATGAAAAGATAAAACCAACCTCTCCAAGGCAATTTGGGAACAACTAAAGATTGGCAAAATAACTCATATTGATTATGAACAGAAAGACAAATACATTCTGAGAAGGTAAGGGAGTTCAAGGGAAAAAAAATAGATGCTTAATTGAAAGATATGAGAGAAGACACAGCTAAAAACTAACCCCTTTAACCTCCCTCACAAAAAATTAAACATGTAAAGAAAGTACATACAAGACCTAAAACGAAGCTTCATTAATAAACAGAAGCCCTAAACATGACCAAATTAGAAGACAGGGAAATCTAAAACAAATTAGAAAGTCTCCAAAAATCAGGGGTCAAAGACAGAATAGGTCTAATAGGAAAGAGGAGATATTTATTTACAGCAAATCCAAGAAATAAGATACGTCCTTGCCAGAACTCAAAACTCAGTTCGAAGAGCAAATTTGGGACAGATAGTTACGAAGCAGTAGAAGAGCAGGAAACTAAATGGATGGGAAACAAATTACAGAATTCTAGCAGAGAACATTCCAAACATCCAAAGAGAAAGGCTCATTCAGAGTAAGGATGCCTTTAGAACACCAAACAGAGAGTACCAGAACAGAGCAACCCACCAGCACATTGTAATCCATTAGAGGATCATTAGATATAAAGGACTGGATTCTTAAAGCTGTTGTAAAGATAGATAATTTATACAGCATACACAATCAGAATAACTACAGAGTTCTAAGTTGATATGTGAAAAAAGGGGGCCTGGGATGATAAATGCAAAAATATTAAAGGCAACTACTACCAACAGTGAATACGGCCCCAGGGCAAACCCTTCTTTACATTTGAAGGATATATAAAAATATTTCATGACAAAGAAAACTTGAAATAATTTGTTTCCACTGAGTAAGCATGGTAGAAGTTAATAAAATATCATACAAGGAGAAGATCAAGAAGACCAGGAACTGGGTATATAACATGGTTCCTACCAGAGAACAAGACAAATATATTAATAGATCAGACACAGGTCCTATGACAAGGTGTATAACATAGCAGTACTTATCCAGTATTTCACAACTTAACTTTCAATATCAATGGTCGTAACTTTCCAAGTAGAAGACATAGATTATACACTAGTATCAAAAAACAAGACCCATCCATCTAGTATCTAAAAGAGAGACATTTTATTGACAAAGTTGTAAAGTACATTTTTTTGACATAATGACTTGTACATCTTAATTTGGGATACAGGTCGACACATTGCATCAAATCAATATTTTAATGATACACCTCAAAGTGAAAGGCTGGAAGTAAAATTTTCAAGCAAATGGACACCATAATCAGGCCAAAGTAGAATTACTAACATAAGATAAAATAGAATTCAAATTAAAATTAGTAGGAAGATACATTACATATTAATAAAGGCAACTCTCCATTAGGAGGATATAACAAGTCTAAATACCATTGTCCTGAATTCTGGAGCATCTTACTTCATGACCAAATACTATTTAACCTAAAACCATCCTCAGCAAGACATTGTCAACCATGGATTGGTCATCCAGGAAAAAGCAAGAAACTGCAGACCTAAATAACTACATTGACAACATTACCCTAACTAACTTCTACAGAATATAAATTCAGTGTCAGAATACATGTCAGAATACACTTCTTCCCAGCTGCTGATAGAAGATTCTCCAAATGAGAACATATCCTATGTCAAACAGAGATTCTGTCCAAATTGAAAGAAAAACAAATTGACTTCCTATATCTGGTCAGACCACAACAGAATAAACTTAGAATTCAACAGCAAAAGCAAAAAAAAAGAAAAGGAAAGAAAAGAAATTCTCAAAATCATGAAGACTGAACAACTAATTGTTGAATGACCAGTGGAGAACTGAAGAAATTATAATGTAAATGTGAAAGTTTCTGGAATTTTACAAAAATGAACATAGAAAATAGTAGTTCCTATGGGACACAGTAAATGCAGTACTTAGAGCAAAATTTATCATGCTGAGTTCATACATCAAGTAACTGGGGAAATCTAAAATCAATATATTTTTATTGTGAAAATACTGTACGGAGGGGTTATAATTACATGAGCAAGATAATGAGTACATTTCTTATCAAGTATTGTTGCCTCCTCCTTTGTTTCCCCTTCCCATCCCTTACCAGCCGCCTCTCTCCACCCACCCCAGCCAAAGTTGTAAAGTTCATTTTTTGACATAATGACTTGTACTTCTTAAATTGGGATACAAGATGACTCATTGCATCAAATAAATATTTTACTGATGCATCTCCAGCTCGTTGAAAACAGGAACAAGCCCAAACCCAAAGCAGTAGAGAGAATCAAATAATAAAATTAAATACAAAATAACTAAATAAATACAAAATAAAACAGGAAGATTCAACTAAACAGAGTTGGTTCTTAGAATAAATTAACAGAATTGACAGACAATTACCAAATCTCACTAAGAAAAGTACTTATATAGATAGAAACTTAAATAGAACGCCCACAGATTGGGAGATCTTTACTTGCTATGCAACAGAAAAGGCCCTTATATCTCAAATATTCTTAGAGCCCAAAAAGTTAAATGAAAAAAAATCCTCAAAGAAACAACCATCCTCATAATAAGTGGGTTAAAGACTATAAGGGAGACCTCTCTGAAGAACAAATATGAATGTGCAATAGAAGAAATTTGCAACATTTCTGGCCATAAAAGAAATTCAAATCAAAGCAAAATACACATTCCATCTCTCCCAGGTATAATGACCATTATGAAGAAAATTAATAATAACAGGTGTTAGGCTGGTGGGGATGTGGCCAAAAAGAATCTTTACTACACTATAGGTGGAAATGTAAACTTGTTCAAATTCTCTGTAAAGAAGTATAGAGGTTCCTCAAAAGAGCTCCCCTATGACCCAGCAATCCCACCCATGGGAATTTTTCCAAATGACCAAAGCCATCACCACTCTAAAGCGGCCATCACCACTTTAAAGCTTCCATCACACCCATTACAGCATTATTTTCCATAGCTATGATATGAAACCAAGCCAGATGTCCCTCAAAAAATGAAATTCTACGCTTCCGTCAGAAAGAATGACATTGCCACATTTGTAAGGAAATGGAAAGCCTTGCAAAACATATTAAGTGAAACAAGACTGATCCAAAGAATCATAGGTTGCATTTTTTCCCTCATTTGGAAAAACTAGAATATGTTTAGGATATTCTTAACAAAAAAATCACAATAGCTCAGTAGCTATATGCATATCACAATAAAAAAATAATGCTTAACAAAACTAGCTCCAAGAAATGGGTGGAAGAGAATTGTATACTGAAGAGTTTATTTATTTTGATTTAATTTTTTCCCCTTTCCTGTGGTCACTGTTTTTGATTTCTGTACCATTTGTCTTATATATAAGTTTATCTGATTTGAGGAAGGGAAGAGATATCACAGAAATGATGGGACAAAGAATAAACCAAAGCAACAGTGTTAGATACTATGCTAGAAATGAACTTTAATACTTTGGGAGAGTGAGATATCAGGGTGGGAGGAAGCAAGAGAAAATGAGGAAGAGTTAGCATTGATCAGAAAGAAATGTACTCATTTCTGTAACTCTAACCCACCCATGTGCATATCACATTTATAATTAAAAAACAAGAAAACAATAAAGAAAATAGCCAAATAGACAAAAAAGGTGACATTACAACAAAAATAAGCAAAACTGAGTGATATAAGTGAGCACTTTGAAAACCTTATGCCAATCACTTGGAGAATCCTGGAGAAATTGATACTTTCCTATACTACAAGTGAACCAAGAAATGACACAAAAGAAGAAGTAATGAACAAGAAATGTCAATATACCATATTACATACAAGAAAAATCCAGGACTCAAGGGACTTACACTAAAATTGAGGCCTTCAAAGGAGAACTTATAATACTCATGTAACTCTTCAATGGAATAAAAAGGGACACAGAATTATCAAGCATATTCTATGAACCTAGAATCAGATTCTTCCCAAAATCAGAACTCCCAAAAAAAAGAGAACTATAAACCCAACTCTTTAATAAATCATTGATGCAGAACTTTTCAATAAATTTATCACAAACCAATTTCAACTAGCTTCCAATAAAGCATATGCTATGATCAAACAGGATTCCTCCTAGGATACAATTAATTTCAGTAAACAAGTCAATTAACATAATACAATCCATCAACACAAGCAGGAACAAGAACCACATGATAATCTACAAAGATGTAGCAATCTGTTGACAAGGTCCATTACTCCTTTATGATTAAAAGGTCTGAGAAGCTAGGAATGCATGGGATATTCCTCAATATATACAGAGTATGTATATGACAATGATATAATAAGCATTTACTTAATGATGGAACCATGATAACATTGTCTAAAATCAAGAAATAGAAAAGAATGTCCACTCTCTCTGCTCTTCAATACAGTAATACTCTTCAATAAAGTAATGGACTTTCTAGCAAGAGCAATAGACAAGAGAAAAATATAAAGGGGATCCAAATAGGGAAGAAGTAAAACTGTCCCTTTTGCAGAGGAAATGATCCTGTATTTAAAGGACCCTATATTTCCTCCCTCAAGTTAGTAAAGGTGATGCTGCCTTCAGCAATGTAGCAGGGTATAAAACCACAAGAATCAGTAGTTTTTCAGTGTTACCAACAATGAGAAGATCCAGGCTGAAATCCAAAAAACAACCTCATATGTAATTAGCCTCAAAATGAAATCATATCAAATCAAAACAAAACAAAAGGACAACAGAAAGCTAGGAATTAATTAATTTAACTAAAAATGTGAAGGACCTCTACTATGAAAACTTTAAAAATCTAAAAAGGGAAATTAAAGAGATTCAAGGAAATGGAATGTCTTTCCATGCTCCTGGTTGGAAGAATTAACATTGTAAACACTGCAATACTGCCCCCAAACAATTGACAATGCAATACCCATCAAAATTCCAACAATATTCTTCAGTGAACTAGAGAAAGCAATCCAAATTTAATATGGAATTTCAAAAGACCCTGAAAAGAAAAAGAAATCCTTAGCAGGAAATGGTGGAATATCAATATCAAACTTCAAATTCCATCAGTAAGCCAAAGTAATAAAATTAGCTTGTTACTTATACAAGAATGGACTTCAGACCAATGAAACTGAAGGCTTAGAAATGAACTCACAGGCCTATAGTCATCTTACACACACACACACATACACACACACACACACACACACACACACACACACAATGTAATTCTATTCACCCATCAGAAAGGATGATATTGCACCAGTCTTAAGGAAAATGAAAGTGTTAGGAAAATCATATTAAGAGTAAGGAATGCAGACTCAGAGAAATATAGGTTTTATGGATTCTTTCATTTATGGTAGCTAGAAGGTGCTAATAAATCTAGAAGGAAACAACAGAGATTGGACCTCACCCTAGTTAGAATGGCCATTATCAAGAAAACTAACAATAGCAAATGCTGACATGGATGTAACCATTTGTGAACTCTATTACACTGTTGGTGGGAAATTAAACTTGTTCAACCAATGCAGTATGGAATGTAGTATGGAGATTCCTCAAAAGAGCTCCCATGTGACCAAGTAAGTTCTATCCTAGGCAATAATCCAATAAATAACCAAAAAAAGCTCAACCTGAAGCTACCAGCATAACCATGTTCAGCGACCGGCCCAGAGTTCAAGGACTGGAAAAACATATTATAACTGCTGGTATTTATTTCCTCAAATATAAACTTTAGTCTCAGATGCCAAATCATTCTATTTGTCCTAACTAGCATAGGACTTAAATGTAGTGGTGGTGGTCATGGGGCTTGAAGACTGGGCTTGGGCACAGTCCCTGAGCTCTTCAACTCAAGGTTAGTGCTCTACCACTTGAGGCACAGTACTAATTCTGGTTTTCTGGTGGTTTAATGGAGATAAGAGTCTCAGGGATTTCCTTCCCATGCTGGCACAATCCTCAAATCTCAGCCTCATGAGTAGCTAGGATTAGTGGTGTGAACCACCATTGCCAGGTATAAAATGAGGGATTTTTATAAAAATAAAAAAAAGAAAGAAAATCCATATCTTCACCTATGTCTAAACCTCAGATAGCACTATTAGAACAATTTCCCCTCAACTCATTTCATCAGATATTTTTAATTTTCCCTTTTCTTTCATGTGGGAATACTTTGGTCAATATTATCTCAACTGTGGGAATGGATCAATTGTATGCTAATCACTAGCACCTGAATCAAAACTGTTACAACAAAACAAATGAAACCTTCATTTGGAATAATTATTTTTCTCTTTCTTATTACAAATTTACTCTTGGTGATTCCCTAATGTGATATTGCACCTCCTAACAGAGTGATGACATTTTTTTCTGTTTAGCAATTGGTTTTCTCTCACATGTGTCAAATATTTAAGAATTCAAAGATTTCCATTGATAATTCATTAAGATGACCTATAAGAAAATGGGCATTTCTGGAATTTGGTCTTCTGTCTTGTTCTTACATGCACAGGCTATCTATGATTTGTTTGTGTTATAATGAATTCTATTTTCCAATCCTCCTGTCACCAATTTTAGTCTCTCTGATCAGTCTTTCTGACCCTCTCCTTGGAGTCTCATTTCAGTCTGCCTTATACAAATGTTAGTTGAGGGCTGTGAAGGTGGCTCAGTGGTAGAGTGCTTGCCTTGCATGCATGAGGCCCTGGGTTCCATTCCTCAGCACCACATAAGCAAAAAGAAAAAAGCCGGAAGTGGCGCTGTGGCTCAAGTGGTAGAGTGCTAGCCTTGAGCTGAAGAGCTGAGGGACAGCACCCAGCCCCAGAGTTCAGGCCCCACAACCGGACCGCCCCCCCCAAAAAAAATGTTAGTTGAATGACTCCCAGCTTCTGGTTTTTGCCTGGCTTCATGTAGGCTGTGATAGCAGCCCTGACTGGCTCAGCTTAGTGGAGATTTTTTTAAAGATGTCTATTATCAAAGAAGTAGTTTTTGTGGATCCCAGTGATCCCCTGGCCTCGTGTCAATTGGTTTTTCTCCTACAGATACAAATCATGGCTGTCTAAATTCCTGTTTTGATTGTCTCAAAATGAGGCAATCTGGAATCATTGCAAAGCCATAAACAATCCTCTGAAACCACTACAGAAATGATCTGTCAAGATGGCTTTTCAAGGTTGACTGAAAGGAAGGAAGGCTCCCATTCCTTCTTTCTCTTATTAGAATATATACCACAATATTTCTGCAGTTGTGGTCAGCCTGGAGCACATTTTCCCAAGAATATTCTTTTTTTTTTTTGGGTCCGGTAGTGGCCTGGGCGCTGTCCCTCAGCTCTTCAGCTCAAGGCTAGCACTCTACCACCTGAGCCACAGCGCCACTTCCAGCTTTTCTCTTTTTGCTTATGTGGTGCTGAGGAATCGAACCCAGGGCCTCAGGCATGCAAGGCAAGCGCTCTACCACTGAGCCACCTTCCTAGCCCCCTTTCCAAGAATATTCTGTAGTGCAAAAGAGAACTATTAAAATGAATGTGGAAATACTTGTCTACTACAGACTGATTTCTCTTGCTTATATCTGTTGTTATTTTCATTACTTCAAATACATGGATAATTTATATTTGGGATTAGACAAGTGGCAATGCATTAATGAAATGAACATTTTATTTACTTTCATATATTCAATATAATACACAACCCCTTATGGAAAGTTAAATCACACTATAGAAATAATGTCAGAAAAATAAAAATAACCTCAATATATATAATCTGGCACACACACACACCATCATCTACTCAGAAATTCAGTCTATATAAATATTTATTTAGTTCAAATAATAACAATTTAATGAATGAATATGACTTTTAAGTATCATTTGAAATACTCCTCATATATATAATTTTATACATTGCACCTAGACAGGAATTTAACAGGCATGTACACATGAAATTTCCACAAACTAAGCTAGATGAAAGGAGGCATACCCTCATGTACAGCCTGGAGAACATGTGGTGTGAATTTTTCCACAGTGCTGAACACTTCCACCTAATACCAAGAGTCATGTGTAATAATTTACAATTTGATGTTAAGGTGAATGCTAATGTAGAAAACACAGTGAGTTATTACACTAATCTACAAAAATGAAATATATTATTTGTTTAATTTCTAATGCTACTAAATTTTAAAATTCATAAAAGATTTTATTAAAGCTAAATATTTTCACATGCTTCTGTTCTATAGCTACTAAAATTAAAATTATATATGAAACATTCAATATTAAAAAGTCAATAATAACTGACCTGTTATTAAAATGATATACTATTAAACTGTGATTTGAATTTAGTTCTTACAAATTGTGATGTGAAAAAGATTAAATAGAATTATCAGTAATATTTTTTAAAGTAATCATCTGTTATTTGTTTCCTAATTGTCTCATTTATTCCTCTTGGTCCAAGTAATCTCTTTACCTTAATTGTTTAGTTTTCTATTTCATCTTTATTGGTTTATTTATTGTGCATTTTTTCAGTTTTTAGTGACAGGTATGAGGCTGAAAATGGTATGTTAGTTTATTATTTTCTAGGTTGAAATAAATTTACTGCTCTCTACATCTTCTTCTCTCTAAAGTATTTCCTCCACTCCCATTTCCTGTATTGCTGCTCTCATGAATTTTATTTTTATTTTATTGTTAAGATAATGTACAGAGGGGTTACAGTTACATAAGTACGGCAGTAGATTCATTTTCTTTTCTTGTTAGCTCCTCCTCCATTTTTCTTCCTCTTCCCTCACAATGCCACCTTCAAGATTATTTCCAACATAATGTCTTGTGAGTATCAGTGTTGCATAAGTTACCTCTTTGTGCTTTGTTTCACCATTTTGTTTTTTCCCCTTCCCTTCCCTAGTTCAGATCAATATATATACAATCCCCAGAGTACCAAAATCAAATACAGTAACAACAGGGGATAAGCCATAAGTGGGGAAAACACTAAAGATAAAAAGAAATCATGTAATAAATTAAGAAAAATAACAACAAAGATTATGTATTGGAGTTCATTTCGCTTAGAATCATCTTATATAGTCATATGTACATTCCTATGTAGCTATGCTGCTCATATAAGATTATCCTTGATATATACAATAGAGCTCACCTATTACCCAGTAATCCCACTTCTGGTCATTTACCCAAGTGACACAAACAGCATCATTCTAAAGCTACCAGCACAACTATATTTATCACATTATTTGCCATACCTAAGATATGGAACCAACACAGATATACCTCAGTAAATGAATGGATCAAGAAAATGACACCCACCAATCCCCCCACCCCACATACATACACACAATGGAATTCTATGTTTCCATCAGAAAAAAAATGACACCAACCCATTTGTAAGGAAATGGAAGATCTTGGAATCAATCATGTTAAATGAAGTAAGCCAGACCTAAAGAAACGTAGGTCCCATAGTTTACCTTATTTGTAATAATTAGGTTACATCATGGATAATCTCATGTATTTTAATTTGACATTTTGTTCGATGTTGAACGTACAATATACTGCTACATTGTTTGTTATTATTTCTATGAACAGGCAGGTATATTTAAAGAATTATGTTCATCTCATCCATTATTGAAGGAAGAACAACTGAAAGAGCAACCCCTACTTGAAAGAAGAACTTCTACTTATTCAGCTTCATTCCTATGTAAGGACAGTGTTGTCTCCTGTATCATGTTGCACATTACAACTCTATACTTGGTCATCCTGCATATCTGCTCTCTTCTACATTGTGAACTGAATGTCCTATTAATGCCAGTTTGCTTTACTTTAAAAAAATTGCTCTCGTAATGTTTGAAGTTGGTAAGTGTATGCCTCTGTGTGTGTGTGTGTGTGTGTGTGTGTGTGTGTATGTGTGTGTATTTGTGTGGTTTTACAAAGATCAGAAGAAAAAATTTATTTATTTAGATTATATTTGTCAGGTCATTGTATGTTGTGGCTAATGGGAGAAGTCTCTTGCTATTTTAAGAATGTAACAAAAATATGTTTTTGCATATACTACAGTTGCTATATTAGTCTGTAATTGAACATTTAACTTCTTTTTATATCTTGGCTATTGTGAATAATGTGAATAACAATGAACTACAGATATATTTAGGAGGTACCCAGAGAGAAATAGCCACATCATTGGTGGGTCAGATATTCAACTTTGCATTTCTTTAGAAAACTGCATTCTACTTTCTACTATGATAATACTAACTTGTATTTTGGTCAAGAGTACAGAAAATTGCCTTTTATCCACAGTCTCCCCATCAATATTACGTTCTGAATTTTTTTAGGTGCAGTATTTTACTATGTGAAGTACAATAGTCTGGCCTTAAACTCAAACTCTTGTTACTTGAACCTTGGAATAACAAGCCTTTACTACCATACCTGGTTCCTTTCATTTTTTTTGATGAGTCATAATAGTTAGAATTCAATTTCCTTAATGACTTCCATTAGGAGATCATTAAGCTAGCACAGAAGGAATATTAAACACAACTTTGTAAACCCACTGTCTATTTTCAGGACTTCTTAGAAGACATGTCTATTGAGAAATATTGTCCATTTTTCATCAAGTTTCTTCTTAATATCATCTTTAGTCTCACACTACAAAATCAATCATTGATTCACTGTAATAGAAAGGAAATATTTAAGCAAGTCCTAACATTTTTTTCAATTTTCAGTAACAAGATATTGCTTAAATCATTTTCTGTTTAAACTTGAGAGTATATAACTCAATTTAATTAGAACTTTTTACCAGGCTATATGTATTTTATTTATTTTATGTTGATTGATCTTTCCAAAGCCTGTATGTCTAATTTCCGTTGGGTTCTTTCAGTCCCATGTAGTTCATATTTCAAACTGAAGAATAAATGGAAGGAAGCAAACAAAAAAAATACTATTCCACTCATCTGACGATGCCTCTACAAGAATGAGGAAAGAGTTCATCTTTCTAAGGACCAATGATAAGATATTAAAAAGAGAATTCATTCTTCTAGGTCTTCCCTCTCTTTGCAATGTAGTTTAAATGAGGGAAAACACAATATATTACTTGGATGCTTTTACATTTTATCAGTTTTGCACATTTTCATATGGGATTCACCTCAGTCTACAACATTCCCCCATTACTCTGCCTCTGATATATTTACACTATCAAGACATAAGATAACCATTTCGATTTACAGAATGAGAAGTTATCCACCTGGCTTCCTTGAAAGCAGATCATAGTCAATAGATATAATTACTGCTTGCTTACTACTTGCAATGTGTTCTGTAATACATATCACATTCTATTTGGTATTAAGAAAAACTGCTGGCTAAACTTAAAGCTCATTCACAGAAGTTCATAAGAGAACTTTATTTTAATTCTTAAGATAACACTTGCTATAATGCTAATCCTATTACAGTTGTACTGTTGGGAAAATTCTAGTTAAAGGCATTAATTGCATTGTCCAAAGACACACAGTGAGGAATGAAATGAGTCATCGTTTCCAAAAATCTTTCAGTAATACAAAAAGGAAGGTCAAATCTTTCCATTCTCTTACACTCTCAATTCAATATTCATATTGTCCAAGAAATAATATCATAGTAATTATTGCCCATGGTCCTTGTATTGTGTCACATTTTGTCTTCAACACAGACTCTATTAGTGACATTGGGTCATAATGCACATAACTGAGTTAATAAATTGAGGTCCAAAGAGAGCCAAATTTCTTCTGATCCACAGTTCCAAATTCTTTGGTAAAAAGTATTAAATTTTTTAATATCAACACTTAATGTCGTTTAAGAATCCAAAGATGTTGCAGGGTTATAGATAAGGATCTAGCTTTAGTTATCTACAAGTGATTAAACAATTTTACCAGCACCATTTACTGAAGAGGCTTTCTAAAATGCTTTCCAAGTAGGAGATGATTAAGCATGACCTCGTGAAATAAATTTTCTTTGTTTCTTTTAAAATTATTCTGAAAGCCTTGTGTTGGTTGGTCACATATGTATACATGTCTACTCGGGATGCATACTCAGGGGCTGACTCTGTGGATAACAGTTCGAAGCCAATTAGGGTAAAAAAAGTCATGGGATTATTTTTCAAAAAATTAATGAACTAGCAATGAGCCAGGAATGGAGATGTAATTCATATAGTAGCTCACCAATCTAGAAAGGAAATGCCTATCAAGACCTTGAAGCACTGAGTTCAAACTCTGAGTGTGTCAACTCTTGCACACACACACTTTTTCAAAATAACTTCATGTCAGTGTTTTGCATTAATTTCTTTGTTAAATATATGGGTTAGATCGGGGAAGTAAACACTTCCATCTAAGAAGATTTTTATATATAAATATAATTCATTTTCTTAAACTAGACAATTGAACAAAAAGTAAATTTAAAAGTATAATCATGAAATTTTAGAACCATATGTTTTTTACATAAGCACACATTTAAGAATAAAGTCAATATTGACCTGTCAAACAAAATAATTTCGGTGGGCTGGGAAGGTGGCTTAGTGGTATAGTGCTTGCTTTGCATGCATGAGGCCCTGGGTTCAATACTGAAATTGGTGTTATGGCTCAAGTGGTGGAGTGCTAGCCTTGAGCTGAAGAGCTGAGGGACAGTGCCCAGGCCCAGAGTTCAGTCTCCACAAAAAAATGAATAAAAAATCCAGATATTTGTTGTTCAAGAGATGTGTAGGGGGAGGAATTCAATTATTCTATACAAGGCACCTGACATAATGAACATTGCAGCAAGTGATAAAGTTTGTTAAAAGTTTTAATGTCTTGTTTTTAATTGTGAAAATACTGTAAAGAGGGATTAGAATTACATGAGCAAGATAATGAGTACATTTCTTATCAAGCATTGTGGCCTCCTCCTTTGTTTCCCCTTCCCATTCTTTGCCATCCTCTCCTAGCCCCCGCATCCAATCCTCCTCCCCTCCTTTCCCCGCACCAAAGTTGTAAAGTTCATTTTCGACATACTAACTTGTACATCTCATTGTTGCAATGGGTCCACCTGTATCCCTAGTTAAACTATTTGTTTTTCCCTTCCCCTCCACAAATTATAACAATATCAAATACAGTGAAAGCAGGGGTTATACCATGGGGGAGTGACAAAGTAATAAAAAAATCTTATAAATGTGTTAGAAACAATTGCATAAAAGAAAAAAAAAGATTTCAGTACATACCTTAGGGTTCATTTCCCTAATATCAACTTATTTGGCCTTTTCTGCTTGACTCAGAATATACTAGTTATTGCAAATAAGGGAAACCATGGGACCTATGTTTCTTTGGACCTGCCTTACTTCATTTAACATAATTTTTTCCAAGGCAATGTCATTCTTTCTGATGGAGGCAAAGAATTCCATTGTGTATATATACCACATTTTCTTGATCCATTCATCCTCTGAGGGGCATTTGGGTTGGTTCCATATCTTAGTTATGGTAAATAAGGCTCCAATATACATAGTTGTTCTGGTAACTTTAGTATAGTCTTGTTTGTGATCATTTAGGTAAATGCCAAAGTCGTCATTAGGAGGTACTTTGAGAATGTTACTGGGATGACTACACCATTTTTTTTTTTTTTGTCGGTCGTGGGGCTTGAACTCTGGGCCTGGGCGCTGTCCCTCAGCTCTTCAGCTCAAGGCGAGCACTCTACCACTTGAGCTACAGCGCCACTTCCGGTTTTCTGGTGGTTTATTGGAGATAGGAGTCTCACGGTCTCTCCTGCCCGGGCTGGCTTTGAACCGCGATCCTCAGATCTCAGCCTCCTGAGTAGCTAGGATTACAGGCGTGAGCCACCAGCGCCCGGCTACACCATTTTTTATAGGTGCATGTAAATTTGCAAAGATCTAAATTAAGAACAAATTATTGGTTAGCAATTTCATTAAGTAGAGTTTGAATCAAGAGTCTTGATAAACGTCTCACATCACAAATCTTAGTTCTTTGCTGAAGCAGAAGTATCACAGAGTTGAGGCCAAAAAAGTGAGAGGCTGTGTTTTTTTATTCCATTTTTTTGTTATTTGTCACTTGAACTCTGGGGCAAGGCACTGTCTCTCAGCTCTGCAGCTCAAGGCTAGAGCTCCACCACTTGAGCCACGGCACCACTTCCAGCTTTTTCTGGTTATGTAGTGCTGAGGAATCAAAGACAGGGCCTCATGCATTCAAAGCAAGCACTCTATCACTGAGCCACCTTCCCAGTACCTGAGCTATTGTGTTTTAAAAAATCATCAAAACAACATTTGTTTTCTGCTTTGGATCATATAATCAAATACATGAACATCTTTTTATATTTTTGTGAATTGTCATACTTCTAAATTTATATTAACTTCAGTCACTGTATCCTTCAATGCATTAAGTATCTCTGACAGTTTGCTTCTGTGAAGATTGTTTTTACATTTATAATTTCTTGAGTCATTTCTTTTTTATCAAAATCATTTTATATATTATGTTGATGGGTTATCATATATCAAATACCTTCAAATGAGCATGCAGAGTCTAAATATAGCAGTATGAATATTCCCATACAGCTCTGGTTTATCTGTTATGAACTTTCAATATTAGGGATTTTTTTTATCTCTCTTTCTCTTTCATTCACTTTGTTTCTCTTTCATGCTCCATGTCTACAACTTAGAATTTCTGCTGATCTACTATTATGCTCCAGGATCCACTGGATTTGTGGGAACATGATAGGGACCATAAATTACCCTTGCATTCTTTCAGAGTTACAACTTTGATGTGCTATTATCCTTTCCCATTTTAAATGGAGAAACAACAGATCTAGGCATTCCTGTTCACTTTTATTACTATTATAAATTTTATCTCATAGGAATCATTGGGACAGATAAGAAATTTTTAGCCTGTGTCCTAAAAGTTCTTTTATTTACAAATAACATTTTTATTTTATTATTGAAACAAAACTATCTTATGGAAAGTAAACTGAAGTTGTTCAGAGGGATGAATAACAAGGCAATGGGGGAAGTGAGTACACAGGATACACATCATAGAGGACAGATCCTCAGTGCAGTTTATCATGTACATTTTGTGAGAATGGCAATGTGCTGGAACTATAGAATAAGTCATTGCATACTGATATCTATATATATGAGTATATATCTATATGTTATTGTTATTTTTATTAATATATGCATACATGTGTGAATATGCCCTTATATATGTACACGTTTGTTACTATACACACAAATATACACATACACGTGTATAAATGCACACATGGAGAAAGGCACATAGTGATAGTCAACACAAATTTTACAAGTTTTTGAATATGGCTCAGACAGAATGCTTGGAACCAAATGTGTTGAAGATTTTCTTTGTCTCTAAGAATTCTTTTACCACTCCTCTTATATCTTAAAAGTGGTAGGTTTTGACAGATTCAACTTTCAAAATTCAGTATAAGTGATACCAAGTCACTCAGAAATCTCAGCAGCTAAAGGTCATGTGGTCATATGCTGACTGAGGTCTTGCTGATATCGTGGCCAACAAAACAAGAAAAAAAAGAAAGTACATTTGATGTATTAATGTTTGAGAGTAAATTGTAACCTGTCAATAAATATGTAGAACACAATTATGCATACAAAAATGATGTACATTTCATTTATGTGCTTGGGGACTTGGCAAGTGACTTTAGGTGTGTCTACACAAGTACAATCAACCTGAAATAAGCCTGCATTTCTTCATTTAAGATACAAAGAAAGGATACAGGTTGACACATTATAACGATATGTACAAGACACTATGTTGGGGTGGGGAGGTTGAGGAAGTTGGCCTCTGAGGAAAGGATGGTAGGGGAAAAACAAAGGAGGGATACAGTGTTCATTAAGAAATGTACTCATTACCTTACTCATGTAATTGTAACCCCTCTGTATAGTATCTTTAGAATAAAAATATATGTTAAAAAGGTAGAAGGAAAACTTTTCTACTTATAAGACGTTGTCACCCAATGTCTGTAAGGTATTGGTTTTAGGAACAGAAGCATATTGAAATTTTGGATGTTCAGATTCTCTACATAAACACAGTATATGTAGAAACTACCCACATCCTAATGCAGTATAGTTGCTATTAAAATTTTTATTACATTCTATATTTGCAATGAAAAATAAAGTGTATGAACTATCAACAGATAAAATTTTTTTCAGGAATTTCTATCTGCATTTTATGGATGGAATTGGGAGTGCTATTTTCAAAAGCACAAATTTCAGGACTAAGAGGTGTTTGTAAAATGTAACAAGGCTCTAATACAACATCATTGAATAATATGCAACTCCAAGGAAAAGTGTTTGAGTTGAAACATATCTGAAAGTGTAAACAACCAAGGACTTTTTAGAAATGCAGCTGCCAGACTTCTCATGGAGAGCTGTCATTACCCTTTGTGAAACACAAGTAAACACTTCCCTGAAAGGTAGGCAGAAATCAAAATGAATGCAGTTTTCCTTCACCTTTCTGTCATGCTCAGTCATTATCAATCAACAGGTATTTAATCTTGAGGAATCTTCTAATAAGAAAATGTTGATGAAGTGTTTATATGCAGAAAACCTGGGGAGGCTAACTTTTTCATTTAGGACAGTCTGTATTCTATGATCCAGAAGAGAGAAAACTAGGTAACCATCCACTTACAACTTTCTATATAATTCTGATTCTCCCAACATCAGTTATCTATCCATATCTATGCCTCAGTGAGTGGATTTTAAAAGAATTTAGTGATTTAAATTTTAAATTTAAATGTGGAATAAATTAATTCCAAGGAAGAAGACTTTTTATTGGCAGTGAAGGGATATTAGAATTTGGTTTTCTATATTTTAAGCAATTTTCAAAAAGCATTGGCAAAATAAAATTTACATTTGCAGCAGTCTTGACACTTACCAATTTTTGTATATTAAAAGGAGAAAGCACAAGTCTTAACAATATGTCAATGGTATCCTCTTATTTATCTCTAAACGTTTATGCTTCTGGTCTCAATATTAAAACTTCAATTTTTAAAAATCTTTAGCTAGTTGTGCAAAGGGGTTTACCTTCATCACATCATTGTTGAATAGCATGTATGTGCATTTCAATGTACAATGCATCTTGATAGAACTTTCCATTTTTCTTCTTTCCCTTACCCCAACCCCACATATCCCTTGAAGTTTCCTACTGATATTCTCTCATATGTACATTGAGTGTTATGACTGTATTAGTCCACCATTTCCTCCTCCATCCTGCTGCCCTTCTCCATGTAAGCCCAACTCTCCCTTCTAATATATGTTTCAACTTCATGGTATTTTGTTAAATTGCTCTTCCTTTCACATTTGTCTTTGGGCTTGCCATATCATCTCTTCCATGCTTGACCTACATTAATGAGGTTATTTCTCTTCATTTTTTAATCTGTGAATGCCTGAGATAGGTCCTATTTACTATTCACTTTTTGTCCTAACTCCAGAATTGGACCTTCAGGGATTCCAAAAGAGATTTTTTTTCTCTACAGACTCAAGAGAGAAGGAAAATAATTACCATGCTCTCAGCATTATGCTATCCATCATGAAATTCTATCATTTATTACTTCAGCAATCTAACTTTAGAGTCATGTTCTCTGCATCATATTCATACAGTTTAAGTGAATATTCAGGGTCATTGACCTAGTATTGGAAGTTAGGGATGATCTTCAATTTCGGATGATAGAAGCAGGAGTCAATTTTAATTATGCAGACTCCACTATGTAGTGATTCCTTTATCTTCTAAATTTTCAATGAATTTTGCTTTACTTTTTATTAATAATTAGAAAAGTTTTATTTCAATATTTTAAATGCTTCCTCAATTATTTTAATTGTTCACATTAAGCTGGACTGAAATATTTGTCCCCATTTCTCCCACTAGTTCAAGTTAATTCTCTTTGGCTTTTTTTCAAAGACAAAGGGAAGAGGGTAAACTGAGAGATAATCATTACTCAGATATCTCTTTTCTCTTTTATTTCTGCTATTCTTCTCGAAAGGAAGACTGGAGTAGGGAACAAAAGTCATGCTTGGCTTCATCATACAAGGGAGCATTCCTGGCATTTCAATTTTTGTTTCTCTGAAACAGTTAAACTGATTACTCTTGCCTTCTACATAACAGTAACCTAATTGTGGCTTCCTTAGTGCAGGAGGAAGCACAATAACAGGTTTTCAACTGTAAATTTGTATTTTTTATCTGAACTTACTACTACCTAAAATATAAAGCTTTGTCTATATAAATGTAAACACACTGATAGTCCAACGTAAGTTAGTTAGGAATAGACAATTCTACTCAGTTTCCAGCTCTTCTCCTTTCTTTCCCTCCCCTCCACTTATTTACCCTCCCTTCCCTTATTCTCTGTTTGTGTCTTCAAAATTCATCTCTATCTTCTCTCTTTTTCTCTTCCAGTAGGAAGTGATATGGTTTATCAGACAACACATAAATAATTGAAAAAATATTTTTCTTCTTTTTTGTGGTTATTTATTCTTAAGAACTGAGTTCTAGCAGAGCACCAGTGGCTTGTACCTAGCCACTTGGTATGTTCAAATTTGACAATTGCAATTCGAAGCTATCCCAAGTAGATCAGTCTAAGAGATTCTTTTCTTCACTTGTGGTAAAAGGAAGAAGTGGAGTTGTGGCTCATGTGGTATAGTGCAAACACTGAAAATTAAATTCCAGATTGAGCTCAAGTCCAGGAGTCAAACCCCCCAGTACCAGCACAATATAAAATATGAGTACTCTGTGTTTGAAAATTGATATTTCTTCAAAAATTCATAACCAGGACAATTTTCAAGGTACAAGACATCTCATCAAAAGCTCTTTCGCATCTTAAATTGATTCCTCTGCTTGATTCACATTATGGAAAATAGGAGCCACACTTCACATTAAAACATATGAGCATTGCTAATCAGTTCTTATCAATTTTCCTTTAAAGGAGACATGGAAGAAAAACTCACCTGAGTTGGGTGAGTTACATTTGACTCACTGACAGACTTTGGCAAATAAAGGAGGTTTTGTTGACATGTAAAGAAGTCTTTCAAATGGTTCATTAGGAGAGAGAACAAGCTAGCTGCTGTGCAAGATTGAATCAGAGTAAGTTTATTCCTATGATATGGTAAAGAGAAGCTCATCTATGCAGACAGTAATTTCAAAAGAATTAAAAACCATGTCCATCTATGAAAGCCAAGCTTTCATAAACTAAAACCATTTCCTGAGCTATGAAAATATGTTAGACCCAAAGGAACTGTGTTAAATATAGTTAATATCTGAGTGACAGGTGTACAAGGGTGTTGTAATCACAACTAAACTAATTTTTTCATCATGTCTCTAACAAGAATTTCCAAGATAGGACTTATGAGATTGGCAGGTATGTTTAGGGTCCAATATCTTATACAGTCACTTAGGTTGCAAAACTCTCATACTACTTTCAGTGTCTGGAAAAACGTGCTTTCTTGCAGGCACCTAAAGCATTTTTGTGCCACTGTGAATATTAATCATTTCACTTCTTGTAATTATATCTGCCTATGTAACGACCTTTAGTGTTAAGAATAATAGTGAATAATAGTTTCTTTACCTTTGTTCCACTAACAAATCTCAGATATACTGAATTTAAAAATATAAATGTAGCCAGGTGGCAGCGGCTCACACCTGTAATCCTAGATAATCAGGAGACTGAGATCTGAGGATCACAGTTCAAAACCAGCCATGCGATTCTTAGCTACAATTAATCATCAGGAAACCGAAGTGGTACTATGGCTTAAGCGGTAGAGTGTTAGCCTTGAAGTGAAGAGCACAAGAAGAGCATCCAAGCCCAGAATTCAAGCCCCATGACTGACTACACAAACTGGACATATACATCAATTTAGCAACTTACAGGTCTCAACCTTTTATTTGAATTCTTTATTCCACCTACTTTCTGTTTCCTTATAGTCAGCTACATATACAAGCATGCATTTATAGTCATATACACATATATTCCCATTCTCAAATGACATACTAAATGTAACACTATAATAAAAATAATATAGATACTGAAAAAGACACCTTTGCAAATGTAATTAAAATTTAACTTTTTCAAATAATACATTATTAAACTATTGATGAAAATGCTGAGAAGATGTTTCAAAATTAGAGTGCCTGCATAAAAGCACGTTTCTCAGTCTAAACATCATTATTTACATTCTTCCTTCGCCCAAATAAAAAATCCTATAAATAACTACAGAATTGGACTACATGTTCCTTAATCACTGATTGAATACACACAATGGTATATTATTTAGACACACATAATAATGAAATCATATCATCTTCATGGAAATAGAACTGGAAACCTTCATATTAAAGCAAGAAGCCAGACTGTGAAAAGCAAATATTAGATTTGTCATATAGGAAATGTAGACTTAGAAAACAATATGAATAATCCTGGAGTAAAAGATGGAACTGATTAGGGTTGGGAACAAGTGACAGAGGAGATGAAGAGAAATAGTGTGGAGAAAGTATGTTCAAATACTTTGTAAGTTAGTATGATGACATAAAATAAAATATAAAAATAGGATAATGAAATTAACGAAAGCAATAAATCTTATCTAGCTACATTATATGGATATATGTGTATAACAACAAAAAACACTTGGTGAAATTAATATTTGCTAGTAACATTGTAGATTCATATTTCAATTTCCATTGTTAGGTTGTTTCTCTGATAAAGAAAAAGAAGAAATTGGTTTTGCTCATTTGGAAAGGCAATCTTGTCCAATTAACATTAAAATATTCTAGTTAATTTCGTCGAAGTGAAACTGTTCAATTAAAATAATTATTATAGTAGAAAAATTTGAAGACAATGCGTGGTTAGTCCTCTTCTCCTCACATTCATCCCTTCTTGAGAATAATACACATTGTAATGATATGTTTAGAACGTTTGGGAGAAAGAGGTTGATTTAAAACCAAGGAATTACTCTATGCTGCATTTTTGGTTACTTTATATCCAGAAAAGCTAAATTCTTCTCTTAATTTCCTTAGACTTTATACTCATGTTTCATCTCTTATGGGTGACAAATAAATGATATAAACGTTTTTTAACAGTCTTAAATTTAGGCTGAGGAATCTAGTTACAACTATACTCATGCAGATAAGCCCCTTCAGTCATGATAACATGATAACAAAATGTAAACCAATACCTATTGATATCATGCTTATGACATTTTGTGAATTTCAAACAGTGATTATTAGCATTTGTTTTGTAATGAACATCATTTCACAGGTTAGGATCTGAAGTGAGACATTATCCTCAGAAAAAAAATTAATGAAGCATCCACAATTAGTTACCAAGATATACATCATTTAACAAAATGTTTTTAAAGTGCAAGCTAAAGGAAATCATGTATGAAAAATCAACATTTAAAATAAATACAGAATCAGTATGACTGATTTTTCCTTTATCCAAGTTTGCAATACAGGTTGCATGATGACTTTTCTGATTATATTCTTGAGTTAGGTCTTGATGTTTCGATGGAGAAGATATGTTCTTTCATATATTCATTTGTTAGATCAAGCAGGAAATGAATTCCATTCCAGCGTCAACTCCACATTAATATTCTAGTTTTATACTGCTTCTTTGCCAATGTTTCAAATCAGCTTGAGTAACTTGGGTGTCTTTTTTATCTAACTAAATCGGTATGCAATTTTGTCACTACTAGAATTGTTTTGACCACCATTTATTAAAATATTATTATCCTGAATCTACTATTCTCTCTTCTAATGAGATTTTTAATTACATTTATATAATGTGTTCATGTTTTCCTTTAGATAATCCACATTCAGTATAATGCAAACAGGGTAGTTTGGAGTGAGTAAAATTATGTACATCATAATGTGAGCTGTATAATACATGTATTATATACAACACTCACATTATATTATTTGCATTTTGTTCTTTTAAAGTCACTAGTGTTTAGTTCTCAATATGGATACTATTGAACTTATTCATGGCATTTCTGAAATTTTTAAGTATGTCATGATTTTTGTCATTTGATATTTAGCATATTATTCTTTTAAACATGTGTAGACCTTACTCCACATACAGTGAAATTTGTTTAAAACAATATGATCCATTCAAGGGATTTGCTCTATTAGGTTCATCCAGATGAATTTAATCACAAACTAAAACTAGCTTATTTCTGAGAGACAGTTATCCTTATGAGACTCTACTGAAATTAATATTTGTTTGAGGTTTTTGTATTTAAAAAAGAAAAACTTGGCGTATGTTTTTGTTCCTGTGGGAGTTCTACTTTGTTGGTTGTTTTTACAGATGTGGTAACTTCAACATAAGTGTGCTTTTAATTTCAATTGTTTTGCGTCTATATTTTGCTTCATATAACAGAAAGTACAAAAAGATTCTGTGATTAGAACTTTTCCAAACAGAATTCTAAAAGATGTACTTGAAATTTCATGACACGTAACAGAGTAAGAGAACCATTGTTTGAAATGATTTGAATTCTGCCTCATCTTGCCTATTTCCAATGGTGCTACTTCAAAGTCTTTAATGGAAAGAAAATTTTGTCTGTATGAACTCATAATTTTTTGTTTAATTGAGACACAGTACACATTCACATTTGATTTTTAACTCTAAAATCTTCTTTCCTTATTTTAATATCAAAGATGTGAATTTATGATGCTAAAATAACTTCTACTAATTTATATGAAATGATCCACTTCACACAATATGTAATATAGAGTATAATGGTCATATTGTGTGATACAGTATGTAATAATTGACTTTGAGTAAGGGAAAATATGGGACCTATGTTTTTTGGGCCTGGCTTACTTCACTTAATATAATTTTTTCTAAGTCGCTGCATTCCCTAACAAAGGGGACAGTGTCATTCTTTCTGAAGCTCATTTCTTAAAAATCTGAGACTCGGTCTGTATTAGTGATTTTACCTCATGAGGGTTCCAGTATTTTACTTCTGTAATCCAAGCTACTCAGTAGACTGAGATCCAGAAGATCAAGGTTTAAAGCCAACCAGTGCAGAAAATCTTCTAAGACTTCCTCACAAAAGTAAGCAGCAGAAAGCCACACTGGAGGCATGGTTCAAGTGGTAGATCCCCAGCTGAACAAGTAAACAGAAAATTCAAGACCTTGAGCACTAACCCCAATACTGACAAACAGAAATCATGATTCTCATTTGTTCCCCATATGAAACACTAGCAATTGCATTTCTACTTTCAGTCTAGTCTAGGAGTCTCATACATGAAAAATTGAGTATTTGAACTTTGGTAACTGGTTGATTTCTCTTGGAATGTATTCAAGGGTGATCTTAGTCCATTTTTTGTTGCTGTGGTTGCTATAATTGAATGTCACAGAGAAATTTATCAGAAATAAAGGGTTATTTATTTGGTTCATGTATGTTACGATTGGGAAGTTCAAGTTCAGCAGCCTCATCTTCTGGTGGTTGATGGGAGGTGGGAGAAAGACTGCTGAGCTCCAGGATGAACAAGGACTTCACGTGATGTCTAGCTGCAGTCTCCTCCTCTTCTTACAACGCCTCAATCAACCAAATTACCACCCAAATGTCACAGCTCTAAGTATCAGAGATGACATTTCTACTTCCTTTTTTTTTAATATGTTGTATATTGTTACGGTTACATGAGCAAGATAATTGTTACATCAAGCATTGTTACCTCCTTTGTTTTCCCCCTACTCTCCCTTTCCTCCCACACCCACAGTTTCAATCCCCTCTTCCCACGTTCATGCCTAAATCGTAAAGTTCAGTTTTCAACATAGTGTCTTCTACATCTCATTGTTACAATAAGTCAACATGTATCCCTCTTTAAGCATTTCGTCTTTTTCTTTATCCTCTCCAAACTAGAGAAGTGGATATACAAGATGCAGGGCATCAATATGAAATATAGTGAAAACAGGGGTTATACCATGGGGGAGGAACATACAAAGAAACAAAAAATTAAATAGTACATTATAAATAGGATCCATAGCAAGAAAGAAAATAACAAACGTTAAACATGATGATATGAGATGATGATGAGCAAAATGAAGCCCAAGATAGACACAAGAGGTTTTATGTTTCTTGCTGTTTTTTGTATTTATTAAGCACCATGTGATTTTAAATTTTATTTTGTATGTTTCCCCCTATAGTATAACGCCTGTTTTCACTGCCTTTGATTCCAGTGCCTTGCTTCTTGTATATATATTTTTCTAATTTGGGGAAGGGAAGGGAAATAAGAAAATGTTGAAATAGGGATACAGGTTGACCCATTGTAACAATAAGATGTACAAGATATTGTTGAAAATGAACTCTAAAATTTTGGGGGTGGGCAGGGTGAGTGGAGAGAGGAATTGGGGAGGTGGGGAGGGAAGGAATGGTAGGGTTTTGAAAAACAAATTGGAGGAAACAATGCTCAATAAGAAATGTACTCACACCTTACACATGTAACTGTAACCTCTCTGAATAGTGTTTTTACAATAAACATATACAAAAAAGAATTTAAAAAGAATGATTGACTTTGGGGAAAGTTAATTACGGTGGATCTTTGTGAGATGCTGAGTAATAGTAAGAAGTGTATTTGATTCTATTTAAAAATCAGTTAACTCTAAAAATAACTCATAATTATAAACTAATGCTGAAAAATAAGGTTGTTTATTGGAAAAAGCCAGAAATCTCTTAAAATTGACTTGTATCTGGGTTTTGGTGGCTCATGCCTCTCATCCTAATTATTCAGGAGTCTGAGATCTGATGATCATGGTTCTAACCAGTCTAGGCAGAAAAGTCCGTGAGACTCTTATCTCCATAAACCACCTGAAAACCAGAAATATTGCTGTGGCTCAAGTGTTGGAATGGTAGCCTTGAGCTGAAGAGCTGAGGGACAATGCCGAGGCCCAGTGTTCAATGCCCAGGACTGACATAAAAAATTGACTTGGATTTTTACTTTATTATTTTATGATTTTTAGGAGTGGTTGTTCAGTGAAAAATCTGGTTGGTATTTATATTTTGTGGTGACATAAAATAAGCCTACTATTGTCTTAATTTAATTGAAAAGCTTTCTGATTCTATCAAAGCTAAAATTTTGTAGGTAATAGTTTTCTTTCTGAAAAAAATATATTTATATCACCACAAATAAAAAGAGAAACAAAAGGAAAATATATTCCAGGAAACTAACCTGTAAATGTTAATTGACTAATAGTCTGTCAGTTTCAGTTTTAACTTATAATCAAAAGTCAAGTAAAACTTGATAATAGTTTATTAAACCTTGTCATTTAAGATTCACCTTAAAAAAGAAGTTCAAAACGTTCCATATTTTCCTGTGGTAAATAATGATGTGATGAACATTACTTTGCATTCTAATCGGTTGGGGTGGAATCTCAGTGTTGACTTGATATGCATTGATTGTATTGTCAGAGATGTTGAGCATTTCCTCATAGGTCCTTTGGCCCTTCTCAATTCCACATCAGTGAAGTCTTTCTTTGAAATTTTGACCTTCTTATCATAGGGTAGTATATCGTTTGGAATTTTGGGGTGGGAGATTTAACTTTTTTTTAAATTTTCATTGTGTTCACCTCGATGACCATTGTCTGTTTCATGGTTAGTGAAGATATTGTTCCAGTCTGCTGGCTTTCTATTTATCTTGTTAGCTATGTCCTTCATCATGCAGAAGCTCTGCACATTCACAAAACCCCATTTGTCCAACCTTTATTTGACTTGATGCATTCATGCATCTGTAATAAGAAAGTATCAACCTGTTCCAAAGAACACTAATATTGCTCCTATTTTTCCACTAATAACCTCAGCATATTGTCGCTTACCCCCAGGGTCTTTCATTTATTTGGAATTGATTTTGGTAAATGTTGATATATAATTATCTAAATTTAATATTATTGGTGTTTAACTAATTTTGCTAGCACTGTTTATTGAATATTGCTTCTTAGCATTTGTGCATTTTTCTGTTTACACTTCAGCTGCTCTAGGATGTCATATAATTTTTCCTCTAGAAGTGTCACTTCTAGATTGCAATAGCTTAATAGCTATGGACATATATTCATAGAATATTAGGCTAAGCAAATGACCTCCAAGATATGGAAAGAAAATTAGTATCAATGTTGTTTTTTTCTTAAAATACTATGGAAAGCTGTTTGTTGTTTTCTTGCTTTTTTATTTTCCTAGGGTATCCCCTATTATGTCAATGTACTTGATTTTGTTAGCATGTGGATTATATACATGTTAATCTTCATTATGGCAGGGAACAAGAACAAAAAAATCTTGAGACAGAGGACATAGAGTGAAACAATACCCCAACATTCCTCACAAGACAACATGTAGGAAATGAAATTGACATCAGAGCAGGGATTTGAGGAGGATAATGTGTAAAAAAAATGAGGAATCGTATAACTTGTGAAAAAACTCAACTCACTGCATTATATACATAATTATAATCACTTGGTACATCACATTGAAAATAAGATTAAGCTAAAAAGGAGAGTATTGATACACTTAGACTATGTTTTATAAGTTTACACATGGATACATATGTAGATTGATTTGTAGTCCTCATAGAGACATGTGGAAATAGGTCTGTTTTCTTTAAATCCCTATATGAATAGAAAAGAGGGTTTCCCTGAGTCTACAAGTTCCCCCAAAACCTTCATAAGTTAATTTGATTTCAATCTTGCAGGAAATTCAAAAGTATTTGAAATTACAAACCAGGAGGAATCTGCTGCTCTAATATGTCCATAATCAGAAACACTCCTATTTTAACACTATTAATAAATATGGGTGACATTCTCACATGTTTAACTTCCTAAACTATACCCAAATAATTGAAATCTATTGCATAGGAATCCTAGCAATAATTTTTGACATGTTGGGTTTACCTAAAATATGCTTCAAAGAGTTTTCTTGTTTGCATTCGGACCACAGTGCCAAATCAATTATAATTATGTGGGGCATTTATATGTGGGGCAAATTGCACACGACAGTAAAAGAAGAGAGTAATCGAATATGGTTTCCTGAAAGTGTCATGTGTTACACTTGACTGTTACAGTCCAAACTACTGTAAACATTATAGAACACATATTGAGAACAGATAAGTTGATGTAAAATTTGTATTAGGGATCAAATATCATTGTACTCTTATTACATATTTATTAGGCTCTACAAGTATAAGAAGAAAGAAATGGAACATGATACTCACAAGAAAACTAGTAGAATGAAATATAAAGTGTGATTTGTTCTCTACGGGGAAGCATATGTGCATTGTGATTTGATCATTGATGTTTCCATACTCTAAACTTACTAAGTGTATATGGAAACAGACATGATAAATTCCAATAAGGATATAAAACATGAGTGTATTTCTGGATTCAGAAAACATATATAATCTAATAAAATTAGATAGGGTCATTTGGCAGTAGAAATCAAAATGAATTCATTTGGTAGAGCCTGTGTCACAATATATTTATTAATGTAAGGTATAATTAAAATAATGACAAATGCTTTGAACTCATGTTGTGTCCCCTGACTGTTTCCTGAAAGAAATAAGAGAAAACAATTTTTTTTATTTTTTTGTGAAAAAGATCCGGACCTTCTGCCTGTGATCAACAAGAAATTTTACTTGTTGTCCAAGGATTAGTAAAAAATAATAATAGCTATTGCAAGTTATTTTGAAGAAATTTAATTCCTTCTTCGACTTCTTCTTCCATTGAACCTTTTTAATTGTGTACACATCTTCTCACAAATTTTGCTTGGACACTGTCTCAGCACATTTCAAATTCATTGAACATTTGAAACGTTTCCTCCTGAGTTGGACTGCAGGTTTCTAAGTCGTCTGCATAAGGCTATTTTTCTCTTTTTCCTTGATGTGTTGATAGTATTTTTTTGTGTTTGTTTAGGACATTCATCCACACTGCAGTTCTACAAGGTATCTATGATTTTTTCTCAAGGATAAGATTCTATAGTATTGGATTTTGATGGGATTAATTGTAGACATGGATTTCAGAAAAATCCTTCAATTAATGAATCTGTAAGGAGATCCTCTTATGTCAAATGCCTGAAAGACCAGGATTGGCATCAAGATCACGTGACCTCGCTCAAGTGAGGTTTCCAAACCCCAAAATTATTTCCCATGTCCTATTCATTTTCTTCTGCATGAAGGATGAGAAACTCCCTAATCACAAGAATAAACACATAATCTTGATTACATATTATATTGATCCCTAGAGTTTGGAAGCAATAGGAGTTTTAGTTCTCCCTATAATCTTCATAAATGAGAAAATTAGTCATAGGTTGGAAAGGTGAAGTTCCCATTCCCATTAGTCCTCTGCAGTACACACATTCTTCACTATAAAAATGGCCAATTAATCGTTCAAAGATCATTGGAATACTTTTGACATGAGTCAGAATTGAATTCAATTTCTCTAGTGTACTTACTACCTTTGCTGGCATAGAATACATGAAGCCCAAATGCAGCGACAGGCTAAAATAAGTACAACCTAATCTGAAGTTGAATAAGCTTGTGACCTGAAAAGAAAATATTTCAACATATCAATGCATCTAGAATCCATTGTATTGCTCATAAAAAGATGACGGCCAATATTGACAAGAAACACAAATTTCATGATTCCAAATCGAATAAATATTTACAAGAAATTTCTAGGAAGACCAATTGCTGTTTTTTGTTGCTGTATTAGACATCTTCCTATGTCAATAAGAGAGACTTTTTGTTTTGGCATTCTATTAACTCAAAATTACAATCTATTTTGTGACCCTAAATGGACCAGTTCATTCTAGCAATTACAATCCTTTAAACAATTTCCTAAGTACTCAATTGAGATCCAGTAACTTTTGCAGTAATATAACTTCTTTTGATTTTCCTATCTTCAATCAATGGCGAGTTTCTTTGTTGAACTATCTAGTGCATATGAACAAAGTATGAGAAATGAAAGTAGTTGGTATCATTTTAATAAGGAGAGGATAATATTGCTTGTGAAATTTCTCTTATTGGAATTACTGAGGAGTTGAAGCATTTCAATAATGCTCTGGTTAGAATAAGAGGATGTTTTGCAACAATTTTAACAAGACAACCATGGGAGAGAAGAATTAGAAGTCCTGATTTGTCGATCAATGGAAAAACTGACAACACATCTCAGTGATACAAAGGACTTGGACATTTATGTACTGATAAATAGAGAGGATGCTATGGGAATGCTTGATATCTCAAGAAGTTAATCAGATACACCAAAGCAGAGCAGGAACCCTTTCTGAAATAAATAGAAATGATGGCCATCAGAAGGCTTCCCTGAAGAATTGATCAGGTTTTGTATGTCCTCTGTGGGAATGATAATCATTTCTTTGATATGACAAATACAGCTCATGTAACAAATCATGATCTTAGGACTTTCAGCCCAACTTTTGCTTCTCTCAATTGAATCAAACTGTAGGACAATATCCATCTTCCTATATTTAAATGAAATACATTTCATTTCAATCGTACTACAATTCAGTATATTCGATCTGGAGATGGGAGGTTCTCTGTTACTAAACAGCATGAAACTTCATCCTCATTCTCATTTTCATTCTTGCTCATAAGTTTTCTATTTCTTGCATTGTTTTCCAATAGGCTATGACACACAAATGATTTTGTTAACATTTTTCAATGCAACTAATAGAAATAACTATACATAGCAGGTTTGATAGAATTAAGCACATTGGCTAGATGAAGAATACTTCAACTGCTTTTCTTCATAGTTGTTGCCTAGGATAGTGACAACTACAAATAGTGTGCATTGTATGTATTGGGAAATTACAACTTGATATGACAGTGAGAGTCATGTAGAAATAGATAAAAATCCCTGAAGTTGTATTCTAGACAGTGAATTTCAAAGACTTATGAATATTTAGAATTTATATTAAGAAAATTCGAGCAAAATGTGCACATAGACTTAGTGACAGGATAAATGATTTAATGAAACTTTGCTTTCATGAAAATACGAGAGTCAGAATGACAGCAACCTAGCTGAATATCAAAATGGATTCTTACCAATCACAGCTTTCTGAAGTAAATATCGATAAGAAGGTTGGCCATAGAAAATTTATTGTCTCTCAAAAATCTACTAGTTCTTATATTTCTCAGCAATTATACGCACTGTCAGTTTCTTGTCGATTAGTTTGTTCCTGGTAAACAGGCTAGCACAATCAGAAAATGTTATTCATAATTTCTCTACTCACCACATACAAAGATTCAATTTTCCAGGCATAAACACATATGGAAAATTCTAGAAATTGAAAACAAAAGATATGTTTCTGTATTTGTGTTGGTCATTGTCTGAAAGGAAAGAAATAATCAGTCTCTTTATATTGACACATATTTCCATTTTAATATGCCATTTTAATAAGCTCTACATAATCCAGCAGGTATAGAAAAAACTTAGGTTTACCCCTAGTCTCTTCATATACAGGATTTCTTATAAGTATTAGTGTTGATTTAATCTCAAGAATTGAACTCATGTTCAAATGTTTCTTCAAAATTGCACCCAATATTTTATATAATTCAACAGGAAAAATACCACTGTCTTAATATGCACATCATCATAAACAATCTGATTTCAAAAAGACCGTATTTGGTGATCACATTCTGAATTCACAGGTATAATTTATATTATAATTATCATTTCTAATTTTCTTTCACAAGATAAATCATCATAAATTATACTTAAAAAGCAGCATAAGTAGCAGCCAGCATGTTTATAGTGGATTATTCCTTCATGTACAATACAGTCTAAAAATGAATGCATTTTCAGAGAAAAAGACATACATAACACTGGTTTGTATGAACAATGAAAGACTTCATGGGAAAAACAAGTATTCATTAATGATTTCCCTCATTTGTAAAATTAATTGCTTGGGAATCGATTGAGAAGTGCTTATGGCATATCAATACTTTCAAAATGTGCAGGTAATAGAATTCTTAGTGTTTACCTGATTGTATATTAGAAGATTGTAATTTACCTTTGACACAAGGTAGAAAGAATGATCAAAAACATAATTCTAAATTTATCATGAAGTAGCATTTTTAAAAACTATTATTACAATGATCTAAAACATATCAAAGTCAAATGTTAATGTGTGAAATAGAAATTTAGAGAGCCTTCTTTACACCCTTTCTTCTTCATATTTCATGTTTTTTGTTTGTTGGCATTTTCCATTTCCTCTTCATCCATTTATTACTCTGGTAGTGCAAATCTCAAATATTGGCTATGATAACTCTAACCTGAATTTAAGCATAACAAAGAATATTGAAAGGAGAATTTGAACTATTAATAGAGGTCTTTTGATTCAATTTCATCTGTTTTTACATTGTAGAATTCATTGTCTTAAACCACTACCAATCAGTCAAACAATATTTGTGTCCTTTTAGTCAATTGGTTTTGAAGCAAACATATTTGAATATTTCAAGTCTTCAATATTATTCATTCAACATACAGGAAAGAAATGATACAAAAATACATGAAAATATGTCAAAATGAATGATCCTACAATCTTCAAGAAAATTGCATGACGGTTGTATTTGGGCAGGTAGTAACTTTCTGTGCGGTAACTATGCCTCGGCAGGATGTACTGAATATGTTTTTTGAGGCAGGTTTTAACCCTTCAAGGGTGACTTAAGTACTAAGTTTCAACATCATGTTCCTGTCTCCTCTCTTAAGGCTTATGCCGTTCCTTTCAAATAAAAGATCAACATAAAGAGATCATTGCACACAAATATCTGATTACTCTGTATATGGTAGAGGTACCTTTATCACATAAAACAATTTTTGTACTGCAAGTTATTAGCTCCTTTAAGTAATCAAATGAGAATATACTGAAAATTTGAGCAGGATGTAAGAGTCGATATATAGACTATGTAGTTGCAATTCCTAAATGCTAAATCAAACATACTGTGTTAAAGGAGAGTGGGGATGGGAGAGCAGAAATGGTAAGGGGAAACAAAGGAGCAGGCAACAATGCTTGATAAGAAATGTTCTCATTACCTTGCTAAAGTATTGGAAACTTTCTGTATGGTATTTTCACACACAAAAAAATCATTTTTTCATATAAAACTACTACCAACTTTTTTTTCTTGTGTGAAGGCTGGAATTACATTGATTCCTACAGAAAAGTGAAGAGCAATTAAACTGAAATAAAATTTTAATGATTCCCTCATGTTAATTGATGTCTACAATGACTTAATAGCACCAGAAAAAAAAATATTGTCAAATACATTCAGGTTTGAAAAGTGAGGACAAAAATCATGAAATTAGAGGTCTGGAGGAAGATGGTAGATAATCAGCTGGGGATTAACAAGCTTTTTTCTGTTGAAAAGTCCCAATCTAGAGATTCACACCAAGTGTGCCACCATACTACATAGGGTATGTCCAGAGATGAAATATTCAAATGCTCATATCCAGATTTGAGCACTTGCAGTGTGTGGTGTTGGTAGCTGATGTCACAGCCAACATATTAACAGAGAAATCCCAGGAAAAATGTGACAGAACCGGTCTGGGAGTGGATTCTACTCACCACCATCAAGAATCAAGAAGAAGTAGAAATCTTCATCCTACTGACCACAGTGAGTAGCAGATTGAGGGCAGCCATGAAACCAAGGGAAAGATGTGCTTACCCTCACCACATCCTAACTCCTTCTCAAGGAGCAGCGGTGGGAAGGTAGCTCTTCACCTATCAATGGAGAAGAACTCCATCTTTGATATTGACAAAGACCTGGCCAGAGCGCCAGCACATAACTCAGCCTTTGGAAGAAAACCATAGGGATTATTCAATATGTCAAATAAAGTTCAACTACATGGTTCAGCTTGCCCCAGGGGAAAGTTTGCATTCCCAGACAGATGAAGTCTGATTTAATGCATCTAGTTGTACCATTACTTCTTTATACTTACAATTATTTTTACCTATTTCATTTTAAAATTTTTGCAATTTTCCCGTTCCCTTTTGTCTTTCTCTCCTCCTTTCCTTTTATCCTTTTGGCTCTCTGAATCCCTCCCACATCCCTATAATCTTATTTTCTCACTATAATTCTCTCTACACCTATTAATTTCTGGTCTGCTGACTCCTTCTTTGACTTTCTTAGATCAATGATACATAGTTGTTTGTTGTTGAATTAGATTGTACCTGTTGAACTAGATTGTATCAGTAGTAATTTAGACTGCATTCAAAAATCTGTATAACTACAGGGCTATGGTTGATACTTGACTTAAAATAGTGTACTAGCACCGAATTGATTTTACTTTCATACCCAAAGGTGAAGAACAAATCAGGGGAACACAAGAAAAATCTCCAGTCCAGGAATCTCAACTCCCCTCATGATAGTCAACAACAGAATAGTAAATGAGTAATCCAGATGAGAGATCTCAAAATGCTCTATAAATAATAATGGTAAACATGCTGAATGACAAGATTGAAAGCTTGCAAAGGGTATGAGCATAATGAGCCTAACCAAAGATTATTACAGGAATTATGGAGTGTGATGAGGTTAACTACCTACTAATAGAATTTCGTGAGCATGAGGAAGCTAATCAAAGATAAATACAGGAATTGTATGAGAAGGATGAGAATAAGCAAAGATTCATAGAGGCATTCATGGAATCCACAAACAGAAGGCTGGGGAAACCCATAGAGGCCACAAAGGGAATGCGGAATGATGTCCAACAGAAGGAAAGGGAGTTCAATAAAATTATAAGAAAAAAAATGAACTAAGGAATTGGAGAATGAACACTAAAAATCAAGTCAAGGAATAAAGGAGTCCATACAAGATCTTAACATATACTTCTACATAAAATATACTTCTTATAACCTTGTGCTAATAAGTTTGAGAATCTGAAAGGAATGAACACAATTGTAGCACATATCGACCTGCCCTAACTAAACAAAATGATTTTAACCAATGTAATCGACCCATAAGAAGCATTATAATAGAAACCGCAATAACAGTCTTCTCACCCCAGGAAAGCACTAGATCGGATGAATTTACACCTGAATTCTACAAGGCTTTCAAAATAGAACTCACTGTTCAATTAAACTGAAAGTGAAAGTTCAGTACCAAACTCTATAAAGCCATCATAACCCTCATCTCCAAACCTGGCATGGACTCATCAAAGAAAGAGAAATATAGAAACATTACTTTGATGAATATTGATGACAAAGTCCTCAACAAACATTTGGCCAATTGACTTCAACAACTCACCACAGAATGATGCACCACTATCAACATGATTCATTTCAGGGATCCAAAGCTGGTTCAATATATGCAAATCAATTATATAATACATCACATCAACAAGAGAAAGGATAAGAACCACATGATTAGGTTAGTGGATGCAGAAAAAGCATTTGACATGGTTCAACATTTCTTTATAATAAAAGAACTGGAAAAAGTAGGAAGTCATTGAGCATACCTCAAAATAATAAAACCTGTGTATGATAAAACTGCAGTGAGCATATACTAAATAGCAAAAAGATAAAGTCATTTCCTATACTCTCAGGAATCAGACAAGGATGTCCACTCTATCTACTACTCTTTAATTTACAATTACAAGGCATAGAAAGATACAAATATAAAAGAGATCCATACAATGAAAAAAGACATAAAACTCTCCTTCTTTGCAGATGACATGATCTTGTATTTAAAGAATCCTATGGTATCTACTCTCAAATTACTTGCGCTGATCAGAAACTTTGGCAAAGTAGCTGGATACAAAATTAACCCTCAAAATCAATGGGTTTTCTATATGCCAACAATGAGAATAGTGTGGCTGAAATCAGGGAAAAACTCCTTTTGTAATAGTCCCACCAAAAAATGAAGTATCTAGGAGTTGAATTAAATGAAGTGAAAGACCTCTATGATGAAAATTTGAAAAACCTGAAAAAGGAAATTAAAGCAGAAGTGGAAAAAACCTCCCATGCTCCTGGATTGGGAAAGTTAATGTGAAATGGCAATATTCTCAAAGGTTACCTACAAGTTAAATGCAATACTGGTCAATGTTCTAATTTCACTTCATTTTTCAAAGAAATACAAGAAGCAACCTAAAAATTCATATGGAATAATAAAAGACTCCAAATAGTAAAAACACTCCTTAGAAAAAACAACAGTACTGGAGGAATAACAATACCAAATTTCAAATTTTACAACAAAGCCATAGTAATGAGAACAGCTTGGTATTGGCACAAGAACCAATCTGAGGACCAACTCAATAGAACTGAATACCCAGAAATTAACTCACAGACATATATATATGTGTGTGTGTGTGTGTGTGTGTGTGTGTGTGTGTGTGTGTGTGTGTGTGTGTGTATGTATAGCAATAATCTAATTCTGCCTCCATTAGAAAGCATGACATCATTTCATTTCTCAGAAAATGGAAAGTCTTAGGAAAAAATTGTATTAAATGAAGTAAGCCAAGCACAAAGTAACATAGGTCCCATGGTGTCCTTTATCTTCAATAACTAGTATATATCTAGGAAAAGCAGAAAATCTCAAAAAGCTAAGTAATATGACTATATAGGATGATGTTAAGAAATGAACCCCAAGAGAAAGACACAAGTGCTTTTTTGTTTCTTGCTATTGTTTAGAATAGATTTATAATATACTATGTGATTTTTCATTTCTTTTGTATATTCTTCCCATGTTGTATAAGTCCAGTTTTCAGTGTGTTTGATGTTGGTACCCTTCCTCATGTATATACATTTTTCTAATTTGAAGGGAAGGGAAATAACAAAATGCTTCACTACGATACATGTTGATCCATTGTAACAATGAGATGTACAATGCACTATGTTCAAAAGGGACTTTACAACTTCGGTGGGGAAGGAAAGAGTTGTGGAAGTGGAGAGGGAAGGGATGGTAGGGGAAAAAACAAAGGAGAAGGTAACAACACTCAATAGAAAATGTACTCATTACTTTACTCATGCAACTGTAAACTCTCTGTACAGACTTTTTACAATAAAATACACATATAAAAATATAATTGAAAGAGGGATTTGCACTTGGCTAATCATACTTCTCAGCAACTATATTTGTACATCAGAGTTTTTTGGGTGGTGTGTGTGTGTGTGTGTGTGTGTGGAGGGTTAACTTGCCAATAGTTTAAACAGGCTGTGGAAGGAGGCTTGCAAGTTCAGAGACAGACTGGAGTATATCAAAAGAAAGAAGGAGGAAAGGAAGGACAGTAAGAAGGAAAGAAAAAAGGAAGGAAGGTATTAAGGATGAAAGGAGGCAATTAAGGAAGGAATTAAGGTAGGAAGAAAAAGAGAAGCAAGGAAATCCAGATCCAGATGCTGACGGCTCACACATATATGTTATATGAAAATAAAAACAACAACAAATAGTAAAAAAAAAAAAAAAAGGCATATTGCTGATTGCCTATAATCCCAGCACTTGGGAATTAGGAAGGAGAATATTGGGTTTAAGTGATTTTGAGCTACTTGAAAGTTCAAGATGAACCTGGCATATGAAATGAAGACCTTGTTACCCCCAAAGTATACCTAGATATCGCTGACTGGTACCTATATTCCAAGTTTCTTTGAAGGCAGAGAACGGTAGAATCAAAGTTCAATGCCAGCCCAAACAGAAATGTCCATGAAACACTATCTTGACAAAGGGAAACTGGAAGTGATGACCTGTGCCTTTCATCCCAGCAACAAAAGGAAGCCTATAAAATATGAAATTGAGATCTCTAGACGTTTTCCTGGACAGCAAGCAGAATCCTCTCAAAAATAAATACGAAAGCATAGAGTGAGATCTACCTCAAAAAACAACCAGTGGAAAAAGAGGCTAAAGACATGACTGAGCACAAAGTTATTAAGGGACAGTGGTAGAGAACTTGTCAAGTAAGTGTGAGGCTCTGAATTCAAACATCAGAAGCACCAAAACAAAATGAAAGACAGCTGAAACAGGCTGCAGAGTATTTTATAAAATTGATAAATTTCACCATTTTCAATATAGTATAATTTTTATATTACTAGTACCAATAGAGTTTTGAACAATCACATTCTTAAAATGTTCAGAATATGTTCCTTCTTTATGTAGGTCCTTCAGTACAAGTAAGTACTGGATAATAAATCTTTCATATTACTTCAGTGGCTTTACTCAGTTATCACTTCTTACAGAATGATTCTGTCACAACTCTGGACAGCATTGTATACAAGTTTAAAAATTTTCTTGAAACTGCGCACTCAATTGTCATGGTACATCATGTGTATGAAGCATATAGACCTGTATGAAAATTCTATATGATATCAAATTTTATAACGATTTATTTGGTAATAAATGTTATATGTAAAGTGAAACATCTAATCACTGGTGAATTTAATCTAGTGTGGACACGGATGATTTTTACCATACAGCAAAGCATACATATTCATTACCCTTACATTACATTTCTTATGAACAATGAATTAACTTATTGTGAGAAAAAGAAACGATTTATGCTTAGAAGCAATTTTGAAGAACCATTGTCTGGCTCCCTGCAAATAAGAAGCATGTACTTTCAAATAATTGTTCAGCTTGAATAGGAGGGAAAAATAAAATTCTTCTGACCTTTTTCATCACCTATTTATTTACTATAACTCAGTTTTGGAAATAAGAAATGTTTCAAATGGACTATATATGTTTATACCAGGGAATAGGACAAAATTGTCTTTTTGTATTTCCTAAGCAAAGACCTAATATAAATCCTGTAATCTGCAAAAAAACTAACAAAGATACTCAGGCTTGATCTAGATATCAGAATTTTAAAAATAGCCTTGGCTAATTAGCCTACAATTCTTTTGGGCTCTGTTCATCTTGTATATCCAACTAGGAGGTAATTGCATCAGTAGTCTTCAAAGAATTACTAATATGTATTATCATTGTGATCTGTTTCAAAGGAAGTTGAATTCAGGATATGTATCACTAGTCATTGCCTCTTTTATAGGATTTAGGACTACCTTTTTTTTTCTTTTAATTTTATTGTCACGGTGAGTTAGATAGATAACAAGAAAATTCTTGGTGAACATGTTACCCCTTTTCTCATTTCTCTCTCTCTTTTCAATCCAAAATCCCCTCCCCAAATTTTACAGGTCATATCCAACATATTTTCTTGTTAGTATTTCTAATACATATGTTCTTCATTGTCATTTCTTACTATTTTATTGTTATGTGAATCAGTGCACAAGTTCTATAGTTTCAGTCTACTTTTTTCCAATTTAATGTTATGGCAGTCTCCACAAATTTTTGTAAAACTTTTGGAAACACATCTCATTTATTAACCCACGTGTACTATCAGGAATTATAGGTATTAAGGACTTATCACAGGATGTGATATAAAAACACAATAAGATTTACTAACATTAGAAGTAGTTTATTCATGATTTTATATAAATATATTACCAGTTCTGTTCTCTGCTGCTGTTTTCCTAAACTCTTGCATATCAGAGTGTGATGCAATATGCCTTATTTTTTGTTACCAAGACTAACATGAATTGACTCAAAAATTTTAGCCACATATGCAAAATATCATAGAGATGTAATAAATAATCTTCAATACAATTACAAAAGAATTGTCATAGATAAAACTTCCCCTAGGTTCAAACACAGAATAGTTTTGATTCCATTAGGAAGTGTACTTAATGTAATAATGACATATTAATTTTGCATTCAGGATCTTGGGTCCTTCATCAACATGCCAGTTGTCTCAATTGAAATACTCCCTTCTGACCCAAAGACCAAATTCCAGAAGATTCCATTTCTGAATGCTATGGTTTTCATAATATAATTCTCTGGAATTGTGCTAGGCTTTGATAGAAATGTGCTCTTGGGGTCTTCTTAGCATCTAACTCACCAGAACTATGATCATACTTTTTATACCTACATAGAAGGTACTTTATATCACTTTTTTGATGGTCTGTTTGATCTAACGCTAAAAATATTCCCAGCAAAAATTAATGATTGAAATAGGGATAATATAGGGCAGTGTACTTTACTCCTCAATGAAGTTGATCCACCAAGGTATATGCTTGCAAATATAAATGTTTTAAAGTTACCTTTATGTAGGAAATACGTTACACTGTTAATGTATTAAACAAATAGTGAAACCTATGTCTAAGAATATGATATGAAGAAAAAAAAATCCAGTACCTGTGGATGTAAAACTATGTTCTGAAACAACACATAGTCGTCTGGGATATTCTCACAGCTACTACTGAAGAAGTATATTTAAAAAAGGTAAGAAAGAAAGAATCACTCAGTATAGGTTTTTATGAGGTAGTAAATCAAACAAAAATAACTTTGAAGTAGCCGTTACTTTTTTACATATTTCCAGGCAGAGAATGTGTTACACATATTTTTAGTACTTGTCGCGATAACATATGACAGGAAGGTTCAATTCACAATTGTATTTCAAATTGTTGGAAACATTTTGTGAAATATTTACTAATCTTTAATGTGTGTTAGCATTTAATGCCACCTTTTATTATTCCCTTTTATACAGCTGTCATCTTCTGTTGAATACCAGAAAGTCTTTTGGATAGGTAATTTTGCTTAAATTCAGTACTCTTCCTACATCTCTAAGGTCTTTTTGTTCAAGGTCAGAGCTCTACTAGTTTGAATCACTATGATACTTCTAGTGTTCTAACATACTTGAGTTCCAATTCATTGGATCTCATCGACCAATCAAAAGTCTCAGCCACCTAGGATTGGATGTGTGAGCCACTAGCACTCAGCTATTTTCACAAGAATACCATAATGAAAGTTGTTAAAGAAACAAAAAGGAAACATTGGGAAAAATAACGCTAAAAACTGTTCTTAGAACCCTTTTAAATGGAAGCAATACTCCTATTACACAAGTGCAGTGATTCTGAACCACAAAAGAGAATTAATATAAATATTTTCTGGTGTTCAAAACTATAACATGAATATCAGTAACGTTTGCATTTATACTTGCTTGATACTGTAGTCTTCTAAACTGATAGGAACAGAAGCATTCTGATGCTGTTGCACATATGATGAAATTTTGAGAAAATACATGGGAAAGTGGAGATAGAACGATATTATCTGTTCATTTTTTGCATACTCCAGAAACATCCAAGAGCCAAACCTACAGAAAGTGTTTAGAAGGTGGAAAAAATGGTATATCTTTGTTTATTTTCTAAAGTAAATCGGAGTCAGTAAAATGAAACACGTTCCCTTCCATAAGAAGGATGAAACATCCCTACTATTTGGGTTTTTAACCAACAATTGTCACCTTTTAGAATGTCTCCCTTGATATAGGTCTCTGTTAAGGTGACAGGGCAAAGAATGCTCAATTTCAGTTCCTGACACCAGTACTCTCAGAACCAATTGTGCCTGTGTCAACTGAAACAGATAATAATGGCACACACTACTCTGCAGGCTTACCATCCTTCTATATTCTTTTATATAAAAAATTCCATGAAAATTATCTTAGTATTACAAGATATGTGCCTTGGTGTAATTTTCCGTATTCTGCAAAATTCTCCAAATGGATATTATATCTTTCTTCTCACTATTCTTTGCTTATGCATCTATAACACTAATTTATTCTCTTCCATTTTATGTGTAGTAATAAAATCAGAGGTATTGGAACCATATGTTAGTAGCATTTCTCAGAGCAAGAAATACAAAATAAGTTTGAACATAGTTTAGGTCCAAAAGAATGTGTGAAGATAGATTCAATAGACAGTTCTTTTTATGAGCATTGTCAAATTACAGTATCAAAACATAATATGACCTGAAGTTTTATTTATTCTGGATGCTAGTTGAAATCGTGAAATTCTCTAATGTGTGTAAAATCTATTTGATTCAAAGCAAATTGACCAAAGCGACATAAACATTTGACTGACTGTAGTATGAACTAATGAATTCAACAATTGAATAACAGGAATGATTTTGAATATAAGCATCTATATTAATATTTCAAATTTTCCTTTCAGATATTCTCTATGCATCATATGAGGTGAGAGTCATCAGTGACAATACACTGAGATTTCTACTACCATAGTAATAAAAGCATAAATAACTAATGGAAATTTCTTATTTAATATTAACAAAATACGTCAACACAAACAAATGCCATGAAATATTACCGAGAAAGGGAGTCAAGGAAGTCTGTCACTCTATGTTTTTCAGAATGTGACAGGACTTATGATTATATTTTTCTTCAGGGAAATGCAAGGATGCATTTTCAAAAATGCTTCTTCCTAAGAGTACTTTTTTGTTGGTTTTGGATATTGAACTCTATGCCTCCACACTTCAGCTGAAGGCATTTCCTTCATTTCTTATCACATGGCACAACTTCGGATTTTCTAGTAGGTAATTGGAGTGGAGTCATATGTGTTCTCCTGCGGATGACTTTGGACTGCAATCCTCAGATCTCTTCCTTTAGAATAGCTTGGATTACGATTGTGAGCTCCTGGCACGTGAATTTCATGGGAATTTTAGAATAATTAGTGTGATTATTTTTCTTGAGTCAACGATAAATTATAATCTTCTAATATAACATGGGCTTGATGCTAAGCCATCTATTAACTTCACATTTTGCAAATACTCACACAATACAAAAGTTAATACCAATTTTAGCCATCAGTTTTACACAGGAGTGCAATCATCAATTAATATTTTTTTCCCAGTAAGTCTTTCATTGTTCATACAAACTGGTATTATTTATCTCTTTCTTTATGAAAATACAATTCATTTTCAGAACAGTATTGCACATGAATGAATAATACACTAAAAACATTCCTGTTGCAACTTGGGCTGGTGGGTCCAGAGCATATTATCAGGACCAACCTTCGGAAAGAAAGTTGGAACTTTGTAGTTAGGATGTAGGTTAGATATATGATTCAACACGAATATTTACATGAAATCATGGTAAAGAAAGTCTACATGTGAATCTCAGCATTTTCTATTCATATTGGAATGTGTAGAGACTCTAAAAGTCTCAAGGAATCAACGTAGGAGGACCAATCAATTACATGATATATTATAGTGGAAATATCTGACAATATAAAGAGACTGTTCGTTCTTCCAGATAGTGACAAATGCAAATAAGGAAACATATCCTTGCTTTTATATTTCTACCTTTTTCCAAAAGCGTTCATGGCAGGAAAGTGGGAGCCTATGTATCAAAATTAGAGGAATTATCAATGACTCTATTTTGTGACTGTGGCTATGCTGTTGTCCGGGCACAAAACTACTTTACAAGAAACTGAATGTCAGTATAGTCATTGAGAATTAGTTGCATGTCTCCATTTTAGAGGGATCATAATTTCTCTAACATCAATCAGTTCATGGACATTTACCTCAGAAAACTGTGATAGGTGAGAATCCAGTTTGGGACAGTATATCACATAGCTCCCTGTCATACTCAATTTAGTATTGCCACAAAGGAAAAGGTTCATGTGCACTTTAGGCCTAAATGTTCTTAGTTCAAATTAAAAATATTCATAGTTGCTTAAATATCAACTACTAGAATACAAATTAAGTGACTTTTTACTATTTCTTCAAGAGCTATACTATAATATCAAGTTATAGTTTACAAATATATGCAATGTGTACTATTTGTAAATGTCAATATCATTAGGCAAATTCTATGAAGAAAATCAGTCAAAGTCTACTCCATCTGTACAATGTGCTGAATTCCTTCATACCTCTTGTCTAAATTTGTCTTTATTACTTTTAGTTGATCATGTTTTTAGTAAAAGTGTCTTGTATATATATATTTTTTGGGGGGTCTGGTCGCGGGGCCTGAACTCTGGGCCTGGGCGCTGTCCCTCAGCTCTTCAGCTCAAGGCTAGCTCTCTACCACTTGAGTCACAGTGCCACTTCCGGCTTTTTTTCTTTTTGCTTATGTGGTGCTGAGGAATCGAACCCAGGGCCTCATGCATTGTAAGGCAAGCGCTCTACCACTGAGCCACCTTCCCATCCCGTGTCTTGTATATTGTAGCCTATTGGAACACATGGAGGGCAGATAAATCTCTGCTTAACAGAAGGAATGCCAATGAGGATCAGACTTTGTGCTGGTCAATAACAGGAAAAATTCCATATAGAAATCAAATGTACTGAATTTAAGTATAGTTGACATGAATTGTAGTTAATTTAAACATTAGAAGTTGGATAATGTCTTAGAGTTTGATTCAATTGATAGAAGCACAAGATTTCCTTACAGTTCTAAGATAATGATTTATACATGAAACCTGTCTGTCATATCCCAAGCATGATGAACACAAACATGGTAGATCTTGCAAGATCTGATCATTACTTTTGAGAAGCCTTCTGATGGGAATCATTTCTATCTACCTCAAAGAAAGTTCCTGCTTTGCTTGTATGTCTGATTAATTTCATGAGATATCAAGCTCTGCCAAACCATCCTTTCTTTTATTCATACCTAAGTGTCCATGTTTTTTGTTTCACTTAAAGATATTTCCAAATTCTCCATTTAATGACAAATCATGGTCCTTTATTTCTTCTCTTCCATGTTGGTTTGTTTCAATTATCTTAAATCACATTGTATTTTTCTATGGATAGAAATACTGAAATGCTTCTGTTTTTCAGGATTCATAAAACAGCTATCAAAATAGAAATTTGTAGACCAAAATCATACTGTCCTCAGTAACATCAAATAGTTTAATTTGCAGTACATTGTTGGTATACACTAGTTATATAATGAAGAATATTGCCACTGAGAATACATAATTCTCAAAGTTTCCTTAGGGTATAACAAAAAAATCTTTGGCATATTTTAAATAAAATTAAATATAAAACTAAACATAAAACTAAAAATGTCACATATGTTATGTGACATATCTTTTATATATACTAAACACTTCAACCCATCTTTCTATTAAAATGCAATTGAATTTCATGTGTTCTACATAAATCTGTCAATAGACTCAAGTTGTAAATTCTATAATCATAAGTTATAATGCAGGAAATTTCCATGTAGTATATATTATTCGTGGTTAAATAATGCAAAGGCATATATATATATATATATATATATGGCTTTATGTATATATCCATACATTCACAGATATTACAGTATAACTTTTATATGTATATTTTATAGTATATATAGTAACAATATTTGTATAAGTAAAAATATATGACATATAAACAAAAACATTTATCTGGGAACTTGTCTCTCTCTTGCTGTTTTCACTTAATATTTGTGACTAGTAGCTTTGAGAAATCCTAAACAACATTAATCTTACTTTAGATGACTATTAATCAAAAATGTGAATTAAAAAGATATGTACAATGATCAAGTATATCTACAAGGAAGGCTAAAGAACGTTTTTGGCAGAAGGTGATTAGTATAGCCACAAGGAAGGCTAAAGAACGTTTTTGGCAGAAGGTTATTAAGTTATAGAAGTGTCTTTTTTGTGAAACTGTCTCCTAATAAAAATATTGATGAGTAAAGAAACTAAACAAGGAAATAATAATACATAAAGATTGATTTATTGCGGCTATATAGACCATAGAGCGTGTACAGATGTCTAAGCAGAACAATTTACAAAGAATCAGTAGGTGATGTGTAGATGAAAAGTGTGACACATACATTCACATTATTCCTCTACTCTATACTCTATACTCTTCTCTATACTCTATTCTACTGAATTGGAGTCCACCAATTCATACTAAAAGGAAATGGGACTTTGTCATCTGAATTCAGGCTGGAAGTCAACACTTCCTTTGTCATATGCGGAAGTGTGGCTGAGTTCCATCAGTTCTTAAAACGGAAGTGAGGTTTATGAATTACATCACAATAATGGTGACTCCAACCAGAGAAGTCATTATACAGAAGTAGCTGTTGCTATGGAAAAAGTATTAGTGGGATATCCTCCGTCGTGGGGAGGAAGAGATCCTGGCTTGTTTGGTGAATCCAGTTAACTGAAGGAGACAGGTAACAGTCCCTTGCCTTCTCCTCATACTTTTACGTCTTAGACATGTAAATCATCTATTTGGCTTGTGTATTTGACTGAGACATTTCTCCCTTTCTACCCCGGACATCCCAAATGTAGTTCTAATTATTTTCTCCAAGTAGGCAGGATTGTTCCATGGTAAAAGAATGAAAATTCTTTACTTCCTTAGATTTCAGAAAATAGCTATTTCCATTCTATAGAACTTGAAATTTACTTTTATTCCCCTCACATTTATTGGCAATAGTATGTTTAATGTCTTCTGGCTCTGTCTGCTCCATGGCCACTAGACACTGTGCTACAGAAATTCACTACCTATTGAACCAAAGCCCAATCTCAAACTTTGACTCTAACGACTGTCATGATTCCTTTGTAACACATATCTTCTCTAAGAAGCAGTTACTTGAATAATACTCCGTAATGATCTTATACTCTGAATAGAAAATCATGATACACCTATGAGAATGGCAAATGCTCCTTCAAATAAGTGCATATTTTTAATAGGCACTAGATATTTGTAAATTGTAATTTGGAAATTGTTAATTCAGACATCCATAATTTAGAATACCTTTTCCAAATTCGCTTAAAAGTTGTCATGATGCATCATCCTCTGTTTGATATGATAAAGAAGAAAGGCCTGAAAAATACAAATTATTTTGAGTTGAAAACTTATACATTTCTATAGCTTGTTATAATCTGTGCAGTAGAGATATCAATATATTTCAAGTGTGTATAGCAACAAAATGTATTAGAGATGAATAGGTTCTACCCAGTTGTTTTTCATATCGCTGAGGAAATCAGAACATTTAAGGCGTGGTTTTTGAAGTATATAGTCTCTCACATTTTTTTTATCCGCAGGACTTGCTGATATTTATCTGCCTGTCAAAATGGAAAAAGGTAAACATATTTACGCATTTGTTTGGGGAAATTATTTTAAATGATCTAGTTCACACTATTTTTTCTTTTTTTATAATCACAGAAAGTAACTTGACAGCAGCTGAGAGAATAAAATAGTAAGATTTCTCCTGAGTGAATCTGAAACTTTAGACATTTTGATAATTATAACTTTGATTTTGATGTGCTAGATTGAAAGGTGAAAAAGAATGTAAATTATGGGCATATTCTAGATTGAAATGTAAGAAAGCAATAAAATCAGGGCACTCAATGCATGTATGTTCACAGAAGATAAAACAAGTTAGCAGTTCCACTTGACAAATCAATAATTTTTATCTGGAATACATATTTCTATAATATTAAAAATAATAACTACCTAATATGAACTGAGAATACATCAGAAGTGAAATTCCAGAGTAATATTCTTTGTTATATTTTGAATTTAAAATCTCCAAATAGGGATTCCTGAGTTAAGGTAGAGTTCAAACGTGAAATAACATTGAAGACCTTCATGTTCCCAATTCATTGATTTTCCCGAGCTATTTTTCTCTTTCAGAGGAATCTGTGGATCCTGAGAGGTTATTGCAGTGTCCCTATGATAAGAATCACAAAATCAGATCATGCAGGTTCCCATACCATCTTGTGAAATGTAGAAAGGTAATGTTTCATTAGAACATATTGATATTACATAATTTCTTTAGTTCATGGATTGAGTATTATTTTTAAGATAAATTGTGGGAAATATATATGAAAGAGTCAATGAAGGCAGAAATGTCATAGATATTTGTATTTCTTCTGAAATCTCTGCCTCATGTAATGGAAAGTAAGACAACAGAAGTCCAACTTGCTTATTTCTAGAGATGTATTTCTAGATCTCTATTCAAAGCAAGATGTTTTGTGCGTGCAATTATGTCAAACTGTGTGTGCCATATTTCACAGAGTTTAGGTAGTTTCCTTTTCCTCCCCATTGCCTAATAGCCAAAATGTAAATTAATTGTATTCCTAAACGTTAAATTATTTTGTTATGACACCCATTTTATTATCATATGGCCTAAAATTCAGTTTGGATACTTTAGTTTTCATGGCATGGTTGTAAACTGAAAACATGAGAGATGTATTGTGTCTCTTTTCCATAGTTAGGGTATTGACTATAAAATTGCTCTTTGTTTCATCAAAAATTTCACAAAATTTGAAAGATCACAGAACTGTGGGTAGAATATTTTTTTCCTTCTTCATGTAACACTGCTACAATAAGTTCCAGAGAAAATGGGGCTATGTGATTCTTTCTGGTGGAGGCATAGAATTCCATTTTATATAAATACATTTTCTTGATCCATTCATCTACTAAGGGGCATGTTGTTTGTTCAAAATCTTAGCTATTGCAAATAATGCTTCAATAAACATAGTTGTGCTGTGAGTTTTAGTATGGTCTTGTTTGTGATCATTTGGGTAAATGCCAAAAAGTGGGAATGCTGGGTCACAATGGAACGCTATGTGAAGCCTTTTCATGAAACTCCATGCTACTTTCCAAAGTGGTTGAACAAGTTCATACTCCCAACGATAATGCTGTAGGATTCCCTTCTGGCCACATCCCATCCATGATCTGTTGTTATTAGCGTTCTTGATTATAGCCTTTCTAACTGGGGTGATGTGGAATGTCAATGTTTTGATTGTATTTCTTTTATGGTTAGGTAGGTTGAGCATTTCTTCAGTCTCTATTGGCCATCCTTCTTTCTTCTTCAGAGAAGTTTCTCTTCAAGTCTTTAACCCACATAATTATTGGGCAGTTCTTTCTTTGAGGATTTGTTGTTGGGGGATTTAATTTTTTGAGTTCCAGGTATATTTTAGATATGAATCCTTGTTCGTTGTATGGCTGGTGAAGATCTTCTCACAATCCGTGGGCTTTCTATTGATCTTGCTGGGTATGTCCTTTGAATTCCAGAAGCTCTCCAACTTTATGCAACCCAAACTTTCTTTGATTTGTTGTGTTTCTAAGTCTCTATTAATCAAATTTTGGCCCGTGCCAAGGAAACCTAAGGTTCTCTATCCAATCCTATAATGTTCTCAGGGTGGCTGTAGGACTTTGGGTTGATTTCTAGGTTTTCCATTCTATTCGATTGTAACTTGTGCTAGTACCAAGCTGTTTTGATTACCATGACTTTGTCGTAGAGTTTGAAATTAGGTATTGATATTCCTCCAGGTCTACTATTTCTATTAAAGATCATTTTTGCTATTCGGGATCTTTTATTTTGGAATATTGATAGCCATCTCATTGAATTTGTATGTAGATTTGGGAAATACTGCCATTTTCAGTATGTTGGTTCTTCCAATCCAGGAGCATGGTAGGTTTTTCCACTTTCTAAGTTTTCTTTTGATTTTCTTTTCAGATTTTTAAACTTTTCATCATAGAAGTCCTTCTTTGGTTAAGTTGATACCTAGGTATTTTATTTTTTGTGGGGCTATTAGGAATGGAGTTTCCTGATTTCAGCCATGCTTTTCTCATGGTTGGCATACAGAAAAGCCATTGATTTTGGGGGGTTAATTTTATAACCTGCTATTTTGACAAAGTTTCTAATCAGCTCGAGTAATTTGAGAGTGAAGTCCATGGGATTTTTAAAATACAAGAGCATTTCCCCTGCAAAGAGGGAGGGTTTTTACTTCATCTTATCCTATTTGGATCCCCTTTAGGTTGTCTTAATGTTGTAGCTACGCATTCTAGTATTGAACAGAAGTGGAGAGAGTGAACATCCTTATCTCCTTCCTGAGTTTAGAAATAATGGCTTTATTTTTTTACCATTGATTACAATGCTGGCTGTGGGTTTGTCTTTATTGTATTGAGAAATGTTCCATTGATCCCTATTTTTTCCAGAGCCTTCATCAGAAAGGAGTATTGGATCTTGTGAAATGCTTTTTCTGCATCTATCAAGATAGATAGATGGTTCTTATCCTTGCTCTTGTTGATGTGATGAATTATACTGATTTGCGCATATTGAACCAGCTTGGATCCCTGAAATGAATCCTGTTTGATAGTGGTACATGATTTTTGGATGAATTGTTGAAGTTGATTGACCAAAATTTTGTTGAGAAGTTTTGCTTCAATGTTTGTCAAAGAAATTGTTCCATAATTCCCTTTCCTTAATGAGTCCATGCCTCACTTTGGGATGAGGGCTTTGATGGCTTCATACAAAGAATATTGTAATCAAATTTTCATTCAATTTCATTGAAGAGTTGGAGGAGTATTGGTGTAAGTTCTACTTTGAAGGCCTTGTAGATTTCTACTGGAAATCCATTCAGTCCTGGTTTTTCTTAGATGGGAGGTCTCTTATTGCTGCTCCTATTTCGATGCTTGATATGGCTCTGTCAAGTTGGTTTAAATCACCTTAGTATAGTTTTGGCATGTCGATATTTGATAGGAAATGGTCCATTTCATCCAGATTCTCAAACTTATTAGCACAAAGGTTTGAGATGTATTCCCTTATAATTCTCTGAATCATGGAAACATCCTCATCTGTTTGTTTATTTGGGTGTGGGCCCTTCTTTTTTGATAACATTTGCTAAGACTGTCAATTTTGTTAATATTTTCAAAAACCAACTCTTTTTTTTTATTTTTTCTATGGTTCTCTTGGATTCTAATTCTAATTCTGATTTAATTTTAATGATTCCTTTCTATCGACTGATTGGGTTTAGCTTGCTGCTCTTTTTCAAGGAGTTTCAGATGTCTCATTAAATCGTTGGTTACAGATCTCTCCAATTTGTTGATGTTAGAACTCAGAGCTGTAAACATGCCGCTGAGTACTGGCTTTGCTGTGTCCCAGAGGAGCCTGGAATTTGTAGGATCATTTTTGTTGAAAGTCATGAACATTTGAACTTCTTTTCTAATCTCTTCCATGACCCATTCATGATTCAGCAGTGTGTTGTTTGGCCTCCATGTGTTACGGGACTTTCTTTGGTGGCTTTTGGTACTGAGTTCTAATTTTATTCCCTTGTGGTCTGAGAGAATGCAGGGCATATTTTCTATCACTTCTCATTAATTTTAAATTATAGTCTATTTTATCTGATATTATGATTGCAACTTCTGCCTGTTTCTGTAGGCTTTGTGCAGATAGAAGTATCTTGCTTTTTAATCAATCTAGACAGTCTGTGTTGCTTAATTGGAGAGTTAAGTCCATTAACATTGAGCGGTAGGACTGAGAGTTGTTAGAGAGTTCCTGCCATTTATCCACCTTCTTGGGGGCTGCAACAACTGGATTCTTCCTATGGATATTTGATTCTGATTTTGGGTGCAGTTTTTTGGCTTTTATTGTGGTCTCGTTGGTTTTCTATGTGTAGGACATCTTTAAGTATCTTTTGTAGGGTTTGGTGGAAATATATTGTTTTAGTTTTTCTTTGCTATAGAGGGTTTTTATTTGACTTTTGATTTGAAGGAGAGTTTAGCTGGGTACAGTATTCTTGGTTGATATTTGTTTGTCTTTAGGGCATAGCATATATCATTTCAGGTTCTTCTTGCTTTAATTGTATCTGTGGGTATTCTAATTGGTTTTCCTTGTATGTGATTGATCTTTTCTCCTTTACAGCTTTAAGGATCCTTTCCTTGCTCTGAATTGGTCCTGTGGGATGTCCTGTTCTGGTCTGTTCTATTTCACATTCTACAAGCTTCTTGTGTCTAAATAGGCCTTTTTGCACATTTGGGAAGTTGTCTGTTAGGATCCTGTTAAATTTCTTAGACCATTAACTTCTCTAGATGCTTCTCTATACCCATTATCCTCAGATTAAGCCTTCTAATAGTGTCTTCCAAATGTGGAATAAATCTCTCATATTTCTTGGATTTGTCTTGGATAGTTGTATGTTTTCCTCTCTATTGTCTAGGCTGTCTTCAATCTCTGAATTTTGATCCTCTGCATGGTCTAACCTACTGTCAAGAATTCCTACTTTGTTTCTAATTGCCTTTCCATCTAATTGGTCGAGTTTGATGGCTTCAAATTCGTTGTTGGAACTTTGTTTTACATCTTGTATGAACTTCTTTACTTACTTACTTGATTGGTTATGGTTTCCTTGGAGTCCCTTTCCTTCAACATTTCCTTTGTGGTCTCCCTGGATTCCTTCACCTGTTTATTCATGGAGTCTATGAATGCCTCTATTGATCGTTGTCTATTCTCATCCCACTCATGCAATTCCTCTATTAGACTGATTAGCTTCCTCTCACTCACACAATTCCAGTTTCTCTTTAAGTGTTCTCAGCCTGCTCATGCAATTCCTATCTTTATATTTGACTCTTCTTAGCATTCTCCTATATTAATCATTGAGTAGTTTCCTAACACTCTCAAGATTCATGCATTAATTTTTGGTTTGCTTCCTCTTGTTCCCTATAATGCTCACACTGAGTCCTTTGCAGGTTTTCAATATTTTCATTCACAATGTTTACCAATAGTGTTTGTAAAGTTTTTTGGAAACTCTTCTCTGGATTATTCTTTAACTCTTCTATCACCTGATTATCATAAATGTCATTTTTCTTTTTTTCCCTCTGGCTTCTTTTGCCCATTCGTTATGAAAGTAATAGAAATTTTGTGCTAGAACATTAAAGGCAAGCATTAACCAGAGTCCTATAGCTGCACAGTCAAAATGGCTACAGAAACAATTCAATTCAATTAATTCAATTTATTCAACATCAAATAACTATGGATTAATGGGCTAACAACATCAAAGAGGAAACCCAGAAATTACTAGTTTTAGGGAGAATTATGGGGAAAAATAGGATTAGAGGGATGTGGAGTGGAAAAAGAAGAATGAAGTTAAACAAGTCGTAATCTCAGAGAAGGCAATAGATTGGACAGAATAATAGGAAACAGATTTTAAAAAAACAAGAAAAATGGAAAAAATTAATTTTAAAAATTACTTAAAATTATGTAAGTACAAAGAAATATTGATAAGAGGAAAGGATAGGATGAGAGGAGAGAAGAAATTAAAAAAACATGAAAAACTAAAAAATAAAAATTCCTAAAATCGGAATACTTGAAAGTTGTATTTGTATAAAGAGATAAGACTACTGTTAAAAAGTTAAACCTAAGAGGTTGTGAATTGAGTAATACATTGCTGGATTAAGTATGTACACAATGGGGGATAAGTTCTAATAATCGACAATGGGTATATATCTTGGGATGAGCAGAACAGCAATTAAGTCATGTAAAAAAGGGTGAATGAGAAAAAAAGAAATGAAAACATGAGAAATAAGAAAAAAAGGACCAAAAGATCAAAAGAGATTAAAACATAAAAGCACACACACAAATATACCTAAAATAAAACTCACAAGAGAAAAAATTATAAACATTTTTTAAAGAAAATAAAAAATTAAAAAAAACATATACAAAGAGTTCTTTGATTTTTTTTTTCTTGGTGGGAGGAGAGATCTTGTATCTCCTCTGTGTCCACAACCAGTCTCTTGGTGGAGTTTCTGGTCTGCTTGTGGTATTTGCTTTTTCTGTTGTTTGATTAGTTTCTTAAGTCAGTTCGTTTGAGCAGGCAGAAAAATGCTCTGCATTACCCAGGATTTTATTGCTCTCCTCCCAGCCTAGTTGAGTGGGAAGGAGGTTTGCTTTGAGTATCTCAAGAGAGGGAGATGTCTGTTTCCTCTAGCTTGGAGATGATGTGATAAGGCTAGGTTCTGGGTAGGGTTGAGTCCTATGAGCTTTTCCCTGAGTGGCTAACTCCTGAAAAACTCAAAGAACCTAGCCTGGAGCCATCCTCAGTGATTAAGTTTACTGAATTTTAATTGTCTCTCTGGCTCTGTTTACCCAGTGAAGAAAGTCACTCTTCCTGGGGTGGAGCTACTCCCTGGCAGGGTGACTTTTCCCTGGGTGGAGCTGAGCCTGGCAGGTAAGGTCAGGTTCCTGTGACTTTGCTAAATGGCTTCTTTCAAGTTCTTCCAAGGCCTGAGTTGGGGCTAGCTATTCGGCCAGGCCTTTGTCAAAGATGGAGATCTCTGGCGGGGGTGGGGGTGGGGGGTGGGAAGGGTCAGCCTTCCCAGAGCTGCTCTGTGAGAATGCATGAGGATGTCAGGGTTCTACTTATACCATAATCTTGTTTTCTGGGCCATCTCTGTTCTGTGATCTTCAGGATGATGATTTCCACACCTTCTCAATTCTTGCTGATGTTGAGTAGGGTCTGGCACCTGTATCCCAGACTCTGTCTGTTAGTATAGTGGCCATGGGCACTGCATCTGCCACAGCCTCTGCAGTAGCAGCTATCAGCAAGTGCTCAGATAAGTCTCCTTGCTGGATTTTCCCTCTCTGGCCAGACTCTGTACTGTGATGGCATGTCTGGTGTGATTCTCTAGCCCAGAAATGCTCACTGGAACACTAAAACTGCTTTCTATGTGAGAGCTTGTTTTTCCTCCAGCTTCTCTTCCGCCATCTTCCTCAGGTCTTCTGACAAATAGGGGTTATGCTGTGGGAGAGGGACATACAATGCAACAAAATAATCACATGATATCTTTGAAACAATAAGTTTGAAACAATAGCAAGAAAGGAAAAACCCTTCTGTCCTTATCTTGGGGTTAATTTAACAACATAAACTTATCCGACCTTTCTACTTGTCTCAGACATATACTAGCTATTGCAAATAAAAGGAAACCATGTGAACTATGTTTCTTTGGGCCTGGCTTACTTCACTTGATATAAATTTTTCCTGTCTTTCCATTTGCTAACAAATGGGGCAATTTCATTCATTCTAATGGAGGCATCAAGCACTGCTGCCTCCTCTTTAGTTTTTCCCCTATCATCCCCTCCCTCCCACTTCCTCAACTGTATTCCTCCCCTTACCTAGCCCCCCCCTTAATTGTGAGTTCATTTTTATGGTCCTATGTACATCGCTTTTGAACAATTCTGCTTTTCCTAAACATACACTACTTATTCCAAATAAGGGAAACAATGGACCTATGTTTCTTTGGGCCTGGCTTACTTCAATTAACATGTATTTTTCTGATTGCATTTACTAACAAATGGAGCAATATCATTCATTCTGATGTAGGCATAGAATTCCATTATATATATATTTACCATGTTTTCTTAATCCATTCATCTACTGAGGGGCATCTGTTTGGGTTCTATATCTTAGCTATAGTGAATTATAGTGGCTGCTTGTATGTGATCACTTGCGCAAATGAAAAAAGTGGGATTGCTGGTCATAGAGGAGCTCTATGTGTAGTCTTTTGAGGAAACTTCATTCTGCTTTGGAATACAGGTTAACCCATTGTAACAATGAGATATACAAGAGGCTATGTCGAAAATGAACTTTATAACTTTAGGTGCGGTGAAAGGGGAGGGCAGGAGGAATTGGGAAGATGGGGAAGGAAGGAATCTTAGGGGAAAAACAAAGAAGGAAATGCTCTATAGGAAATGTACTTATTCTTATAAATGTAACTCCTCTGTACAGTATCTTTACAATAAAAATATGTATTAAAAAAAACAAGGATGAACTAGCACATTACTCATACCGTGGTGTCAAGCCCATGGTTGGCATCCTACCCAAAGAAATCTAAAAAAAGCAAAATTGAAAATATTGCTTCATATTTGAACTTACACAGAATCATCCTGATATTGCTGCCAAATTGGCTACTTGTCCCTTTAATGCTCGCCATCTGGTTCCACGAGATCAGCTCAGTGAACATATTGCAACTTGTATGGACAAAACTTCCCTTGAAGATGATGTAGGTAAGCCTGATAACTAAAACACAATCCAAATCAATGTAGGCCATTTGCACCTGAATCCTACTCTGATGGTAGATTTTTGTTTGTTTGTAGATAACATCACATGGAACGAGAAACAAGACAAGAGTTCCAAATATATATGGCAATATGTTTCCTCTGAGGAAGACTGGGATAAAGGTAAAAATCTTGTTGATTTTTCAGCATTTTCCATTATTGAATGTCAACTTATCTTGTGATGTTGTATGATTTCTTCCTTTAGGAGTGAAATTTAAATTCGTTGTTCAACTTGCATTGTCTTGTATGCTAATATCAATAACATGTATGAAGAAATGCAGTCTTAAATGATTAAAATCCATGTCAAACATTTAAATGATTTGTTTTTGCATATGGCTAAGAACTCATTCTTTTCAATGTTTATTATCCAGCTATCTCGTAAGGCTCTTCAGGCCGTCAACCTTGTAGTTTGGTTTTTTTTTAATCAATGTACAATGTTAGAGCCAATCTAATCCTGCACCTCAATCAAGTATGTATTTCTCCCTTTGGCAGAATCCTTGGAAGATCCTAGCCCAAGTTTTGTTTGGGGCAACATCAAATCCTCTGGCAACAACAGGTGAAGTATATACTGTTTTCTTATGATGCATTAATGTCTGTTAAGATTCAAAGTGAAGGAATAGGATAAATGAATAAGAAACTTTCTGTTCTATATACTCATTTATTTTGCTCACTACAAATGAACTTTTGGATTGCTCTCTGAACTGGTGAAACTGTGATTGGTGGCAAAAGTCAAGTATAGTGTCACTAGAACCGATAAGAAATTCAATTACCCAAATTACTTCAAATCAGAATTACTTTAAATAAATGTTCTTCTCATTCTTTTATAATCAATTTAAATCAGCAAAACCATAGATAACAGTATAATGTTGTACCAATCCTTTTTGTCTCATTTTTCTGGTTTCAAGATTCATTCATCACATCAATTATGATACTGTGAATGACAGTATCTTCAACTGGTAATTGATAAATGTACAGACTTACGGGTGGGTTACCATGTCTTCCTTCTGAAATTGCTTAACGAATATTATAGGAATGGCTATCTGATTTAAATTTACTCCATGAATTAGTGTAAAAATATTTGAGGAGATTCTTGAGAGATTTACAATTTGCACTTTGCATAGATACATAAGAAAATGTGTTTAGAGCTATTTTTAAAGCAGAAATACATACATGGATTTCAAATTTCACATTCCTTAATAAAGTATGAATACATATTGTATATGCTATAGATTGGAAATTCAAAATTACATGTGTAATTACAAAAGTTTTGCTCTCTTGGTGAGTATTTATGAGATAGTTTAAAGAATTGTTATTGCTATAATGAACTTGCTCTTCTAGAGTCACAAGATAGATTGTAGATTTTATTTTAGGAATGTGAATGCATCAAATCTCTCTGACATGGTAAGGTGGAAAATACAGAAAAAATCGAACAGTAATTGGGTTTGCTTGGAATTTTTATAAGCATTTATTCAATTCAGAATCATGTAATTTGTCTTGCTTGCAAATATATGACCTCATCCTTTTTATATTAGATTCAAGTTGTATTGATATTGTCAAGTATTTTATTCCCTGCTCTGTACAGAAAAACGTTCAAGGCCAACAACTAACAAGAAGAATAACCAAAGACAGGAACATAATGAAATTTTCATCAACAATGCCACATATTCACTGGTTTTTCCAAAGTTTCTGATTTTTTTCCTCCCACACAAGAGTCATTTAGATTTTATTCACTCCCTACTCATGCTATCATTCATTTTCTCTCCGAATTTCAGAGAATAATGTTTGATGGTACAGTGATATTTCCTTACTTCATTGTTATTAGAACACTTAATATGATACAATTGAATTGTTAATTCTGTTCTCTTATGATAATATGTCTTACTTACTGAATCATAATTTTTCTGGTATCTGAAAAGTGATTGATACTTAAGAACCTGTAAATTCATGAGACAATCTGTGACAATGAAGGAGGCCATGTTACTTGCTGATTTTTCTCTTAAAGGTTAATCCAACCCTAGACATATATATATATATATATATATATATATATATATATATATATATATATATATATATACATACATACATACATATATATGAGCTGATTTGCATTTGTGATCAGATATTTTTTTACCTGTCCATTTGTAGATGAAAACTTTGTGTCTGGGTGTGTACCAACTGAAATGTTGTACATTATTTTCCTATTGATCAACTCCCATAAGCTAATGCTGGGCATATTGCTATGACTTTTGGAATTTTTGCTGCCTTCAATTATTGATTTTAATCAATCATGATAAAATCATGAATCACAGGTTATGAAGGATTTTTATGTGTCTTCCTCGGTAATGAGTATTGAATCCTTGATTGAGTCATTGATATTCAAGCCTCTTAGCCTGGGCTTGATCCTAGTGATATAGTCTAAATGTTGGTATGCCTCTGGCATAGAATTCTCAGAACCATACTTATTTGAGAAAGAAATGTTAATGTAGAAATGTTAACCTTAGTTAATGGAAATTTTCTACGTTCATTTCAAAGTTCAATATTTCAGTGTTCATACTGAGAGGGGACTTGCATGTGTTTCTTAAAGGTTAATTATTTTTCAAATCTGCTAAATATGTTTACCTGATACCACTTCACAACGTGATTGTGACTTCACAATAGCATTTGTTTTGTCGACACATAAGAATGGAAAAGCCGTTTATTTGTGTGGGCCATGGAATATTTCTTGTAATTGAACCTGAAGGTATTTGCATGGTACCCCTTCATATTTTACTTGCCTACCTAAAGCATATACCTGTTAGTAGGATACATTTCATGAAACAATCACTCTATGTGAATGCATCAATTGACAAATATTGAAATGGAAATCAATTTATCACGTTGATTTAAATTCATTGCATTATATAGTAATATAACATTATATAGTAAAAACACTATGGATTTTTTCTATATAACCACATGAACTTATTTCTTCTCATTTTCCTGGATGCAAGATACATCCTGGAATATTTTACAAGAGACCTAGTTCAGAAACTGAGCAAAGATATGGCTGAGCCTTAATGGGTGACATTAGAAAAGCTTTGATGAACTGGACAATAATCGCTCAAGTAATACATTAACTAGGGTCACACTTCAAATATTCAACGAAGTTTGAATGTGTTGAGATAGCGTGTCCACGTGTAATTTGTGAGGTTTGTATACTAAGATCAAATTTCAATGGAAATGGAAGTGGAAGCAACCATGAATTTTTTTGAAAATAACTGAAGATATATTCTCACTAGTTTTTAAATATTTCTCGAACTACTAGTGAAGTTCTTGTTCATATGCAGAATACAGAAATATATATTCAAGTGTTTTCCATAGAAAGTAATTTCTTTGCAGGAATCATTCTATGATCAAACCATGAGTTCAAACCATTTCTCATAGTTTCATCTACAGCTTACATTTATTAATATACTCACTCAACCAAATGAATTAATTTTGATTTCCATTACCTATTATCTCCCTATTCACCCTTACCTTGAATCCAGAAGTAAACCCCGGTTTTTATGTCCTTATTGAAATTCACCATGTCACTATCCATGTAGACATGGTAAGGTTGGAATATAGAAACTTCAGTAATCAAATCGAAATCTAATTAATTTCCCAATGGAGAATAAATCATACTTCATTTTTCACTGTCCTTAAGTTTGCCTGTGAAAATCATCTTCCATTTCATATATTTATATAATTACAGAGCCTTATACATAACAAAACTGTAATGACATTAGACCTGTTATACAAATCTTACACCAATTATGTATTCCATACAAAATGGCTATTAAAATTTCAATGGGATTTTTCAACCAACATTCTAAAGTATATTCCTTACTATACAAGCTTCTCATCCATCTTAATGATTGCCACATGCAATCTCATCTAAGGAAAGATATTTGGAGTTCTTTCCAAAACTTGTAGCAGCCAAAACCCCAGGTTAATATATGTGTACACAAAATAACATTCAAAACATGTTCTTTTGACAGGGGAAATTGCAACTTGTGAAGATGGCATGATTTTGTGCTAAAAGTGTGATATTTTGAGTGCAAGAGGGTGTGCAACTTTTAGCAATTTCTCAATAAATTTCTAAAATGTTCCAAGAAGAGTGGACTGTATTTGTCGACTGTAACAAAAACACTTTTATGGGACCATATTTGATGGCCACTTCATATTCAACTTGTATGTATTTTGCCCAACATATATATGGCCCCACATATTTATAGTTGATTTGGCACTGTGGTCCAAAACATTTCTGATTCAAAATGGAATCGTTTTTGAAACATATTTTGGGAAGTATTATTGGTAGGACTCTTTTGCAATAAATAGAGTTGAATCTTTTGGTTACAGATGCAGAAGTTCAAGTGCAAATATGGCTCATGTTTATTATTGGTGTTGAAATGGGAGGATTTTTTATTATTGGCATATTTGTACACCTAGCATATAATTTCAAATGTTTCTTGATTTTCCTTCAAAATTTGTGAGCAGGAATGCATTCAGCATTAATTTGTGAAGGACAGTTTGGAACCTGTGGAGTCAGGGAAACCTGTGTCTTTTCTAGTCTGGAAGGGATATAAAGAGAACAGATCTATCTACACATGTCTGTGTTTAGACTATAAACCAATATACATATGTATCCATGGGTAAATTTATGAAAATTAAAATAAATATATGTATCAATGCGATTCATTTTCGTTAAACATTGTCAATGTGTTGTACAGAGTGATTATAATTATGTATGTAAGGCAGTGAATCTTTTTCTTGTCATATGTTAACCTATTGCCCATTAAAGTGTTAGAACTTTATTCTGCTTCAAATTTCCCCTGTCCCTGTTGAAAATGCCATTTTCAATATGTTGTCTTGTGAGGAATTTTTTGGCATTGGTTTCCCCGTTGTCCTTTATCAAAATTTTTTGATTCTCTTTACTCTATTCAGATTAAATTTTATACAATCCACAGGCTACCAGACTCAAATATAGTGACAAGAAGGGAGAAACCCTATGAAAACTAAAGGAAAAAAAAACTATGAAAAAATTTGATTTTCACATTTTTTTTAAAAACACCAACAATGATAAACCTCATATTTCTTGGAGTTCATTTTGCTTACCCTAAACTTCTTGTTCATATATACATACCAATTAAGCACTAGCAATCCTCTTCCAGGATGAAATTGGACATACACAAATTAAGACAAAAAGAGAAGTAGGACATCAATGCTTGAAATGAAATGTACTTATTACTTTATCAATGTAATTGTAACCCTATGTATGGTATTTTCAAAAGAAAAAAATTATGACTGTTAGGTAAGTTTAAATAGAAGCAGGATAAACGCATTGAAATGAAAAAGCAATATTCAATAAATAGTGTTGTAATGCTCGTTAAATGCCTATAAAAACTTAACGTTAGATTATACATCACCTTTTGTCAAACACTTTGCAAATGAATCAGACCTCGAAGTTAAAGAAAATACTCAGAATGGAAGCAATAGAAAAATACTAGATCTCTTAGAACAGGTTGAAACTTTCTCAGTACAGATGCACAAATGCATCAAGCCAAAGAAAGGTTAGACAAACTCTATTGCTTGAACTTGCTAACATCTTTATACCAAAGGATATAACTAAGTAGGTAAATAGCCAAAAGACTGGGAGAAGGTCTTCACTAGCCAAGAAAGAGAAATGGGTCTTAGAGCTGGAATTTAATCAATATTCAACAGGTCAAATCCTCCTTCCCCCCAAAAATCCAGAACTATAAACCTCCTCTATGAAAAGAAGTCTATTTAAAGAAACACTTCATTGATAGCTAATTGAGAAAGGCCAAAGGACATATAAAGAAATATTCAAAAACTCTGACAAATCAAGCCAAATCAATTCAACATTGAAATTCCACCACATTCTATTAGAATGGAATAGTCATGTTCATTCCATAAGGAAATCAAGAACCACCCCAGATGCCTGAGTTTAGATTAATGGATCAGAAAATGTGGTGTTTAAACACAATGGAATTCTATTTTCCATTAGAATGACATACTGCCATTTCTAAGGAAATAGAAAGACTCAAAAAAAAATGAATTAAAGGGGGCCAGACCAAAAAAACATAGGTTCCATAGTTTCTCTTATTTCAGCCCTAGAAGAAGATCACAATAGCTTAATAGTAATATACATATGACCATAGAATATTAGGCTAAACAAAAACTCTGAAATATAAAATCAGTTGGGTTCGCTTACTTGATTTTTTAAAATGTACTATGTGAATTTCTCTTTATTTGCCTTTTTCCTTTATTTTCCTATGTTTTGTTCAATGTTGTCAGTGTATCGGATTTTGGTACATATTACATGTAAGTTAATGAGAATTAGGTACAGAAGGGCAACATCTAACTGAGATAAAGGACAATAGGCGAACCATATAAGAACAATCTCCAAAATACTACATGTTGGGAATAAAGATTATACCTGGTGTGAGGAGATAGATATTTTAGGCCGAAACACAGTAAAAATGAATAATGGGTAAGAATATATGATGACACAAGTACTCATTCATTGCTTACATATGTAATTCTAATCCCTCTGTACATCACCTTGACAGGATTCTATTAAAAAGAAGAGTTTTGATACATATATTCTTCTCAGTTCTCATAAATTTACATGTAGATACTTAAATAGATGGGTTTGTATTACATATACAAAACTTGGAAATAGTTCTGATCTCTTCACGTTCCTAAAATTATAGAAAAGACAGGTTTCCCTAAGTCATCAGGTTCTAAGCCAACATTGACAAATTAATGCAAAAATCATTTTTGTTCAAGTATTTCTATAGAAATCCCAATAGTCATATTTGAAATTGCAAACTAGGAGAGATCCTGATGCTCAAATATGCCCAAATCAGAAACCCTCACATTTTCACACCTATCATAAATATGAGCTAGAATCTCACATCTGAAACTTCCTCATCTGTACTTGAATACTTCAACTCTTTTGATTGCATAGGAATCTAACCACTGATAATTATTTTTTCGCAAGGGAGATCTTCCTAAAATATACTTCAAAGGCTAATCCATTTAGCAGTAGGAATGCTGTGGACCAGGAATTCCAAATGAACTATAAAATGGTGATGTGGGGGTGCATAAATATGAAGAGCAATTTACACACAAGTTGAAAACAAACATTCACCAGATATAGTTTTGTGAACTCGTCTTGAATTAGCACTCCAAACTTACAGATTAACATTCCCAGAACATTTTAGTAATATAACAAAACATTTCTCAAGTGATGCACATATTCTTGTCTGATAAATCACAGTTTCTCTCTACAAAATATGGTACCTTCAAAGTGTGCATATTGTTCCTCCAAACTAATAAATACCATCTGATATGGTTTATACCACTGCAAGAATCTATTTTTTTCCCTGACAAAGACAATGGGAAGAAGTCACAGATTTGTTCTGCAGATTAGATGATACATGAAAAATATTGAGATGATTTAGAATCTTTTGTCAAGCCATATGTTGCAAAATTAGGTGGTTTAAAAAATCCGTTAAATTTTCCTATGCATTCTTTTTGGAAAACAAAAGTTGGTGGGAAATATGTGTTAGAGACCAAATATTATACTTTTCTTATATTTTTATTATATTCTATATTATTAATAAGTGACATGTAACATGTTATTCCCAGTCAAATGTAACTATTGGGAGGGATCTACTTACAATTATAAGTTAGGAAACAGTCCTTTACTTAGGATTCTTTCTTTTACTTATTGATTGATTGATTGTGAAAATACCATATAGAGGGGTTACATTTACATGGGCAAGATAATTAGGACATTTCTTATCAAGAATTGTTGCCTCCTCATTTGTTTCCTCTTCCTATCCTTCCCACCCCCCACAGCCAAATTTGTACAGTTCATTTTTCGACATAATGACTTGTATATCTCATGTTGCAATGGGTCCCCCTGTATCCCTATTTAAACAATTTGTTTTTTCCCTTCCCCTCCACAAATTATACCAACATCAAATACAGTGAAAGCAGGGGTTTTACTGTTTGGGAAGAACATAGAAAGCAATAAAGAAATTATTTTATAAATGTGTTAGAAACAATCGCATGAAAGAACCTACGCATGCTAATTAATGGGCAGTTGGCTAAGTCCAAGGTGTCCTTGAAAGACTCGCTTATGGCTGATATATCCTTCAATCCCACATTTTGTTTGATTGAATGGCCTCCAATTAAGCACAATTATTCATCATATAAAATAGACAAGATTCTTGACTTCCCTTCAGATCAGAATAAAAGTTGTAACTCTTGTCCCTGTTATTGCAGGATAAAACAGTCATATAACTTTTGCATTCTCAGGAGAGACATAATTCCAACTTCCATGTTGGGGTCTCAATATTCTCAAAGTTTCCTTCGTACATTGGTAAATATCTGCTGTCAATAAAACGTTCATGAAAGACATAAGACATTTGTAAGAATCAAGGTATATGTGGGAGCAGACCATTAATATCACAGTCTCCCTCACATGGAAACATTTTTGTAATTAATTTGAGATTTTTTTGAAGGAAAATTGTAATTGATTGATTCTGAACTTTGTAATTTGGCAAAGCACTCTATACAACTCCTATAAAAATGTCATCTCATCATAAAGCAGTGAGTAATTTGAAACACTTCTGCCAAACACTATGCTTTCTAGACCTTCAATGTTATACAGAAATATTGTAAATGCTTCTCTTCTTGATTTTTTTCCTGTCTTATAGCTTGTATTGTGGGCTTGGGCATTGTTCCTACACACTTTAGCTCAAGACTTGAGTTCTGGCCCTTGGGAGATAGCGCCACTTTCAGTTTTCTGGTGGTCATTTGGAGAAAAATATCTCATGGACTTTCCTGTCCGTGATGACTTTGTACAGCCATCCTCAGATCTCAGTTTCCTGAGTATGTAGGATTACAGGCCTGAGCCACTGGCACTCAGCTATTCTTACTCTTCTCTAATAAAATACCACAGTAATATCTTTAAAAATATCCACAGGTTCTTAAACAACATTGAAGAAATTTCACATCATTTCCAAAGAGAAAATCTACAATGAAGTGTACCAGTCCACTTTGATGTTGCTTCCTCCTGAAGAGGAAACCCCTATATCAATGAGGAAGGAAAATGAAAATTATCAGAGACATGTAAAACCAATAACCATGTTCACAAAATATTGAAGATATTGTAGAAAAATCATCTTTCAGTTGGATAGAATCCATTCATTTAAGTGAGATTACATTAATAGCCAGTTGTTTTTTTTATTTTTAACTATTGTATTATGAGAAAAGATAAACCTCTAAAAGGATGCTAACATTTACGTCTGTTATAAAATTACAGAGTTTCTATACATTATTTACTATCTACACAGTGAAATACATTTCTCATCTAATATTCCCTTTCTGAAGTCAATTACTTTATAAACAATTACTTTTATTCAAGGCTGGACAAAACTCATTCTTTCACAACATTCACTATTCCTCACTACCCTCACATTTATCCTTCTAATCCTCATTTAGAAAGGAATTCAATGCCTCCATCAGAAAAAATGACATCACCCCATTTGTTAGGCAATGGAAAGACATGGAAAAATTGTATTAAGTGAAGTAAATCAGGCCTAAAGAAACGTAGATTCCATGGTTTCCTTTATTTGCAATAAATATTATAAGTCAAGGAGAAGCAGAAAAGTTCAAAAGCTGTGTACATATGACCATACCAGAAGATGTTAAATGAAATGAACCCCTACATAGGGACACAACTTGTTTTTTCTTTTTTTGCTAATGTTTTTCATGATTCTAAAGTGTTCTATGGGATTTATTTGTTTCTCTTGTATGTTTTTCCCCCAAGTTGTAACCCCTGTTTTCACTGTATTTGATGACAGTGCCCTGAACCTTGCATATATATTTTATAATTTGCAGAGGGAAGGGAAATAACAAAATGTTGAAACAGGATACTGGTTGATGCACTGTAACAATGAGATGTACATGACATTATATTGAAAACCAACTTTACAATTTGGGAGGTGTGGGGGACATGGGATGGTAGGACGTGAAGGTTACAATGCTCGATAGGAAATGTACTCATTACCTTATTCATGTAATTCTAACCGCTCTGTGCACTATTTTTGCAATAATTTTTTTTAAAAAAGGAACTGAAGTAGTTCCTGCTGCCTTATAGTTCAGATGGAAGAGCATGGAAAGTTTTGGATAAATGACATGATAGTGAAAAGCCTCTTCATATGAGTATATGTCTTCATTAGGTGATCAATAATTTTGAGGGGTCAGTATGAAAAAAAGTCTTCTACTGCCCTATATGAACACAATCTTAGGTCTAGTTCGTAATACATGAACTTCTGATTTCCTGTTCTTATGCAAACTGCCATAAAAAGAATAAAGCCTGCATTGGCAATTAGTGCACCAATCAAACGAGACAGAAGGGTAGGCACAAGCAAATAGATATAAAGCAGTATGATCTTTTTATATGTGAATTAGAAAGGGTAGGAAAGCCACCAAGTGTTCAATTCTACTGAACAATAACAGAGTTCTTAGGAAATCAAAAAGGGAAAAAATAGAGCATGCAGTGTGGCCTTTGCTTTAAACACTTGTTCCTGCAGTGAACCATTGATTTGCAACAAGGTGGGATGATGCTCAATAAACTTAGTAATCATGACAAAGATATTATGGTTCTATCAATGATAGAATGCCCCATCCTGAAGGCACACTGCAAGTGACCACTGCTGTTGAGATATCTACTTGATGTTAGTCCTCCTCTCTCCAGAGAGAAAGGTTTCCTGCTCTGCTTGGTTGTTCACTTTACTTTGAAAAAAATCAGAAAGGCTCCATTTATTTTCTATCTACTAGCATGTACTTGTTTATGTTTTTCACCACCCTCTCATACATAAATAATATACTTTGTCATCAGTTTCTCTAAAGTCAGTGGTTTGGCTTCTCAAAAGTTCACTGTCTTTTTCTATTTCCTATGTTTTATTGTAACTGCAGACAACTGACTGCACAATTAAAATGATTTCTCCCTGTATAACTACAGTTGAAATCTATGAAAATGAGTCTCAGTATTCCCTCACTTTCCTCACATTATACATTAAATCTTTCAGAAGAACTTGGTAAGTCGGACTCCTTGCTTTAATCCAGTTACAAAACTGTACTATAGTTTGGGTAAATGACATGTTACTGGTAAAGGGCCCTTCATACGTCTACTGGCCCACAATGTGTGATTGAGAATTTAGTAGAGTAATTTTCATTTATTTAATACTGTAATCCATAATCTAGAAATGTTCTACAAACTTCAGTCATCAAAATACAAAATGTTCAAATTTTTCTCTATATGAGAAAACTGGTTGCAGAGAATCATGTTGACATTTCTGCAAATTTGGCTGTGTGTCCTCTCAATGTTCACCATACAGTTCCATGGAATGAAACCAATAAACATATACTATGTTCCATGGAACAAAAGTTTAAAAATGAAAGTATATTTAAGCTTCATTTGTAGCACAAGTCCTACAATAACCTAAACCCTCTAGACCTTTGCAATTCTTGATGTATTATTTCCCTGCTCTTGTAGTCAACAATATTTGGTAGCATGGCCATATCCTTTCTCTTAGGATAACTGAATTTAGTATAAAGAACTGCTTTAGTTTTCCATTCTTTCATGCATAAATCTCCATTTAAATAATGATGACACTTTTATCTGTCATGTTCACTCATTGAATATTTTGCCGTATAATTTTATCCTTACAAGTGCAAATCTATAAATTCTATTATCCTATTACTTGAAGTCTGGTAATTCTAACCAAAGTGAATAAGACATTTCTAAAATAATAAAACATTTCTAAAAGAGGCATTTTTAAATTTTCTTCTTTAAGTTTTACAACTATTTGAAATTACTTTTTAGTTTACTGTTTCATAGTAATAATTTAGTTTCTTCAATACACCTGTTTATATCTTGCTCAAAGTAAAATATGACAGCAAAGTGACTGAACTCAGACCTCATCTAGCACCTAAAATGAGTATCTGTATCTCACATAGCAATTATGATTGGGTTCATTAGCCCCAAAATTTGGGGACACACTGAAAAACTGTCACAAAAGGCAACGGAAATGCAGTTTTCATCTGGATCTCATGTACCTGGGTGAGAAGAAAATAAACAAGCTATATAAAATGACTAACAAGTGTAGTGTTCTCAATAAACTTCTTCCTTCCTATCAGCACCATTTTGGATTGAGTTCTGATTCTCTAATTAAAGAAAAACATTCTGTGTGGGGTGAGGATCACTATCACCAGAAGATTTTAAATAGAATGAGTAGACCAAATATCATTCTCATTCTTGTTGAACACTTTCTATTTTCAAAAAGGAATATCTACATATTACTACATTTTAAACTCTTTACACATTTCAGGTTTACTCATCTACTCATGCTTAACACAGAATGGGAATATCCAAGTAAACGTGGAAATAGTTGCCTGCTTTTTTCTGACCAATCCTTTTATCCTATTAGAATCAATGCAAATTGTTCATATATTTTTTGAAAAGAATTACTGTGTATTTCAAATAAATTTCTTTGCTTTACTATATAAATGATAAAGAATTGTATTAAATGACAAATTATTCAGATGAACATGATTACCTTGCAGAAATATACTATTTTTAATTTCATAATATGAATAAAAGATTCTAAGTGGAACTGTATCATAGAAATAATGGAAGGAATCCCCTGGCAACTTGTTGAGGAAGACAATGTTCGAGGATTATTCTTCATTTTCTCATTTGGCAATTACCAACTTTTCATGAATAAATAAGTTAAGCAGAGCACATAATTATTTGAGTATATTTGCCAGTGTCATTTTCTAATTTCATGTAGCTTTATATCTACCCATGAATATTCGAGTTATTTATTTCCAAACTACAGAAATACGTTTGACATTTTATTTAAAAAAAAAAAAACCAACAAACATGGAGATAGCAGTTTAATTGAATTCCTTTGTCAAAAGGCCTCCATTTGAAAACTTTACCCATGATTTCAACTTGTTTCTTATTGACTAAACTGCAATTTAAATAACTATATGCTGAATGGAATCAGAGGAAACATTTTTTATTTTCTCTACTAACTCTATCCAATTTACTATGAATATGATTTTATATCTAAGTATATAGATAATTATTTGTAAATAGTTGTTGAAGACACAAACACCTGACTTACTCAAAATCATCCATTTCAACTTTGCAAGAATATTTTACTATGTTAGGAATTGTTATGCATTTTGATTTTGGGTAAACAACATTCTATTCATTTTATTAAGTTTTGTCCGTGATAAGGATGCTTCATTTTCTATGTCCTACACTATGAAATAACGAATTAGCATATTTGATACTTCTATGGAATTTCACATGTCTCACAGAGACATGCACAGTGGCTGTGGTATGATAATTTTCAAATAAAGTTCTTTTGTACATAAATAACAATGTACAAAATGATGAGAGCAGTCAAGAATTTTTTCTAATGGTTTTCTACAAGGTCCAATTAGACAATGAACACTCTGAAACAAAACCACAACCTAAATCCAAATCCTTTCAATAGGAACATTTTTAAAATTCAGCATCAGTCTTCATTGTTTCCGGAGTACATAAAGATTGTGCTGCTTCAAGTATATGCACAAATGTATTAGGTCTAAATTTTGCAATATCTCAAATGGAATTAAATAGTAACGTGTTTTGTTATTTTTCACTGTTCATCCTTGATAACTGATCTTCTATATTTGAATAAGTTTAGTGTAAATCATTCAAGTCACAGGAAATTGTGAGGGAATGAATGAAAAAATTTTCTAGCTGGGATTTCTTCTTGGAGCAACTTGTGTTAGTAACATACTGCATATTCTATTCATTCTTTCAGTGTGGATTTTTGGTGGGGCAATGTGAGTGTGTGTGTGTGTGTGTGTGTGTGTGTGTGTGTGTGTGTGTGTGTGTGTGTGTGTGGCTAAAATGTTCTAATTAGATAGTAGGTTGTGAAATCAAACTAAAATATGTGAACAGCATAATTGATCATTTGGTAAAATTATGTGTTGGACTCAAGAATAGATTTTTTTTTAGGCTGGGAAAGTGGCGCAGTAGTAGAATGCTTGCCAAGTATGCATGAGGCTCTGGCTTTGATTCCTTACCACCACAGAAGATGAAAATGTCGGAACTGATGTTGTGGTTCAAGTGTGAAGAGCTCGCCTTAAGCTGAAGTATTGAATTACAGTGCTGAGGCCTAGAGTTTAGGCCCAACAACAGAGAAAGTAATTAGATTTTTTTAAGAAGGCAAAAGCTGACAAATCCAAGGTATACGTACAACTTTTTTAACATCTTCCTCATTATCGTTATCTACCCCAACCCGTTTGGCCTCTAATAGCTTTTTGCAATTTTCAAGATGTAAATATTTCAAGAAAGGATTATATGTAGTATGCCAAAGGGGACTGATCTCCCAGTGTTTGGTCCATATCTTAGCTATATTAAGTAATAACAATGTTCATAGTCCTGTTGGTATGTTTATTGTGTCCTAGGATGTGATTCTTTGGGTCCATGCAAAAGAATAGGATTGTTGATTGATAGAGGAGCTGTGTTTTTAATATATGAGGAACCTCCAGAATGCTTTCCAAGGTGGTTGAAGCTTGTCTACAATCATATAACAGACTAGCAGCGTTCCAATTTGGTCACATATATGCCAGCTTCTGATATGATTTCTTTTCTAAATGTGTCCTATTTTAACAGCAGTCAGTAGGCATCTCAGTGTAGTTTTCATTTTCATTCCTTTATTCTTGGAAGTTGTTCCAAATTTGCAGTCAACCTTCATGTTAATGCAAGAAAGTTCCTTTGCTTTATATTAGCATTCTTGTAGGTTAAGAATGATGTATTTGCTACATAAGCAAGCTAATATCTAACGATTATTATTATCAACATTGATTCTTTTTTCCTTAGTAGGCATTTGCATATTAATAGCCACATTCAGGGATAACACTATATCAATGGATAAGATAATAGATTAAAAATTTAAAAAGACAGCATTAATATCAAAAATATTAAATTCAGTACAAGGTGCATCAAAGAGGACAACGCAATTAAGGTTACATTCACAAAAACCAACTGAGAGGATAGAATAATTATGAGCCATTGTATTAAAATATGAGCCATTGTATTAAAAGAAGTACACTTGAATTTTGGGTTGAACAAATATCTTACCAAAATTCATAGAAAATTACCCAAAGAGACTAGATGTGTTACTATAGCAATGTGTTTTACAGCTTTAAAACAAACTCATATTTATCAGATATCAGTATAGAAATTCATAGTGATGGAAACTGCAGAGCTTTTGTATGGCAAAAGACATAGCTAGCAAGATAAAAAAAGACCACAGATTGAAGGGCGATCTCATAAAGTGGACAAGGGTCTCATATCTAAAATATATTTCGAGCTAAAAAAATTAAAAGCTCCAACAACAAATCCTAAAAGAAACAACTGTCTGGTCAATAAGTGGGCTGAAGAGTTAAAGAGAAACTTCACTGAATGGGAAATAAGAAAGGCTATAGACACATGAAGAAATTCTCAACTTTTCTAGCCATAAAAGAAATGCAAATCTAAACAACATTGAAATTCCACCTTACCCAGTTTGAATGGCTATAACAAAAATTCTAATAACAGATACTACAGGGGATGTGGGAAAAAGGGAACCCTACTGCATTGTTGGTGGGAATGTAAAGTTGTTTAATCACTTTGGAAAGGCTCCATATAGAGCTCCCCTATGGCCCAGCAATCATGCTCTTGGGCATTTACACAGATGATCACAAACAAGCACATATTATAGCTACCAACTCTAGTGTGTTTATCATAGCATTATTTACCATAGCTAAGATATGGAACCAACCCAGTGAACCTCATTAAATGAATGGATCAAGAAAATTCATATATATATATATATATATATATATATATATGAATTCTCTCTATATATGAATTATATGTCATCAGAAATACCGGCAATCACTCCATTTGTTAGGAAATGAAAAGACTTGGAAAAATTATATTAAGTGAAGAAAGCCAGGCCTAAAGAAAAATAGATCCCATGGTTTCCTTTATTTCCAATAACTAGTATTAGTTTTGGACAAGCAAAATTGTCAAAAGTTTTTTCTCTCTCTCTCCATATATATATATATATATATATATACATGATAAGAGAAATGAACACAAAGATAGGGACACAGTTTTTTTCTGTGCTACTGATTTTAATGTATTTAAAATGTAGTATATGATTTTTTGGGTTTTTTTGTATGTTCCTCTGCCACAGTATAACCCTTGTTTTCACTGTATTGATTCTAGTTTCCTGCCTTTTGTATATACATTTTTCTAATTTGGGGAGGTAAAGGGAATAAACAAAATGTTTAAATCAGGATATAGGATGAACCATTGCAATAAAGAGATGTCCAAGACTCTATGTTGAAAACAAAGTTGACAACCTAGGTGGGTGGGAATAGTTGGGGAGGTGGGGAAGGAAGAGATGGTTGGGGAAATAGAAAGGAGGAGGCAACAATGCAAGATAAAAATGTACTCATTACTTTATTCATGTAACTTTAACCTCTCTGTACAGCATTTTTACAAAAATATATAAAAATAAATTCATGCTGATGATAAACACAATCCTTTTGATGTACACTGGAGTTATTTGCATTTCTATTATGGCAAGAGATACTAAATATTTCTGCATGCATCTATTGATCATGTTTATTCCATACACAGAGGAATATCTTGTATAATTTAGACAAGATATAAATGGGGTGGCTGTTTCTTTTTTTTTTTAATTTAATTTTATTTTATTTGAGAACATACTGTACAGAGGGGCTACAATTACATGGGCAGGATAATGCATACATTTCTTACCAAGCATTGCAGCCTCCTCCTTTGTTTACCCTTCACCTCCCTTCCCAGCCTCCCCCCTCCCTCCCACCCAATCATATCCCCCCTCCCCCCCCCCGACATTGTAAAGCTGGTTTTGACATGACATTTTGTACTTCGCATTGTTGCAACAGGTCCACCTGAATCCTTAAACGACTTGTTTGTCCCCATCTCCTCCACATGTTATACTGACATCAAATATAGTGAAAGCGGGGGTTACACTGTGGGGGAGGGACATACAAAGCAACAAAGAAATAATCTTATAAATGCGTTAGAAACACATGCATGAAAGAAACAAAAACATTAAAATACATATTTGAGGTTTCGTTTTCCTAACATCACATTATCTGACTTTTTCCGCTTGACTCATACCTATACTAGATATTGCAAATAAGGGAAACCATGGGACCTATGTTTCTTTGGGCCTGGCTTACTTCACTTAATATAATTTTTTCCAAGCATTTCCATTTCCTAACAAATGGGGAAATGTCATTCTTTCTGATGGAGGCATAGAATTCCATTGTGTATATATACCACATCTTCTTGATCCATTCATCTACTGAGGGGCATCTGGGTTGGTTCCATGTCTTAGCTATGGTAAATCATGCTGCAATAAACATAGTTGTGCTGGTAGCTTTAGTGTGGCCTTGTTTGTGATCATTTGGGTAAATGCCCAAAAGTGGGATTGCTGGGTCCTTGGGGAGCTCTATGTGGATTCTTTTGAGGAACCTCCATACTGCTTTCCAAAGTGGTTGAACAAGTTTACATTCCCACCAACAATGAAGTAAGGTTCCTTTCTGTCCACATCCCCTCCAGCATCTGTTGTTGTTAGAGTTTTTGATTTTTTCTGTTCTAACTGGAGTGAGGTGATATCTCAATGTTGTTTTGATTTGCATTTCTTTTATGGCTAGGGATGTTGAACATTTCTTCATGTGTCTATTGGCCATCCTTCTTTCTTCTTCAGAGAAGCTTCTCTTTAAGTCTTTTGCCCACTTACTTATTGGGCAGTTGTTTCTTTGAGGATTTGTTGTTGGGTGGTTTAATTTTTTGAGTTCCAAGTATATTTTAGATATGAGACCCTTGTCTGTTGTATGGCTAGTAAAGATCTCCCAGTCCGTGGGCTTTCTATTGATCTTGCTAGCTATGTCATTTGGGGGTGGCTGTTTCTTAATGAAATTTTTTAAGATTTTTATTGTAAAAATACTCTAGAGCTGGCAAGTTGGCTCAGTGGTAGAGCGCTTGCCTTGCATGCATGAGGCCCTGGATTAGATTCCTCAGCATCACATAAGCAGAAAAAAAGCCTGAAGTGGCGCTATGGCTCAAGTAGTAGAGAGCTAGCATTGACCTGAAGAGCTGAGGGACAGCTCCCAGGCCCAGAGTTCAGGCCCCACTACCGCCCCCCCCCCAAAAAAAATTAAGATTCTCTACAGAGGGGTTACAGTTATATGAGCAAGGTAATGAGTACATTTCCTATCAAGCATTGTTGCCCCTTTCTTTGTTTTTCCACAAGTATTCCATCCCTCCCATCTCAACATCTAAACTCCACCCCCTCTCCATCCTAAATTGCAACATTTGTTTTTCAATATAGTGTCTTGTACATCTCATTATTTCAATGGGCCAACCTGTATTCCTACTTAAACATTTTGGTTTTTTTTCCCTTTCCTTATCCAAATTAGGGGAGATGTAGGGTACCCACATTAAATACAATGAAAACATGAGCTATACTGTGAGGAGGAACATAAAAAGCAGCAGCAAAAAAACCACTTGGTACATTATAAATGAGTTAGAAACTTTACCAAGAAAGAAAAAAAAATTTATGTCTCTATTTTGGGGTTCAATTCACTTAACATCATTTTATTTGTGAAATGTACATAGCTTTTGAACTTTTTGGATTGTCCCAGTCATATACTAGTTGTTGCAAATAATAGAAACCATGGGACCTACGTTTCTTTGGTATTGGCTTACTTCACTTAATATAATTTTTTCCTTGTCTTTCCATTTCCTAACAAATGGGACGATGTCATGCTTTCTGATGGAGGCATAGAATTCATTGTGTATATGTTCCATATTTTCTTAAATTCATTCATCTACTGAGGGGGATCTGGGTTGTTTTCACATCTTATCTATGGTAAATAATGCTACCATAAACATAGCTGTTCTGGGAGATTTAGTATGGTCTTGTTTGTGATCATTTCCTACATTATAGGGGAGCCCTATGTGGAGTCTTTTGAGGATCCTCCATATTGCTTAAAAAGTGGTTGAACAAGTTTACATTCCTACCTACCATGAGCTAGGGTTTCCTTTTAGCCATAACGCCTCCAGCATTTCTTATTATTAGAGTTCTTGATTGTAGCCATTCCAATTTGGATGAGGTGGAATCTCAATGTTGTTTTAATTTGCATTTCTTTTATGGTAATAGAGGCTGGAAATTTCTTCATGAGTGTATTGGTCATTCTTATTTCCTCTTCAGAGAAATTTCTCTTATGTCTTTGGCCCCCTTATTTATCAGGCCGTTTTCTCTTTGAGAATTTGTGAATTTTGTTATTGTGGAGATGTAATTTCATGAGCTCTTTGGCCCTTGTTTATGCCTTACAGTATTACTTCAGCTAGGAATTCCTATTGTATACTGAAGAGGTTTAGAGAGCAAGATTCATTCTCTCATTCCTCATTGTTCTGGAAATGTATTATCCTTTCACCGTTAAGTGAAGGGAACATTCGAGTTATCACAGGCAGGCTTTGTTATATTTGGGAATATTCCATGGGTTTCTATTTTCTCCATAGTTGTCATAATAATGTGGCATAGGATTTTATCAAATGGTTTTGTGTAGCTATTTGCATGATCCTGTGATTCATGTGCTTCTTCCTACTGATGTACTGAATTACATGGATTGATTTGCATATATTGAACCAACTTGCCCCTCTTGTGTGATTCCCCTTTTTACAGAGTTTGTGGATTATTTTAGTAGTTCTTCATGTCAGCTCTCCAGAAGTTTATTGAAAAAGTTTGCACCGATGTTCAAGCAAGAAATGTTTCTATAATTCTTTCATTGATGAATCCATATCAGGTTTTTGGTTAATAAGTACACTGGCAATATATAGCAAGTTCATTTTGAATGTTCACTGTCTGTTTCATTAAAAATTTTAGGAGGATTATAGTGGATTGTCCTTTGAAGGATTACCAGAAATGACTTGTGAACCCTTTTTCTCCAGTGTTTAATTTTACTGGCTTTTTCCAATATTCCCATATCCTCTTCGGAATCTTGACTCTGTCATGAGGTTAAATATCTCATCTCTGGTTTCACTCATTTGGGTACATTCTCTTTCCATTGCTCTTCACTCACGCTCTTCTTTCCAATTTGCTAAGTGTTTATTGGTTTTGTATTGTTTTCACAGAACCTACTGTTTGTTTATTCAATCCTTGTTATGGTTTTAAGGATTGTCATTTTTAATACCGCTTTAATTTTAGTAACTTGTATCCAGGTATTCCTGTGGTGTATTTATTTCCTTTTCCAAGTCTATTTAGTTTAAAACCAGAGAAGTTGAGGACATAAAAACAAAGGTCATTGTAAGATTTCTTATGATGACTTGGCAGTAAACTTTCTTAAGTTTTAATATTACATATAGTAAGTGAACGTTCTACAGTCAGTAGAGCTGTGACCTTCCAAATCATGCAGTCTTATTTCTTTTGCCACAGCTCTCTGAATGATGCTGCAATTGTACAGTTGGTACAACTAGTTGATTGATTTTTCTAAATTAATGATATAGGAATTTCAAAATTGTTTGGTCCTAAATATACCTGGGATGTATGCTGTCATGGTACAATACAAGATTTATTCATATTTCTCCTCTGTAATTTCCATGGAGCATTACTATTAAGAAGGTTTCTGCAAATTGAAATGGAGTTCCATTGTCAATATTATAACTTCAATGATTTCAAAATCCCCTCAATGTTTTTGATGAAAATTATCTGCAATTAAAACTCACATATAATTCCTTGTAATTTTTCAAGCAACCATGGGAAGAAAGAAAGATATAGATAGAATGGTGGCATCAAACTGACAATACCTTCTACCTAGGTGTATACAGCCACAATAGGGTTTCAGATTTTTACTGGCTACTTTTCAATCTGAAACATTTTTTTTCAATTCTTGAAGGAGTCATATATTCTCATCAAAAGAATGTAGGCTTAATATTTTAGATGTGGTTCTAGAATTTCATGAAACTATACAAAGAATGCTATATATTTTATGTACTTCAAAGTGTGACATTATTAAATCCATTTTTATTACTTATTACATTTCAATTTTACTTCACAATAAGGCAACTCAGACAATGATCTTCTGTTTTAATGACTCTAAAGGACGTTGACATCATTTCACTTGAAAAAAAATTATAGTTTAGAATAACAGAGTATTGATGGATACACCCTCAAGGATAAAGTTCCAAGATAAAAATTATGGTGAGCTATAAAATGATATATAGGTATTGAAAGTACAGCCTTATGAATGTATCTTGAAAAAAGAAGTATATTCTAGATTACTTCTTGAAGTAAATTAGGTCTTTATTGGCAAGAATAATGCCCTATGTGCAGTGTGATATATGTAACAATATTATATGTTGCCAATTTTCATACATCCAGTTCCATTTATATGCTGTCAGAATTGAAGACATGATTTTTTATTTTTCCCTTTCTCTTCCAGCTATATTAGAGAATTTCAGGACTTCAAGTATCACCAGAGGACTTAAAACATTAGGCCCAATTGTTCTGTGCCATAGAACAATTCGTTGGCAACTTTCATAAAAAATACGTGTTCAGATTGTCTATCTCCATGCATACTTTCAGATTCCAAACTATACTGGTGAAGCTTATTTTGTATTTTTTGCTGTGATAAATGCTATAACACAACTGTAAAATTTCCTCTGGTTTTATTTCTAGAAAAAAAGTGGAAGAGAATAAAGCAGTGTTAAGTAATAAATTATCCAAGGGAAGGTGTAATATCTGTTTGGCGAATTGTGGAACAAACAGATAATTGAAACAAGGCACATATCTCCTAGTAATAGCAAAGTTGCCATGAAATTCAATATACAAAAGAATAGTGACCATAATTTATAGCATGTTAGGTTGTCTGTCCCATTTTTATGTTTCAGTGACTGAAGAAAGTTGATCTGAGAGTCCTGAGGACATGAATTGGAAATCACCATTCTTTGCCCTATCACATTGACAAAAATAAATCTCAAGGGACATAGTAAAAAAGGTTATGATTGTTTGTAAAAACAAACCTGTGTGGATGCTTTCTTCCTTCTTATGGGAGGACCCTTCTTTATTGTACTAAATCCAATTTACTTTAGGAGATATTACAAAACGTAACATTTTGTGAACCTTCCAAAAACTATTTCTATAAGTCATTTGGCTCTTCTTTGTTTCTAGATTATTAAATAATGATATTGTCCTTTTATTTCCACTTTCCCACGTGTGTTTTGATGACAGTTTCACAAACTTGCAGCTTTTGACCTATGTGCAGCTGCACTACAATGCTTCTCTTTTTATCAGTTTAGAAAACTGCCTTTTCAAACTCATAAGTGGACAAGTCACTGATACTCATGTTGTAGTTTTGAAAACAAGGAGATATTCATATTTCTTCTCTCAAGCAGTTCAATCACTTCACTTGCATGTTAGGAAGTTTGCTACCAATTAAAAGAGTGTTCCAACAACAGGTTTTGATTGTCAAAATTCCCAAATTTTATTTGTACTTCATTTCAGAATCTTCATTAATATATTCTTGTGTGTCAAGCGCCGGTGGCTCATGCCTGTAATCCTAGCTACTCAACAGGCTGCGGATCCTGGTGCAAAGCCAGGTTGGGCAGGAGAGTCTGTGAGACTCTCATCTCCAGCAAACTACTCAGAAAACCGGATGTGGTGCAATGGCTCAATTGGTAGAGTGATAGCCTTGAGCTGAAGAGCTGAGAGATGACGTTCAGACCCAGAATTCAAGCTCCATGACCGACAAAAAAAAGATACTCGTGTAAAATTTTGTAGCTGAGTCCTGGTGGTTCCCAGCTCCAATCCAAACGATGGTGGGTAAAAGCCACCAGGGGAACGAGAGTATATTAAAGTCTATTTCGAATGAAACACCAGAACACAGGAAGCATCACATTGGTTCAAAGTAATAGACTGTTGGACTTGAATAAAATAAAAAGGCCTTAGAGATATGGAAGGGCCCTGAGGTCAAGCATAATGACCTATATAAGAGCCTATCTATCATGTAAGAGAATGTGCCAGTTGTAAAAAAGGAAATTTTAAAAGATGACATTATTGCTAATGACTATTTCACATCAGTAAACATTTCAGAAAAAAATTCACACAATGAAATTGAGAATTGTTTTCTTCTTTCATTTCTTATCAAGAAAAGTTCCAAAAATATAGGTAATACAGTCTAGGCCTAGAAAGTTATAAGGACTGCCACTTCATTTGACACCTATATTGAGTACTTCCCTCTGTCTTGCTCTTATTCATCAGTAGCTTTGAGAAAATCCCAGGGGGGTTAGCATTATATCAGAATTTGACATACTTTTCCCTTCACGTTAATTCGTTAATTTTTTGAGAACTTTTTTTAATCAAAAGGTGCTATACCATTTAACTCCATGTCAAATTCTTTTTTTTTTCCTTCTTTTTTTTTTTGATCGTGGGGCTTGAACTCTGGTCTTGGGTGCTGTCCTTGCATTCGTCAGTTGAAGGCAAATGCTATATCACTTGAGCCACAATGCCACTTGTAATTTTCTAGTGTTTTTGTTGGAGATAAGCATCTCACAGTGTGTCCTGCAAGTATTGGCTTTGAACCTTCATCCTCAGATCTCAGCCTCCATATTAGTTAGGATTACCAGCATGAGCTACCAGTGTCCAACTCAATGTCACATTTTAAGGCACAGAATTTACGTACTTTTAAAATATGTTACATGGTGTAAAATATTTCTTAAGATACCTTTATTAAGATATTTATATTTGCAAGCAATTACTTCAACTTTGCTGGATAAACTTCATTAAGGACTCACCCTGTTTTAGAGGCTGAAATATAACAATGCATTTATCTTTTGGGGGGGAATATTTTAGGAAACTGAATAATTCTCTAGAACAAACAGACTATCGAAACAAGAGTGATATAAAGCAGTTCTTTGTAGCTATAAACAGTATGATCATAGTTCAGATGAGTTAGAGGTTAAAAAAACTAGCAGCACCCTTCTATTGAATCCTAAGAGAATTCCAGTGAATTTTATTTTGAAAATTATAGCACTCAGAAATAAAATCTTCCCTTTGGTCTTTGGACCAGAAAGGAGAATTTCAATTGACATAGGCTGCATTGCTGAAGAAGGATGTGAAATTATGAATGGGAACAATAATTGGGGTCCCATACAGAGGAGATACTGGATTTGACCGCTGCAAGTAAAATGTGTATTTGATTGGAGGGCTTCAGTCTGTCTTTGGTCAGTCCACTTATCCTTAGATAAGTAGCAGACACCTTAATGTGCCCACATCAGTTTTTAATCTCTGTGTTAACTATTTACATTTTTCATTTTACTCTCAATTCTAAACATTACTCATATTCAGAGCTTTTCTCAATATCAGTTGTCTTCCTAAAAGTTCACTCTCAGGTTGAATTCTCTAGGTTTGATTCACATGCCAAGACATTACACTCTGAATTCCAGTATTGTTTCTATCATACAATTATAGGACCTCTCTCTAAATTTCTTTCTTGCTATTGTGTCTAACATATTTATAAGAGAACTCTTTATTACGTTGAATGTCCATCTCCCACGGTATTACCCCTGTTTTCACTGTATTTGATGTTGGTATAAATTGCGGAGGGGAAGGGAAAAAACAAGTTGTTTACATAGGATTACACGTGGTCCCATTGCAACAATGAGCTGTACAAGATGTTATATTGAAAATGAACTTTACAAGTTTTCCACGGGGAGGGAGATGGTAGATGGAGGCCAGGTGGAGGTGGGGGGAGAAGATGGGAAGGCATGGAATGGGTAAACAAAGGAGGGGGCAACAATGCTTGATATGAAATGTACTCATTATCTTGCTCATGTAATTGTAACCCCTCTGTACGTTATTTTCACAATAATTTTTTTAAAAAATAAAATATATAAATATGGTGTTGATACTAGCAAGTAATATTCTCCAATTCAGTAATTTCAGTACCAAAAAATTTTACAAAATCTTATATCCTCCAGAAATTTAATAAGGATATGTATGCTCCAAACACAGATATTTACACTGACAATGGAATGATCACTTTCAAAAAAACTTTTAGACAAAAATCTACTACTACCATAGTTTTGAAAGAATCATTCTATCACAGGTATCACTGAGTAAATTGATTAATGTAGTATGAACTCTTTAGATTGCAGTAGTTACTCCCATTCAAGGAGCTAGATAAAGAAAGAACACTTGCTTAATATTTTAAGAATGTGATTTGTCAAAAACTCCATGGAACCCTGCAATATATAAAGTTTTAGTATTTGTTGATATGGTGAAATTCATAAATTTTAGGAATTATTCCACAGCATGTTACAACTATTAGCAAGTTACACCTAAACACACACACATTCAACACACACACACACACACACACACACACACACACACACACACACACACACACACACACACACACCACCCCCCAAAAATGTCATACAAAGCCAAGTTGCTGAGAAATTTGTTTAGCCAAGTATGAATCCCACTTTAACTCTAATTCTAAGTTACTTCTTCTCATTTTCTTGTCACTTGAATGAATTACTATTTATAATAAAGTTGATCAACTATCCTGTCTCTTGGTTGGACATTGCAGAATTTTTATTGTTTTTATTTAGTTTCATTTTGTTTTCTTTTTGCTTTTTGCTTTAGGATGCTTTTATTTCCAAACCATGATGTATCCTTACTTCATGACATTTGTTCTCTTATTTCAAATTGGAATGTATTTGACAAGAAATTTTGGGGGATTAAGTCATTCTGAATATCAATAAATATGAGGTAAACATTGTATTTCTCTTTTGTTTACTTTTCACTTGTCTGCCTAAGCCAATCGAATTCCACCCTTGAGAACAGAAAAAAGATAGTCATTCTTTCACACGGATTTTTTTGACTTACCATTTAGGGAATAATACAGTTTCATGTCAAATGGTATATGGTCTATAACAACATTACATCCTGCTCATATTTTAAGTACGTTTCAGGAAACGCTGTTTTCATTTGAGAACTCAAAAAGAGCAAAAATCTCACAATGCAATATTTGTCACATGTGATAAAACTACCTCTACTACATACAGAGTAATAGGACATTTGGATGAAATATTCATTTCGTTTACATTTGCTGTTGGTATATTTTTTACCCTTTTTGATCAAAAACATTTTCTTGAAAAGATGCTATACAGAGGAGTTACAGTTACATCAGTAATGAGTACATATCTTGTGGAGCACTGTTACCCCCACCTTTGTTTTCTCCTACTATAATTTCCCTCCTCCATCTCCACTACTCCTTCGCCACCCCAAAGCAGTAAAGTTTATTTCCACCGTAGTGTCCTCTAATTATCATTATTCTAATGAGTCTTCCTCTGTTCTTGTTTCAGGAAGAAGAACATAAAATAGAAAGAAAAAAATCATATAGTATATTAAAATCAAGAGGAACCAAGAGAAAAATCTTCTGTTCATATCTTGTGGTTCATTTCATGTAACATCACTTTATATAGAAATAAAATTTCTATTAATTACATATCTATACATCTATCTGTCTATCTACCTATCTATAATCTATCAATCTATGTCACTTTTGATCTTTTCTGATAAAATTACCATTGTCATATGCTAATCATTGCAAATAAATGATCAGTTTTGTGTTGTTCATTTGGAAGGGATAATCCAAATAAATATGAACAGAAGGGACACTAATAGGACTTTGAAACTTACCATACCAGTCACATCAAGAAGAGATAAAACTTTTCTTAGGAAATATTCAGCAGATACTGCTCAAGTATAGTGAGATAAAATTATTACTTTTCCAATTACAACCTCATGCAGTGTGGTTGAATTTGGCAAAATCATGCATTTTGACATATTTTCATTAATGTTGATTTCAATTTTTCACAAAAAATTATTTAGATCATTATTTCTTACTGGAGTCCCTGAAGAATTATAGTCTTCTAATGTACAATTAGGATAAACACTACTCCATTACCTATACATTTTGAAAGTACTGATGGGCCAGAAGTCATTGCTACCAAAGTTCATACAAATTTTAACAATTTTACACATGGGTTGAAGCACTAATAACTACTTGTTTTCCATATAAAATATTTCATTTTTCATATAAACCTGTATCATCATACAAACCCATATTATGTCAATCATTTTTCTGAAATTAAAATTTGTTTTCAGAATAAATAATACATTGAAAACAGTCCTGTTGCTAATTGGACTGGTTCTTCAAGCATAATTTATGAAGCTTTACTTTGTGAAAGAAATTGGAACAGTATAGTTAGGGTATAGGTTAGATATTTGAATTCAGAATGTGATCTCCAGATATGGTGTTTTGAAAACAGGTTGTTTCTGGTGATGTACATAATTAGTCATCAGTATATTTCCCATTGACTAATGTAAAATATTGGCTGCAATCTGCAGAAATTTTAATATTAGTACAAATCTTAGAATTGATTAAAAAATAATACTTACCTGAAATCCTGGAAAAGAGTGTCTATGGGTAACCCTAAGGATTGTCTGTTCATATTGGATAGTATAGAAGGATCAAGCAATCAATATAAGGAGAAAAATACCACATGGCATAATAAAATGGAAAAAAAATGAGACTATAAAGGGATTGAGTAATTCTACCCATCCAAACAGTGGCCAACACCAACCAAGAAACAAATCATTTTCCATGCATGTCCATAAGTGTTCATGTCAGGAAAATGGAAGTCTGTTTGTGGTAAGCAGAGTACCTATTAATGTTTACATGTTCTGATTCTGTGTTAGGCTGCTGTCCAGGCATGAATTACCTGGAAAAGTAATTAAAGCCACTATAGCAATTGAAAATGGTATGAACTACTCATTTTTAGAGGGACTGTAATTTCCCTATAATCAATCAATTCAGAGCTGTTTACCTCAGAACACTGTGATTTGTGAGAATCCATTTTAGGATAATTTTTGAGATTGTTCCTTACAATTCCGACTACAATATTGCCATGAAGCAAACAGTTCATTGAACAGTTTCATTGTTACTTATCCTGTGTTCACATTTGGCCACGATGTCCTTAGAACAAATTCCAAACATTCATAAATCCTTGAATGTCACTGACTAGAATACAAGTTCAGTGATTTTTTTTCTGTTTCTTCATGAGTCGCACTGTCTTATTCAATTATATTTTACCAACTACGTGCACTAATTATTAGTAATTGTAGCTATCAGTAGGCTACTTTTATGAAGAAAAACAGTTGAAGCCTACTCAATTTGTGCCTTCTGCTTTGTTATTTCAAATGTCGTGTCTAAATTTATCACTATTTCTTTAACTGAAAATGAAGTTTCTCATATATATATATATATACATATATATATATATATATTATTGTGAAAAAACTGTACAGAGGGGTTACAATTATATGGGCAAGATAGTGATTACGTTTCTTATCAAGCATTGTAGCCTCCTTCCCATCCATTCCAAACCTCCCACCCAATCCTCCCCCAACGCCCCCAAAAGTTGTAAAGTTCATTTTCGAACTTGTACTTCTCATTGTTGCAATAGGTCCACCTGTATCCTTATTTAAACGACTTGTTTTTTCCCCTTCCCCTCCACAAATTATACCAACATCAAATACAGTGAAAGCAGGGGTTATACTGTGGGGGAGGGACATAAAAAGCAACAAAGAATTAATCATATAAATGTGTTAGAAACAAATACATGAAAGAAAAAAACATTTAAATACATATCTTAGGGTTCATTTTCCTAACATCACTTTATCTGACCTTTTCTGCTTGACTCATACATATACAATTGCAAATGAGGGAAACCATGGGACCTATGTTTCTTTGGTCTTGACTTACTTCACTTAATATACTTTTTTCCAAGTCTTTCCATTTCCTAACAAATGGGGCAATGTCATTCTTTCTGATGAAGGCATAGAATTCCATTGTGTATATATATCACATTTTCTTGATCCATTCATCTACTGAGGGGCATGTGGGTTGGTTCCATATCTTAGCTATAGTAAATAGTACTGCAATAAACATAGTCGTGCTGGTAGCTTTAGTGTGGTCTTGTAACGGAAAGAACACTGCTGGAGGAATATCAATACCAAATTTCAAACTCTACTATAAAGCCATAGTAATCAAAACAGGTTGGTACTGGCACAAGACTAGACCTCAGAACCAATGGAATAAATTGAAAACCCAGAAATGAACCTACAGACCTATAACTAACATTCGATAAGGCAGCTAAAAAAATAGAATGGAAGAAAGACAACCTCTTCAGTAAATGGTGCTGGCAAAATTGGTTAACTATTTGTACAAAACTAAAACTAGATCCTTATATATCACCCTACACCAGAATCAACTCCAAATGGATCAAAGACCTCGGAGTCAAATCAGACACTCTGAAAATATTACAGGATGGAATAGGAGAAACCCTAGGTCTCCTTGGCACAGGCCGAAATTTTCTGAATAGAGACCTGGAAACACAACAAATCAAAGAAAGGTTGGACAAATGGGATTGCATGAAGTTGCAGAGCTTCTGCATGGCAAAGGACATAGCTAGCAAGATCAATAGAAAGCCTATGGATTGGGAGAAGATCTTCACTAGCCATACAATGGACATGGGTCTCATATCTAAAATATACCTGGAACTCAAAAAATTAAATCCCCCAACAACAAATCCTCAAAGAAACAACTGCCCAATAAATAAGTGGGCTAAAGACTTAAAGAGAAACTTCTCTGAAGAAGAAAGAAGGATGGCCAATAGACACATCAAACAACATTAAGATACCACGTCATCCCAGTTAGAATGGCAAAAATCAAGAACTCTAATAACAACAGATGCTGGAGCGGATGTGGACAGAAGGGAACCATACTTCATTGTTGGTGGGAGTGTAAACTTGTTCAACCACTTTGGAAAGTAGTATGGAGGTTCCTCAAAAGACTTCACATAGAGCTCCCCTATGAAAATGGTGTTTCCAAATTTATCTATGCTAGTTTCATTGAAAATGATGTTAACAAAAGTGTCTTGTATGCAGTAGCCTACAATGCAGTAGCCTACACTAATGGAGACAGAGAAAACGCTGGCTCAGTAGAAGGAATTAGAATGTAGATCAGAATGCAGGCAGGTCAATAACAGTAAGGAATCCATCTACAAATCAAATTTTAATACAGTTGAAATGAATTGTACTTCACTGAAGCATAAGCAAAAGTTGGATGTTTTCTTATATTTTGATTGATTTGAGAGAAGCCCATGATGGGCTGGAAGCATGGAGAGCCTGATTATTACATCAGCCCGATTTCTCCTATGACAAGAATGATGAACACATCCACAATAGAAACAAAACTTCATCTTTGTTCCTGATATGCCATCTGATGGGCATTGTTTCTATCTATTTCAGAGAGGGCTCCTACTCTGCTTCATGAGATATCAAGCACTGCCATACGATCCTTTCTTTTATGAGTACCTAAGTGTCCATGTTTTTGTTTTTGCTTAGGGATGTTGCCTGATTCTCCATTTAAAGTCAAATCATGGTTTTGTAATACTTTTCTCCCTTCATGCTTTTGTTAGTATTATCTCAAGCCAGGTTCTGTTGTTCTACACATAGCAATATCTAAATTCTTCAGTTCTTCAGTTTCACAAAACAGCAATTCCAAACACGGAGATTTGAAAACCCACATTTTCCTTTCCTTATTATTTTCATAATAACTACTTATATTTCCAGTACTTCGTTCAGATACAATAGATATTTCATGAAGGAACTTGACTTTGAGGACTACATATTACCAATATCCTTAAGTCTTTATACTCTCAAAGTTTTCTGAATATTAACCCCAAAACACTTGGTAGGAGATTTTTAAATAAAATTACTGGTATTAATGAAAAAAATAGCTAAGGAATCTACCTAATACTAGAAGAGTGACATATACAATGGACCACCTGCTATATGTCATTAAACGAGTTACTTTTTACATCACTGAATAATAACTATGTTTAATAATATGTAACTTAATTTCATGTGTTCTGGTGAGCCTGTAAACCAAGGCTTTAAGTGAAAATTCTACAAACTAAACTAACTAAATATAACTAAAGTTATATTCCAAAAATTTCCAAATACTTTCACAATGTTTTTGTTTTGTGTTATATACTAACTGTAATATTTGTATAAATATATGTATGTGTGTGTTTATGTACATATATATTCATATATATACGTATATATGAGACAAACATTCTGGGAACTTGTCTCTTTTTTGCTGTTTTATTTTACATTTGGAAGTAGTTGCTTTCAGAAATCTTAGCTCATTTTACTTGTATCTTACGTGAATATGAATGAAAGATTTTAATTAAAAAGTTATATAGAAAGTTGAAGCACATAAAGTAAAGCAAAAGAAAGTTTTTGGCATAAGTTTAATATGTTCTGAAAATGTCTTGTTTTGAAAATACTTTCTAATAAATATAATGATAATTGGCATTCTTGTTTATCAATATAAATTGACACTGTCATTCTGAGACAAAATCTATCTTTACAATATGGTCAACTTTATGTCAGAATGTGTCAGAACGAACATGAAAGGTTTATGTATAAACAGCATTCAAACTTAACCTTAATCAATTCGCTTTATTAAATTTGCACCAGTAATAGTTATTTTTTGATGTGTTATTATTTTTGTTCAGCAGGCCCCATTTATGACCACGTGAATTTTCCTAAAGCTCAAAAGATTCAGCTTGTTTGTTTACCAAGGGAAGCATTTTCAACTCTTTCATAGCTCTCATTAGGAAAATAGAGAAATGAAGAAGTGAAGAAAATAATAATGCTTAAATATTGATTAATTGTGGGCATATGGGCCATAGAATGTATTATGCTGTATGGGCAGAAGAAATAACAAATAGGCCTTAAATATGAGGCTTGCATATTTAAGTTGGGGATTGGTCCTTGAATTGCAGTCTTGGGACTTGAACTCATGGCTGGGGATCAAGGTGGGACCAGAACCTATTGCCTGGGCCTTGAACCAATGGCCTGTCCCTTGAACTCAAGATGGACCTTGAAAGTAGGACCTGGGTCTTGAATTGACCTCTCAGAAATAGAAATCACAGCAGGGCCTGAAACTTGCCCTGGGCCTTAAACTCAGGATCTAGGACATGAACTGGGGTCCTACGACTTGAACTCATATTTTGGCCAGAAACTCATGGCTGCGGCTTTGAACTCACAGCTTGGTACTAGAACACATGGCCTTATATTTGAACTGGACCTCTGAACCTTGAACTTCTGGATGGGAATTCAAATTGAGACCTTGGCCTTGAACTCCAAGACTATAACTTTAATTTGGGACCAGGGATTTTTACTCATGACACGGGACTTGAACTCAAGGCCTTGGTTTAGCATTCAAAACTGGTTTTCCAACTGGGATCCTGGGCCTTGAACTAAGGCCTGGGTCTTGAACATATAGTGTGGGCATGATAATATAGCCTTGGGCATTGAATTCACACACTAAACCTTGAATTAATAGCCTAGGCTTTTATCTCAAAAAGTGGTATTTGAACTGGGGTCCTGGATCTTGAATTACAGAAGTAAGAGGGGACTGGGGACTTAAACTCACAGCCTTGAACTCGTGCTCAGGCCTTGAAATCGGGGCCTGGGACTTGGATTGTAGCCAAAACTTTCAGCTCAGGCCAAGGGACTTAAACTTTTGCCCTAAGCCTTGAAGTCAGGGCCTAGGCCTTGAATTCAAGTCTGGGAAATACATTCCCAGCCTGAGCATTGAACTTGGGGCCTAGAACTTCACCTTTCCCTGCCTTTGCATTTAGGATTAGGACTTGAACTTTCAGCATGGGAATTGAACTCAGGGCCTGAGCTTTGAACTCAATGCCTAGGACTTGAATTCCCAGCCTTCGATTTTAACTCAAGACCAGAACCTTGAACTTTAGGCCTGGTCCTTGAATTCAGGGACAAAGCCTTTAACTCAGCACCTGGAAATTAATTTGCATCATGAGCATTGAAGTTGAGACTTGGGCCTCTAACTATCAGCCTGGGACTTGAATTCGCAGCCTAGGTCTTAAAGTCATGTCTCTGGAATTTAATTTGGGGCCTTGAACTTGGGACTTGGAATTTGAACTCGGACCTTGAGAGTTGAACTCAGGCTTGGGGCTGGTACTCACATGCAGGGCCTTAAACTCACAACCTGGGTCTTGAACTGGGGGCCTGGATCTTGTATTCAGAGTTGGGCCTTCAATTCACAGTATTCAATTTGAATATGGGGCCAGGGGTGTTAATACAACATGGGACATGAATTCTGCCTGGAAGTTGTACTTGGAACTTGGGAGTCAGGCTTGGGACTGGAACTTGCATGCTGGGCCTTGAACACACAAACTGGAATTTGAACTGATCCTTGGACCTTTACTCAGTGTCAAGGCCTTGAACTCACAGTGTGCAAGTTGAACATGGGGCCAAGGATATTAACAAAGCCAGGGACATGAACTCAGCCTGGGCTTCGAACTCAGGATCTGGGAATTGACCTCATGGTCTAGGCTTAACCTCAGAACATGGAAGTGGAACTCATAGCCTAGGGATTGAACTCATGGCATGGTACTTGAAATGTTGCCCTAGATCTTGAACTCTAAGCATAGGGCTTGAATCCACAGCTTGAGCTTTGAATTCAGGGACTGAAGATTGAAATCATAGTGTGGGCCTTGAATTCAGGGCCTGAAACTTAAAGTGCAAACGTGGGAATTTTGCTCTGAAGCACTTGGTGCCTTAGCTTGGGCAGGCCTGCTCAGGCATAAGCGTTATCTATACATTAGGCTCCTGACACTATGCATGCATATCCTGGGGTACTTGGGTCTATTAGTGCTGGAAATCCTGCTACTGCACATGTGCATTGGTATTGAGGGCCTCTAGTACTGTGCATGTGTACCCTAAAATGCTTGGGTCTGTCAGTACCAGTGATGATCTGGATGCAGCTCCATGCTCTTTAGTCACATGCACTTTTGCTATAACACGATACTATCTGTCAAAATCAAAAGAAAACAAATAGGATAAATGAATAACAAAGTTTCTGTTCTCCCAATCTCTAAAATTTCCTTACACATGAGGTTCTCATTACAAATCAATAAAAGCAAGAATTTTTCTCAGCTTCATTTAGGGAATGAATCCCTCTAAATGGAATACTATAGAGTATTATCCATGGTTACTCGTAGACCTCCAGTAGTCATGAAAGTCAGGGACAAACAAGCAAAAATGCCATCAACACAGTATTACTAACAGAGGAAAGAAGCCTGATACAAGTCACTTAAAAACCTGTAGAAGGCTGAGATCTGAGCATCAGGTTTCATAGCAGTCTATCAGGAGTTTTTAGCAGGATTTTACCACTAATTCATCACCTCAGACTTGGAAGTGGTATTGTTGCTCAGTTGGTATATCATTAGCCTTGATGTGAAGAGCTCTGGGCTTGCACCCAGGCACAGAGTTCAAGCTCAATGACCAGCACCACAAACAACCAGAGAAAGAAATGCAAAGCAATATTCATCAATAATGTCCCATACTCACAGTATTTCCAAAATCTTTTTTTTCACCGAAATAAAGGCCATTTCAATTTTATTCACTCTCAATTTGACCATTTTGCATTTCCTCTTTGAAGCTCAGAGAATAATGCTTGATCCGGCAGTGATATTTTCCTAACTTCCTCAGTTGCTAGAAAACTTAAAGTGACTCCATAGTAATATGAGTCCTGTTTCCTTATGCTTATATATCTTATGGAATCATATTTTTTTCTGGCTTTTAAAAAGTGGATGATACTAGAGAATCAGAGAATTAATGAGAGAATCTGTGTCAATATTGCAGAGCATGTTACTTGCTGATTTGTCTCTTAAAATTTTAATACCTTATCTTTGTCATTATACATATGTGAGCAGATTTGTGTGTGTAATCAGATATATTTGTTACTTGTCCATTTGTGTGTGTGTGTGTGTGTGTGTGTGTGTGTGTGTGTGTATACAAACTAGAATGTTGTCACAATTTTTCCCTACTCTGTTTCAGTACCCATAAAGTGAAGCAAGGCAAATTAAATTTAAAAGTGGAATTTAAAACTGAGGTGATTTTGTATGCTTACAGTTCTTGATTTTATTCAATCATGATAAACATTAATCATAGGTTATCTGACATATTTTTCTTATATTTCTTCCTTGGTAATGAAAATTGAAACCATGATAGCACCATTGGATTCAATCTCTTACCCTGGGCTTAATCCTAGTCAAGTATTCCAAATGTTGGTATACCTCTGGCATAGAATTCTCTAAGTCATACATATTTGAGAAAATAATCAACAAAAAATGATAAAGTTAATGGCAACCTTTCCAATGTTCATAGCAAAAACCAATATTTCCGTGTTCATACTGGCAGGAGACATGCATATGTTTCTTACATACTAATATTTTTCTGGCCTGTTGAACGTATTTACCTAATAATACTTCATGATGTGATTGTCACTTTACAATGAAATTTGTTTTGTCTACATATAAGAATGAAAAAAAGTTTATTGTTCTGAGAAATGACACATCGCTTTTAATTGTACCTGAAGGTATTTGCATGGTATCCCTTCTTAGTTTACTTGCCTAACATTAAGCATGTATCTTTGTTAGGATACATCTCATGAAATAACACTTTGTGCTTGTTTTTATGCATTCCTTCACAAATATTGAAATGGAGATCAAAAAGACATTAGAGATATTGAGATCAAAAGGACATTAGAGATATTGGAAGGGCCTCCAGCTCAAATGACCTTTGCAAAAGCCTATCTAATATGTATCAGAAGATGCCAGTTGCAAAATTGAGAATTTGGGAAAACAGTCATTATGGCTAGTGGCTATTACACATCAGTAAATATTTCTCAGTTTCACACAATTTCAAATATGTGTGTGAATTGTTTTCTTCTTTCAGCTTTTATCAAGAAATAGTCTACGAAATACAGGCAATACATTCTGGGCATGGAAAGTTATAAGAATTGCAACTTTATATCTCTTTTTTATTGATTTACTATGTACTAAACACTTATATTGTCTTGCTCTTACTCAGAGTAGTTTATCAAAACCATAGGAGGTCTAGCATTATATGAGAACATGATATAATTTTCCCTTCAAAATCCTTAAATTTCTGACAATAGTTTTATATGAACAGGTATGATATCATATCTCAATGTCAGTTGTAAGGGACAGATTTTACATATTTTATATGTTACACAGTGTAAAATGTTTCCTAGCTATAGATACCTTTATTAAGATACACACACAATCACACACACAGACACACACACATTATCAAGCAAGTACTTCATTACTTGCTGCATACATTCATTAATGAGGAAAGTATTCTGCACTCCAGTCACAATGTTTCAGGGGCTGAAATGTTACAATCAAGTTATTTCCAGGGGAGAGATGAAGGGGCAGCTGGGAATATGTGTAGAATAGAGAATAATTATTTCCCTACCACAAACAAACCTTCGAAATAAATAAGTTCTTCTACGTAGACATAAACACGATGACCCTAGTTCACATGAGTTGGAGGTGAAGAAAATACCACTGGCACCCTTCTGTTGAAATATAGAAGAATTCTAATGAATTTTATGATGGAAATCATAGTACTCAGAAGTGGAATTTTCCCTTCTATCAGGCCAGAAGGGGACATTTCACTTGACATACACTGGCTTGCTGATGAAGGACCTGAGATCATGAAAAGGAAATTTATTATGTTAAAACAACAGTACTACCCGCCGGGCGCTGGTGGCTCACGCCTGTAATCCTAGCTACTCAGGAGGCTGAGATCTGAGGATCACGGTTCAAAGCCAGCCCGGGCAGGAGAGACCGTGAGACTCCTATCTCCAATAAACCACCAGAAAACCGGAAGTGGCGCTGTAGCTCAAGTGGTAGAGTGCTCGCCTTGAGCTGAAGAGCTGAGGGACAGCTCCCAGGCCCAGAGTTCAAGCCCCACGACCGACAAAAAAAAAAAAAAAAAAAAAAAAAAAAAAAAATTATAAATCACCCAAAACAACAGTACTTAGCACTCCACATAGAGGAGAAAGTGGATGTGACCAGTGCAAATAACATGTCCATTTGGTGGAAGGGCTTCCTGCTACCTTTGTTGTGTCTACTTAACTTTCACATACACTTTAATGTACCCACATCAATTATTAATCTTCCCAAGTGTACCCATTTATGTTATTCATTTTACTCTTGGATCTAAACCGTACACATTTTCAAAGCTTTTCTGAACTTCAACTGTTGTCCCCTAGAAGTTCATTCTCACATCGTATTTACTAGTTTTGATTGAAAGACTAGGCCACTATACTCTGAAATGTAGTATTGATGCTACCATGGAATTATAGCAACAACACCTGAATTTCTATCCCGATTTTCTCTTAGCTTCCCAAATTTAAGCTTTAATCTTTGCTGGGAAGCTCTTTAGAAATATTTCCTAGCAGTTATTTAAAGTAGGCAGATAAATATCAGATTATACTTTGTAAAAATTGTATTATCTGCACCTGAACTTTCCTATAACTATAAATTTTCAGTACCTTCCTGAGCATTTTCAGGCATAATTAAAACTGTAATCCATAATGAAGAAATATTCTACCAAATTTAGCAAAATATACAATTGAAAACAATTTTTATGAAAATTTGTATAGGTCATCTTCTTATTTCTGTAAATTTGGCTGCTTATTGTTCATATGCTATATACCAATAACACTGCATCAATTGAGCAAATATTACTAAATTTTAAGATCAACATGTATACTGAAGAAATATTGGCAAATCTTCATATAGAAAATAGTATTTCAAAAAAATTAGTACATATTTTTATTCACTATTCCCTGAGATAACATTTCTATTTTCTTCATGTCAACATAGTTTCTAAATATGGACATATAGGAGACTTAGCATGGCCTTTGATTTGAGGAAAAGAGGAAAGCATTAAACATCTTCTGCAGTAGTCAATCCTACTATGCTTGTAACAACTCTGGAACAGGAGTACAGAAGGCAAAAACATTTTCGGGCAATCATGTGGGAAATAAAGTGGAAAATGAAAAAAGTATGACACAAGAAACCGTAATGAAGAAAAAATCAATTAGGGTTGATAATGACTGAGGGTTCACAATCACCTAATTTGTGAAAAACTACTTTATCATCAATAACCAATTAGTCATTGGCAATTTTGATAAAGGAAGCATATTTCATGTATAAACTTGATATGAGAAACAACTCCCCAAATAATCTTGTGTTAACAAATATTGGAAAATGAGTGACATTTTAGATTACCTGTATGAGTTTTTGAATGGAGTTATTTATTCTTTCAATTAATTTACTTCATGGGAATAGGTAATGATTAACTGGATGTTCTCCAATGGGATCATCAGTTTATGCAGTTAATAGGAATTATACTCACATGTTTTCTCTTTAGATATATGTGTTATGTAGATCTGACTAACAATAACAACAATATATGAGTGGATACAAAATCACCAGCTACTTTTTTTAATTTTTATTTTTTATTGTGAAAATACTGTACAGAGGGGTTACAATTACATGGGCAAAATAATGAGTACATTTCTTATCAAGCATTGTAGCCTCCTCCTTTGTTTCTCCTTCCCAGCCCTTCCCAGCCTCCCCCAACACCCCCCCCCCCGCCCAATCCTCCCCCCCACCAAAGTTGTAAAGTTCGTTTTCGACATGACAACTTGTACTTCTCATTGTTGCAACCGGTCCAACTGTATCCTTATTTAAACAAAGTGTTTTTTCCCTTCCCCTCCACAAATTATCCTGCCATCAAATACAGTGAAAGCAGGGGTAATACTGTGGGGGAGGGACATACAAAACAACAAAGAAATAATCTTATAAATGCATTAGAAAAAATGCATGAAAGAAAAAAATTTACATACATATCTTAGGGTTCATTTTCCTAACATCACCTTATCTGACCTTTTCTGCTTGATTCGTACATATACTAGATATTGCAAATAAGGGAAACCATGGGACCTATTTTTCTTTGGACTTGGCTTACTTCACTTAATATAATTTTCCAAGTCTTTCAATTTCCTAAAAAATGGGGCAATGTCATTCTTTCTGATGGAGACATAGAATTCTCTTGTGTATATATACCACATTTTCTTGATCCATTCATCTACTGAGGGCCATCTGGGTTGGTTCCATATCTTAGCTATAGTAAATAATGCTGCAATAAACATAGTTTGTGCCGGTAGCTTTAGTGTGGTCTTGTTTGTAAACATTTGGGTAAATGCCCAAAAGTGGGATTGCTGGGTCATATGGGAGCTCTATGTGGAGTCCTTTGAGGAACCTCCATACTAGTTTCCAAAGTGGTTGAACAAGTTTACACTCCCTCCAACAATGAAGTAAGGTTCCCTTCTGTCCAAATCCCCTACAGCATCTGTTGTTGTTAGAGTTCTTGATTTTTGCCATTCTAACTTGGGTGAGGTGGTATCTTAATGTTGTTTTGATTTGCATTTCTTTCATGGCTAGGGATGTTGAGCATTTCTTTATGTGTCTATTGGCCATCCTTCTTTCTTCTTCAGAGAAGTTTCTCTTTAAGTCTTTATCCCACTTATTCATTGGGCAGTTGTTTCTTTGAGGATTTGTTGTTGGGGGATTTAATTTTTGGAGTTACAAGTATATTTTAGATATGAGACCCGTGTCCGTTGTATGGCTAGTGAAGATCGTCTCCCAATCCGTAGGCTTTCTACTGATCTTGCTAGCTATGTCCTTTGCCATGCAGAAGCTCTGCCCCTTCATGCAATCCCATTTGTCCAACCTTTCTTTGACTTGTTGTGTTTCCATGTCTCTATTAAGAAAATTTCGGCCTGTGCCAAGGAGATCTAGGGTTTCTCCTATTCCATCCTGTAATGTTTTCAGAGTGTCTGCTTTGACTCTGAGGTCATTGATCCATTTGGAGTTGATTCTGGTGCAGGGTGATATATAAGGATCTAGCTTTAGTTTTCTACAAGTAGTTACCCAATTTTGCCAGCCATTTACTGTAGAAGCTGTCTTTCTTTCATTCTATTTTTTAGCTGCTTTATCGAAGATTGCTATAGGTCTGTAGGTTCATTTCTGGGTTTTCAATTCTATTCCATTGGTCCTGAGATCTGTTCTTGTGCCAGTACCAAGCTGTTTTGATTACTACAGCTTTATTGTAGAGTTTGAAATTTGTTATTGATATTCCTCCAGGCGTGGTCTTTCCGTTGAGGAGCATTTTTGCTATTCGGGGTCTTTTATTGTTCCATATGAATTTTTTGGATTGCCTCTTCTCTTTCCTTGAAGAATGAGGTTGGAATTTTGATAGGTTTCGCATTGAATTTGTGGATAGCCTTGAGAAGTACTGCCATTTTCATGATATTAATCTTTCCAATCCAGGAGCATGGGAGTTTTTTGCCACTTTCTAAGTTCTGTTTTGATTTCCTTTTTCAAGTTTTTAAAGTTTTCATTGTAGAGTTCCTTCAATTCTTTGGTTAAGTTAATTCCTAGGTATTTTATTTTTAATAAGTACATTTCTTAACATGCATTGTTGCCTCCTCCTTTTTTTTCCCCTACCATTCCTGCTGTCCAATTTTTGAAGCAAATTTTGAACATGAAAACAATTCTTTGGGTTGATTCAACACTAATACCTACATGAAATGCTGGAAAGGATCCCTCTCCTTCTCCTGTTCCTCCTTCTCCTCACCCTCCCACTCTTTTCCTGCTCCTCATCCTCCTCCTCTTCTTGCATCTCTTCCTCTTGCTGTTCTTCCTCCTCTTCCCCCTCCACATCCTTTCCTCCTTCTTTCCTTAATTCTTTCCATTCTTTCCTTTTTTCTTCTTATCTTCCTTTCTTCCTCTTTTCCTTCTCTCCCTCCACCTCTAAGTTCCTTTCTCCTGCCCTGCCTTCCTTCTTCCCTTTTGCCCTCCCTTCCTCCCTTTCTACTTTTCTTCTTTCCTTTCTCCTTTCCTTCCTTCCTTCCTTCTTTCCTTCCTTCCTTGCCTTTTTCTTTTCTCCCATTCTATATTTAATTCTTTCTTCTACTCTTATTTAAATTCCATCTCCTAGAATCCATCCACACATCAATTCCTGCTTTCCTTTTCCCTTGCCCTCCCGGACCCACCCAAGCATGAAGATCAGAATTTAAACTCCTGTCCTGGAACTTGAAATTGAGGCTGGGATTGGAACTAATACTCTGGGCCTTTAACTCAAAGAACTGGATTTGTACTCTCCAGGTGGAATTTGAACTTCTATCCTGGGCCTGAAAATCTGGGCCTGAGCCTTGAACTCACAACATGGGATTTGAACTCAGGTCCTGCACTGATTTCAGAGCCTGGGAATAGAATTCACAGCCTGTTCTAGAACTTGCTCATAGGGCCTCTGATCCTAGGCATTGAACTCATAGCCAGGCATTGAAGTCAGGTATCAGCCTTAAACTCACAGCATGGGCCTGGAATTCATGTCCTGACATGAACCTGTGCCCTGGGATTGAAATAGGAGTCTGGGGAACCTTGCCTTGAATGCATTGCCTGGGACTTGAACTCAAAGGCTGGGCTTTGAAATTGTTTCCTGAACTCACAGCCTGGACTTTGAACTCTCATCAGTTCCCTGACCTAACTGTCTATGCCTTGAATTTTGGGCTGGGTACTTGAACTCATTTCTGGGCCTTGATTTTGTGGCCTGGGCACTGAACGTGACATCTGGGAATTGAAATCACAGCCTGAGCCTTGAATTAGGTTCCTGGGCTTTGAATTCAGTTATGTGTCTGAATGAGGGACCTAGGCCTTAAATATTGGTCTTGGGCCTTGACTTTGGAGACTGGACAATGTTCCTGAGCTTCTCTGTGCTTAAGGCTTGCATTCAACAATGGAAGACTCGGCTGTTTTCTGTGTTTGTTCCATGGCTGGAGAAGGATTTTTTGTTTTGAATCAAGAAATCAATATATCTGGCTCTGTATTTCTTAAAATTTTGTTTGTTTGTTTATTCCCCTTTATATGTAAGCATTTTTCTTTATCTCAAGTGGGTTGGGAGGCAGGGAGTGTGTAAAGTGTATGATGGTAGGCTATCTACACTTGTATGCTTCCTATAGAAAGGCAGGAAAGGTCATTATCAGGCTTTCCAGTATGTTGGAGCCTAAGTAGATGGACATGGTAAAGAGAGATGAGCACAAAAAGAAATAGTGGCAAGGCCAAAGTATGAACTACACACAGGCATTCAGTTGCACACATGTTCACCCACACAGGGCTGAGAGAAGTTTCTAGAACCAAACCTGGATTTGCATAAGGTATTTTCTAATATGCCAGATGCTTTTTCCTCCAGGGTAGGGATGAAGTGTTGAAATTGACCGGAGACTTTGTCCACATACACCTCACATCTTCCCCATGTCCAGAGGCCAGCCTGCCCTGCTGTAGGAAGATCAAACCGCTCCTAGAATTATGTTACAAGATTTGATATGTTGTTGTGGTTTACCTGTTTTGTTCAATATCAAGAAAGACCATCGTTATCTGAGACAGGCTCTTTGTGAAGTGGAAGAATCTCCTACTTTCTTTGTTCCTTTTGCTTCCTCTTTTTCCCCTCCTCCCCCTCCTCTTATTTGTCCTGCTGCTCTGTGGCTGGGAAGGCCTCAACATGATTGATTGTGTTTTTTTTTTTTTGTCCGAACTGTTTTCCTAAGGATTTGCTTCTTGAATGGAACACAGAGGTTCCTCCCTTAGGGAAGCTGAGTGAATAGTGGAAGCTGATGGTGACAGGGCAATTATATTCTTTTAGGTTCCCTTCTATGGCATAGGTCAGGCCTGGAATGGTTGTCTCTCTCTTACCTACAGTAATGGGGCCTCAGCGAGAGAAAATGAAAAACCCAGTCAAGAAGAAGAAAGGAACTTAAAAAAGGAGAGGGAGGAATTAAAGGTGGATGGAAGAGGAGAGGGAGGAAGGCAGAAAGGATAGAGGGTAGGGAAGGATGGATGAAGGTGGCAAAGGGACAGGAGGGAGTAGAGCAAGGATGGTGGCGGAAAAGGAGGCCTGAAGGGAAAAGACAAGCAAAGAAGGAGAGAAGGAAGAAAGGAAGGGGAAGGTAAAAATGGAAGACAAAAGGAAGGATAGACTAGGAAATGGAAGGTACAAAGAAATAGAGAAGAGGGAAGGAAGGGAGTAAGTATTAAGGGAATAGAAGAGGGCAAAGGAAGAAAGTTAGGAGGAGACAAAGTGGAAGGAATGAAGGGAGGTAGCATGGAAGGAAAGAAAGAAGGTATAAAGAAAGAGGGGCATGTAGAAAAGAAAGAAGAAGGGAATGATGAAAGAAGGAAGGAGGGAAGGACGGGAGGTGAAGTAAGAATGGAAGTAAGAGAGGGAGGAAGGAGGAGATGAAGGGAGGGAGGGAGGAAATTAGGCCAGAAGGAAGAGATGTAGGGATAGGAGCACAGAAGGCAGGAAGAAAGAAGAGAAGAAAGCTAGGGGAGAAGGAAGGTAGAATGAGGAAGGGAAATGAAGGTAGAAGCTAGTAAGGGAAGGAGGTAAGTGGGAAGGAAGGAGGGAATAAAAATGAGTAAAGGAAGAAAAAAGAAAGGAAGGAAGGTAGGAAGAAGGGGAAAAAGAAAAAAGCTGGAAGTAAGGAAGAAAGGAAAAAACGATGAGGGAGGAGTGTGATCATGTTACACTGTGGAGGATCTTCTTTGGTTCACAGTCTTCACACATCCCTCTGAATTGGGGTGTGTAAACTGACTTGGTTTCCCTCATGGGTCTCGCTGGCCACGTGGGATTTCCAAGGAACTGAGCATGGCGGGCCTAGTGCCTGGAAAATACATGTAATCCTGGCCCTGTATTTGTGTTAGGGAATTTAAAGGCTACTGAATCACAAGTTCATCTCCAGGCTATTCTGTATTGCCTGTCCAAGGCCAGCCAATGCTTGATCCTTCCCCAGACATTTTCTGGGCTGGAGGGTGGGCTGTAATATATTTACATAAATGCCACCGAGAGGAAAAGGAAAGTAAGTTGCTACTGGTAAACGTTTGTTGGTTATCTTCTCCAGAGTGTGCTCAGGGTCTCATTAGAATTATCCCTCCCAGGTAGATGTGTATGGGGGCAGGGCAAGGGGTGGGGGAAAAGAAGCAGCTTCCCTCCTCCTCCTTGTCATCTTCTTCCTCTTCCTCTTCTTTTACCTCTATCAACCCCAAAGAGGCATGGACAGCCATGGGATTATCATTGAGGAAAGGCTGCAGGCAGTTCAGCCACAAGAGGCCACAGACACCAGGAAGCCCTGCTTTAGGATCAGGAATCCCTGGGGAAGATGGGTGGAGGGAGGTGCAGGAAGTAGGGAGTTTAAGAAATACATGGCATTCACAGGAATGGAATGAGATTTAGGGCTTTGGGTACCATCATAGGAAAAATTGTGTTCATGATGATCTCTGGCAAAGATCTGACCTCACTCAGAAAAGATGGGTTGGTCTACTAGTCAAACGGTTGGTTATTTGGTTGATTGTTGGATTGATTGGGTGGTTAGCAGCTGGCTTGGTAGATTGGTTAGTTAGCAAGAGCAACTCTTTTTTCTAATTTTATAGTTCATATAAGAGTCTCTATGAAACTTGTGTCCAGACTCGTTTCAGAAAATGATACTCGGATCTCAAACTCCTTCACTGATATGATTTCATCCATGAAGCACCAGTGTGAGTCTTCATGAATTTTTTTATACTTTAGAAACATACATATATTCAGAATTTTTTACTCTTTATGCAAATAAGATTTACTTATATACACTTGATGAATGTATCCAAATGGTGATAGAAAAGGATATTTAAAACATCCAGAATGATGGGTCATCCCAGGTTTCTTCTTTACGAAACACAACAGCAGAAATTGTCTCTCCTACAACTCTAGAACTTACTGTAGCAATGTAAAATTAAGAAAAAAATAAGTTCTAAACCTAGTTCTGTAAACCTTGAAATAGTGTGAATTGTTTTTTTTTTAATCAAACTAAGAACAATTTTGTAATCAATTCCCTAGATATAGACAGAGACACAAGGAATCTCTCAAAGTTATCAGTTTATAACCATGGCCTGATCTCTGAAGATTCAAGCTGAATTCAGGTCAAATAATAATAAAGTGGATGTCTTAACATATTAAAATTTAACTCTTAATAATATCAGTAATTTACATTTTCACCATTAGGCAATGGTGAGTAAAAGGAAACCACCTCCAAACCACTGAACTCTGGCAAACACAGTTTAAAATAATTGTCCAACACAAAACATTGCCCATGCTCTTTTCTAGAAATACGCAAGTTGAACTTCCACCGCCATAGTTTCCATTACATTCTGCTGAGATTTCAGAAGACATAGAAAAGTCTGTCCATGACATTTCTTCCCACACACTCGCTCACATAATTGACATACTTTCACAACATTTACCAGTAAAAAGATATCAAAATTTATCCATGAACTGAAGACTTTATGGGGTACCAACATTTTCCACTCAAACATTACCTTTCTACATTTTACCAGAGGGTATGAGAATCAGCAGGACCTAATTTTATTATTTTTTTTCATAGGGACATTTCAATAAAATCTCATGATAAACAGATTCCTCTGAAAATGGAAAAAACTATATTGGACAAAAAGAAACCTACTGCAGAAAATACAAACCTATACTCTATTTCACTTTGAAACCTATAAAATTTCTTCAGAATACATATTAGAAGAATGAAGATTAAACTATCACACAGAATATTACTGTGGAAATTACCTTCTGATGTACTCTCACATATTTAAAATTTCAGAGTGCATCAGGACTAGTGCTGTCTAACATGTACTGTCTGCTCCTTTTAATATAACTTCTATGAATCAATAAATGAAGAAAATCAGGTGAACTCAACCAAGTTAATAAATTCTTAAAAGATTTGTAGCTTCTTCCATTGTGACAGATAAGTAAATGTCAGCAAGTCCTGTGGGAAGCAAAATTCTTGAGGAAAAATCATGATTACATACTTCAAAATTAGATATCGTAAATGTGATTAATTTAATGAAATGAAAAGGTAATAGGTAGAATATATTCATCTCGAAATCTTTTTGTAGCTAGACACATGTAAACTGAAATAAACTGATTTCTGTATTTCACAAATTAGGGTCACATATACCAAGCAACAGAAATTATAGCTTTTGTACTCAACAAGTTCCATAATTGTCAGGCTTTTTTTCCTTCATCATAGACAACCAGTAAAGGAGCAACCAGTACAAGCACAATTTTTGAGCAAATTTGGAAAAAAGGTTTTCTAAATTATGGATGTCTGAATTAACCAATTCCATTAACCCATTAAAAAATATCAAACACCTATTAAAATATTCACTCATCTGAAGGAGGATCTGCTGTTCTTCTACATCTATCTTGATTCCTACTAGGATTATAAGGTCAGTAAGAAGAATCATTCAGATAAATGCTTCTTTTTTCAATTTTTTATTGTGATTAAGTGGTTACACAATTTCCCAAATTTCATAGTATTGTGGGATAGTGATGCTCAGTCAAAGTCACAAACACATCCTAACTCTCTTGGAGCGGTCTATTATATTTATGAGTTCTATGAGCTTTGCGATACAGTTATTTCTTCCACATTGGGTGATATATACATTTCTTTTGTTTTGCATAGCATCAGATGTTCCCTCTTTCCCACTTGTTACCTCCTTCCCATAACTGCCATTGAGTTGCTTAGTTCATTTTGGTCAATGTCCAGTGCAGTTGATGGGTACTGCTGTTGTATGTTTTTCCCTGATTCCCTCTAGTTCTGTGTCATCTTCCTGGTTTCCCTCTGGTGTACACACATATACCATAAATGTGATCAGCAGCATGGGGTTATTTAGTAGTTCTTCGACCAGATGAGTGGAAGTTCTTTATTTCTTAAGTCCTGTTAATTTTGTCGTATCACCTAACATTTTGGATTTAACATCCACTTATCAGGGAGACCACGTACCTTTTGTCTCTTTGGTCTTGGCTTACCTTGCTCAACATGATTTCTTCTAGCTCCATCCATTTCCCTGCAAATGCCATTATTTTGTCATTTCTAATGGCTGCATAATGTTCCATTGTGTATAGATACCATAATCTTTGGATCCATACATATCTGGTGGGACACCTGGATTGTTTCCATATTTTGGCTATTGTGAACAGTGATGCAGTAAACATGGAGGTGCATATGTTCTTGTATACTGGTTCCTGTTGTTCAGGATAGATGCCTAGAAGTGGTATCACTGGGTCATAACGGAGGTCAATATTTCGCTTTCTGAGGACCCTCCAGACTGCTCTCCAAAGTGGTTGTATAAGTGTACATTCCCACCAGCAGTGTAATAGGGCTCCTCTTTCTTCACATCCCCTCAAGCATTTGTTCTTGGCTGACTTGAGGATGTGGGACATTCTGACTGGGGTAAGGTGGTATCACAGTGTTGTCTTTATTTGCATTTCCTTCACAACCAGGGATGGTAAACATTTCCTCATGTGTTTCTTTGTCATTTTTCTCTCTTCATCTGAGAAGTCTCTCTTTAGTTCACTTGACCATTTAGTAATTGGTTTGTTAGGTTTGGGAGGGATTAGTTTCTTGAGTTCCCTGTATATACTGGATGTTAACACCTTGTTTGATATATTGCTGGTAAATATATTTTCCCAATTAGTTGCTTGTCTTTCTAGCTTTGTTGCTATAGCTTTAGCTGTACAGAAGCTTTCTATTTTAAGATGGTCCCATTTGTGGAGTCTATTTCCAATTTGTTGTGACCCTGGGACTCTGTTCAGGAAGTTCCTTCCTGTGCCTATTAGTTCAAGTGTCTCTCCTACTTTGTCCTGCAGTAGTTTCAGAGATTCAGGTTTAATGTTAAGGTCTTTAATCCATTTTGAGTTGATGTTGATGCATGGTGATAGGCTGGGTTCACTTTTAGTCTTCTGCATGTGGCCACCCAGTTTTCCCAGCACCAGTGGTTGAAGAGGCTTTTGTTTCTTCCATTTGGCTCCTTTGTCAAATGTCAGCTGACTGTAGGTATGTGGATTTATTTCTGGATCTTCTATTCTATTCCATTGGTCTTTGGGTCTGTTTTTGTGCCAGTACCACGCTGTCTTTGTTATTGTGGCTCAATAGTAGAATTTGAAGTTCGGCATGAATATCCTTCCCATGTTGTCTTTATTTCCTAGAATTGTTTTGGCTATTCTAGGTCTTTTGTTGTTGCATATGAATTTTTGGACTGTTTTCTGTATTTCAGAGGTGTATGTCATTGGGATTTTAATAGGAATTGCATTGAATTTGTATATTAATTTTGGCAGTATTGCCAAAAGAATG